>NC_056560.1:30897517-30939365 GCF_013358625.1 Macadamia integrifolia | reverse complement strand
CCCCCCCCCCCCCCAAAAAAAAAAAAAATTGAGAAAGGAAAACCTGCTCTCCTTGTCTGTAATTTTCCTTGATCAGTGTTTCAATGCAGTGCCTGCAAATACTGTGTTACCTCCTTCTATCCAGAAGAATAAATAGAGCGAATTCCTTGCATTAGAATCCTTCTAAAGTACCCAAACCCTTCCTTGAATTACATCAATCCCCCCCCCCCCAAACACACTGATGGAGGGCCTCCAGAGAAGAAGGGGAAGATCAGAGTAGCAAGAGGGGAAAAGGGAAACACATACTCTCACAGAGCACAAACCAAACCAATTCTCTATTCATTCTTCAATTCACTCTAACTTGTCCATCAGTTACAGCCAATATATAGGAAAGTAAAGGAATAAAAATAGAAATTCAACTGAAATATTAACTTAGCCTAAACTAGGAAATAATCCTAAAAGGAAACTAGTGCAGAAGGAAGCAAAGCAAATCAACTCTAACTCCTAACAGTCCTATGTTCCTATTTTTTGAAATAAACTACTAATTTATTTCCAACCCTTGTTAGACCAAAATCCTAGGCTCGACTGGTTCTTCTTGGCTTTTGGATTCCAAAGCCGATCATGCTAGTCCAACTAGGCAAGTGCAGCCATTTCTACATCATCTCTCCTCCTCTGAAAAGAACTTGACTTCGTCGAGTTAGAAAAAGGACCGAGGAGACCATCTGAAGGAATACGCTGAATGAGGAATAATCCCACCATCTTCTTGAGCTTAATTTCATGGAGATCTTTGGTGGGATGAAACTTCAAAGTCCTGTTGTCGTGCTTGAGAGCATGGTGTTGGCATAGCCACAATGTTGTACTTTCTTGTTAAACAACCACGAGCAACCAAGAAGGATGGCACACCTTCAAAGGGAGAACGCCATACTAGACTATATCCTTAAATCCACCAATAGAATATGTGACCAAACACTTATCTGTAATCTTAAGATTAGTGTTGTTCACCGAAGCAACCTTGTAGGAATTTGGGTGTGGCTCTATCTTCAATCCCAACTTATGAACAGCATCTTCAAAGACAACATTAGTACAACTACCTCCATCAATGACCAAGGTTAACAGTTGGTCATTGCACCTTAGAGGGCCTGGAAAATGCTGCTACGATGCCAATCTTCATCTTCAGTGACTTTTTGAGTAGTCAACACATAACGGATAACATAAAAAGGATGTGGGCACTCATCATTGGGAGAGCCATGGACTTCAACTAACGCACGCTCTTCCCATAAATCAACTATTTCAAAATCAAGTTGCACTTCCGGGTTACAAGGTAAAGGAGAAGCCTTATCAAAAAAATAAGCAAATAGTTAGGATGAAATGCCCGCATCCTTTGCTACGATGGGGAAACTTTGACATCCTAAAAGGTTTATCAGAACCACGCTAAGGTGGAGACTATGGATGATTAGGCCATGAAGATGACATATCAGAAGCATTTTGAAGTGGAAAATATGGCCAACTAGGTCATGAAAATGCCATAGATAAAGCACTATCCTGTGGTTTGTTAAATGACTTCTCCTGAATAGAAGACTGTTGATGAACGGGACTAGGACCCTAGGAAAAGTATCCGCAAAAGTTCTCTGATTGTATGGGTGTTTTAGACTTTCCTCAACCTGATACACTACTTGTACGGCATCTTCCATTGTAGATAGTAAATTAGATACAAGAGCAACACTAATTTGAGGGTGCAAACCATTGCAGAACTGTGCCACTAAAACTTTTTTATCCCACTCAAAATCAAAACGGGTGGCAAAATAGTAAAATCTAGCAACATACCCTTCAATGGTCAGATTTTCCTGTTTCAACTGAGCAAACCTAAGGTGCATGTGTTGCTTGTATTCAAGAGCCAAGAATCCTCGGTTCATGACTTCATGCATTTCAACCCAAGTAATGACTAACCCAATGCCTCAGGTTCAGTTTTGTTGTTGTTGCTTAACCCACCAAACTCAGGTCATGCCTTTCAGCTTAGCCTCTGCAAATAAAACCTTTAGGTCTCATTCAACCCTTACCATCTAAAGAACGTCTCTCAGCTGTGAATCCAGTCAAGGTATAGTTCCGGATTGTTGTCCCTAAAAGTCAAGAACATCCAATTTTGTTGCTCTTTCAGCTCCATAATCATCATATCAACCAATGCCATATGGTGGTGGTGGTGTGGTGGTGGTGGTGGTGGTGGTGGTGGTGGTGGTGATGGTTGTGGCGGCAAGGGCGGCGGTGGTGGTGGTGGCTGTGTATGCAATTGTGGTGGAAGAGGATCTTATGAAACGGAGTTGGAAGAGTCCCCAGATTGTATGGAACTCTTTCCTCTATCGGAGGCCACCAATCAGTCAAGAGAAGCTTGCATGGTTGTATCATCATTGTCTAAATGGAAGTGATATCTACGGTGAGGATATCGACACGTTCAGTGAGTGTCAATTTTAGAATCAGTCTCACCTTTGTAGGAATGGAGCTGTTGGAGTACTTCACTATTGGCTACCATGGTGGAAAAAAGCAATGAAGTACTAACAGGTAATGGCAAAACGTTAAATATAAGAAATTTTATGATAATAGGGGCAGATTTGTAATTAAATTGAAATCCCTTAGAATGGTAATTATAAGGAAAGTAATTAGAAACACACAACTTATGTGTTAAGAGTAATTTTTTAAGTCAACAAGTTTAGGACGAGATAATAAGGTATGCAGGGAGGGGTAAAACAGGGAATCAATAAAAGATGTTCATATCGATAATATTAGTGGGTGGGGTTCAATACCGACAGAGGAGGATTCCTAGTTGGAGATGGAACCAACAAACAACAGAGAAAGTTCTCTTTGGGTTAGAAGAGGGGTTTGATTGAATGGAAAAAGGAGAGAAGAGCAGTGAGGATTTGGTAGGGCAGAATTGAAGGGAGGGTGGGTTCTGGTTCAACTTTTCATTTTTTATTTTTTTTTCTGCTGTTACAGCAGGGAAAGGGGTTTTCTGGTTAGGAATTAAAGCGGGTTTAAGGAAGGTAGGACTGCTGCGAGAGAGTTCAATGAAGGTTTTTTTTTTTAGATCTCAGACTTCTGGGTAGAAGCAAGGAAGATAGAATGAGAAGGGAAGCAGGTAGAACAAAGAGGGAGAACGAAGGAAAGGATCCTTCGGCTCTGATATCAAGTTGATGGAGGGCCTTTAGAGAAGAAAGGGAAGATCAGAGTAGCAAGAAGGGAAAAGGGAAACACACACTCTCACAGAGCACAAACCAAACCAATTCTCTATTCATTCTTCAATTCATTCTAACTCGTCCATTGGTTACAACCAATATATAGGGAAGTAAAGACAGAAAATTAGAAACTCAACTAAAATAGTAACTAGCCTAAACTATGAAATAATCCTAAAATGAAACAAAGCAAGCCAACTTTAACTCCTAACAATCCTACGCATGGTTTAAAGTATCTCCAATACCGATACGATACCCTTCAATACGTATCTTAAATTTATCCGACCGATACAGCGACCGATACTAATACTTTAATGCTTGATCTTTCGCATATCTTAGCGTATATCCGATACGATATAATATCCTCCGATACGTATCTTAAATTTAGCCCACTAATATGACGACCAATACCGATACTTTAATCCTAGCCCTGTCACTCCTACATTCCTACTTTGTGAAAGAAAAGACAAGATAAAGTATTAATCTATTTCCAACCCTTGTTGGACCAAAATCCTAGGCTGGACCAGTTTTTCTTGGCTCTTGGCTTCCCCAATCATGCTGGTCCATCCAGGCAAGTGCAGCGTGTCATGCACACACACGCACACAGAGTTCAGCCAGTCGGTTAACGGTGGTTTCTAATCAAAGTGATGTGATTTAAAACTACTTTAATTGGAGTTACAGACATACTAAACTGATAATGAAGTGGAGATCTTGGAGGTTCATGCCCTACACCTGGATTCGAAAAAATTATGACCATTAGAAATAGTAATTACCCCCCCCCAACCACCACTCCCAAAAAAAAGGAAGAAACAAAAAGAATGTGGATGCCTTTCATATTGTATCACATGATGGCATAAATTTAAAATGAAAAGAAAATTAAAAAATAAAATGTAATAAAAAAATTTCTAGTTGTTTGTTATTAATGAGGAACGTAACTTCAAACGCATAGATGAACAAAAACCTTCCCTGTTTCTTTGGTAAGTAAGAATTAAAAAGAAGCTTAACTGTTGGCTTGAACCCAAAAATCATATCATACCCACTGAAAACTCTAACAAACTAAGGTAGCACCTGAACTGTATAGAGAAAAAAGTTTGGGAAAAAGGAAATCAAAACCTGCAAAGCCAAAGTGAATGTATGGCTCTTAGGCAATACCATAGGAACCACATATAACATTTATTATTGGAAAGACATCAACCAATATAGTTTGGAAAATGAAGCAAATTGAAGGCACTTGTTTTGACACGTGGATTGCAACAACAACAACAAACTAAGCCTTATCCCAACTTAAGGGGGTCGACTAATGGATCCAAGCACAGAAAAAAGAAAAGAAAAAGGCGGGCACGAAAAAATGAGAGATGAGAAACGAGAAAGGGAAGCTGAGAATACATAGATACGAGTAAGAGGAAAGAGACACAGCCCAACAAGACAAAACAATCTCAGCTAAATGGGATTCAGCCACATGGATCCTAGCTCTCCAATAGGCTCTATCCAAGGTCAAACTTGGGACAAGGCCGAGACTATGCATATTCCTCACCACTTTGCCTATGGTCATTATAGGCTTGCCCCTAGCTCTTTTAACTCCTTCAAACTTATTCAAATCACTCCTTTATTGGGGCATCCTCAGGCCTTCTTTGAACATAGTCATACCACCTCAAATGACTTTCCCGGAGTTTTCGTTGATTGGAGCAATTCCCAAGTCAGCTCTAATATGCTCATTCCTTACTTTATCCCTCTTAGTTTTTCCGCACATCTATCTTAATATCCTCATCTCAACAGCATATAGCTTCTCCCAAGTCAACTCTAATATGCTCATTCCTTACTATATCCCTTTTTCCGTACATCTATCTTAACATCCCCATCTCAACAGCATATAGCTTCTCCCAAGTCAACTCTAATATGTTCATTCCTTACTATATCCCTCTTAGTTTTTCCGCACATCTATCTTAACATCCTCATCTCAGTAGCATATAGCTTCTCTACATGGCACTTCTTAATTGGCCAACATTCAGCACCATATATCAAAGCTGATCGCACAACAGCGGATAGATAGGAAATTACTTGAATAGACCACAAGTCATGATAGCCTATTTCATTAATATCGTTTCTCCTTTAAATTTTCAACAGTTCTTTAATGCACCTAATACCCAAAAAAAAAAAAGAGCACTAAATTCAACTTCTCTAACCAATTCTTTTTTTTCTTCTAGAATGGACTCACCTTCTACCATCGTAACCTCTGCGAATTTTGCGACAAGCAGCAGGGAAACTGCCCCCAGCCCTTTGCTGATACTGACAATCAGGCCTTGAGTTCTAGCTTGAAGTCTCAAACTAACACGTGGAGAGATGAGATTGGTCTGAAAATAGATCCATGGTTCAATGATGATTAGAACAGTTCACTGAATTTTGGCCCCATCAGACACTGTCACATGTGAAAAATCTGCTTCAGTTTAACTTTCCAACTGTGCTTGAGTTGGAGACTCCAAAAATAGTAATGCAATGAAGAAAAGCATCAACCTTCTCAAACCCAAAATACAGAAGGGATGATAAGTTGCTGCTTGTCAAAGAGAACCTAGGATTTGTCAAACAAGGCACTCATAGATTTCTGGCTTATCCAGGCTTGAGTGGACATGTGTCTTTTACCTCAAAGCTAGGTCACATGGTCTTTTCCTTACTATCCATAATTTCTTAGCCATTGTTTCCTGGGGCATCCTTTACCGATAGGAATTATAATACACCTAAATACATATACTTGCGCGGTTTTCCCTGACTATTACTGCCGACTTGTCTTTCACCTACATAATATAGTATCATCTAAATGATACAAAGAAGCCATAGAATAGAAGGTACTCTTCCATAATATAAGCATCAAAGAGTGCCAATGTGAGGTTATGTTTTAACTTATGAGGATGAACTTGGATTACCTACTTTTTAGCTATACAAATACATCTCAAGCATTGAAACTTTAGATCATTAATTTTCTGAGTGTCCATTTTCATCAAAAGTTCAGTTTGCATGTGTTGGTTCCCACTTTGGGAAAAGTTTCTCTACACCAGCACCCATATGTTGCCACTTAAAAGGTGACATGAAAATTTCAACCATATCAATATTTTGGTAATGGTGTGAATTGTCTGCTCATCGAATTTAGACTCGGATTCAATCATATATCCTCCCATGCATTAGCATGGCCTCCCATATATCCATGCAACCTCTCTCCACAATTATAACATCTCACGGGTAGTCTTGAACTTATCAATGATTTATTGTCTCTTGGCAAACCCTGTTTAGGCTGAACTTGATATGTGAACAGGAGACCTTCGGGTTTACCTGTCTATTAAATTCTAGCCTTATCCAATGTGCCAAGTGGCATAACTAGGGTCACTGGTGTAGACAAGCATACCATCTACATCCACTGGTGTAGAGAACCAGCCCACTTCAACTATTCTGTTCTATGAGTTGATGCAACTCTCATTTCTTTTTGAATCACTTTAGAAAAAAAAAAAAGGACAAACTTAATTTATTTGGTCTCATTGTAACAGTCATGTATGGTTTATGGATTCACAGAAATGATCCCTAAAAAATCATAAAACACCAAATCCTCACGTAGTTTTATCCATGATCAGTAAATGGTTCAATTATTATCCTTTCTCAACAAACAATGGAACTGTTTCTTAATCCTCGGTCAATATCATATTGCCCTGATGTAGATCGCATGGCTAGTTTAAAGTACAACAGAAGAAAGAACCAACCCAGCCAGCCCAATCGACCCTAGATGGCTGATCAGAAACATGAAGAGTCTATTTACACATTAAGATAAGTCTGATGATAGCTGATCCTATGACCAAGCCATTAGCACCTAAGCACTTTACAGATCCAATAACGGATATGGAATTTTGTAAAGTATGATGTAATGATCATGTTGTACTAGACATCACATATTCAATCAAATGATCATATTTTAGTTGTTTCTCAATATTTCTTACTTTTATCTTTATGTGTACACTTTTGCTTGATAAAAGTAAGATATTAAGTTGGACCATCAAGATACAGACTTTATGTCCATTTTCCACTTATGTACCGGTCTGAACAGGGTTGCAAATGTTGTGACTATGGAAGGAAGTATGTCCTTATATGATGTATAACCACCATGATCCACATTAATAGTTTTGTTAGGCAAGGTATTAATTGTGTTGGCATGAATTGAATAGGTTATATTTTATTGCAGTATGATGTTTAAATCCAAGATATGCTTGAGGTTTTCATTTTCATATGGTTCAAGTGAGAGATTGTAGGAAATTAGATTCTGAACTGAAGTGTCCCACATGACCATGACTTGTTGGTCAAGTAGGAAGTTAATTCCACATTATGATAGTGCATTGTTGGAACTAGTTTCCTATTGATGACAAGTTACCTATTGACCAAGTAAATCTCATTCAATGGATTCAATTAATGAAACCCACTCTTGGTTAACCCCAATCTGTATGCTCCCACAAAAGCTAATAGGTTACCCACAAACTTGCTACATAGGCACTAGAAGTAGGTGGTAGCACATATTGGAGCGATCCACTTCCATTCAGGTTTGCTCAATTCCTAGACTTTAGATATCATTATAATTGCAACACTACTGTTTCTATGAGTCAACATAAAGTTATGAATATCCCAAAAATTTCTCAAGCATTACTGATTAATTGCCTTTACAAAGGCATCTCCCTGTATCTGGATTTTGGGGGTTGCATGTTGGTATTAGTGTACGATGTTTTGTAATCCATCACAGTTTAATCCAAGGAGTATTGGTGCAGGCGCCTCAACAGGCAGGTCGGCGGTCCCGCTAGCCGGTTAGCTGGCCGTGGGGGTTGCAAGGGGGGTAGGAGGCCCCCCCTGCATAGTGGGCATGGCTAGTTTGAGGCAGTTTTGTACTTTTCGGATTAGGGTTTTTCGCTATATATTTGTAGCGAGAGTTTCTTTCTCGGTAATGCAAGCAATACTGAGAGGTGTGAGGATGAGCATTATAACCCTATTCTCCATGATAGTGAAGCAGGATCTCATCTCACTGAGGACGTAGGCAATCTTGTCGAACCTCATAAACTTGTGTGCATTGTTTGTTCTTGTTCTTCCATTGTCTTCTGCATCGTTTTAGGGTTGCGTTTCTACAATTGGACACTTTGTGTTTGTGTCTACACCAGTCACTAGCATAAGAAAGTCAAACTTTTAATGTTGTTGGGAATTAGCGCTAATCCCAATAAGGGATTAGCATCAATCCCAGGACCTGATAGGGGCCTTTTGGTCCTATCGGGTCCATATTTTGGTCCTTTAGGGTTGCGGCTTAAGTGAAGGGCTTTTATGTATTTTCTTCTTTTGTTTTAAGCAATATACATACACTATATTGACCTGCAATCAGTCTATTCTGGACTGATCACAGGCTGCTCTGTTTCTGGACAGCTTTCGGTCTCTCCTTCTTCTCTTCTTCTTCTTTTTTTCTCTTCTTCCTCTCGTTTCTGGTACTGGTTACATCTAATTAATATTGCAACAAATGTCATTGAAAATAAACATGCTACAAGTACTCACTAACAAAATATCCAGACCACAGCAAAGAATAATTTGAAGTTATAAACATACTTTGCCCTGCATGAGACTCCCCACCAGGTGTGCTTCCGAATCCACCATCCAAATTTTTGCATCTCACAACGTAGTCTACGGCCTTCTCCACATTGATCTTCTCCAAATGACGTAATATCGAGAGGCAACATATTGCAATATAAGAGAATCTACAGATAGAGATTGAATTCTTCAGAGCATATGGGCAAAAAAAGGGTGTTAACATATTTAAACACCCCCTATTTCTTAGGAGGAGGAAGACGAGAAAATTTGAAGAAAAAGAATTAGAACAGGTGATAGTGGAGGTGAAGATTTCCAGATTTTATATTTCGACATATTATCTGTCTACTATGAATACTTTCTTTTATGATTTATCCTCATAACACAATATTAAGAATAACTAGAGAAGAGGGGTAAGAAGAAAACTGAACCTGGTATCCACCTCACCCCACATGTCCCCAGAAAAGGATCCATCTTCATTCTGCAACCCAGCTACATCTAACTTTAAGGTTAAGTCAAACATCAATGAAAAGACCTTGTCCTTTATTTTATCTCCCCAACTTGAAGAAACCAGTGTAAATTTTAAAACTAAACATAGACATTTCCAACATGGAACCCATCTATGTCCTCCTCCTTTCTTTTTTATTCCAAGTTGTTAAAGGTGAATATGGGAGTAAAATTACTAGCCTGAATTGAGAACCAGTATATATCGTACTCCATTTTCAAATGTTAATACATGACAAAAGCCATCACATATGGCTCAGAGCATAAGCATTATGACGAACACATGGCTCCTTTAGAACTAATAAATGCACAAAATTAATAAATATGATGATAACGAAGAAAAATAATTAAATTATAATCAAATTAGAATACATGCTCACATAAAACCATTTAACCTCGTTCAGGCTTAGTAGCCCCATTGTCAAATCTCATTCAGCTGTTTATACAGTAATTTGTTCCGCATGGGACAAAGACATAATAATTGAATATATGGAAAAAATTGGAAAAAATATAATAAATATATGAAAAGGAAAAAATAAACCAAACCAAACCTTATGTGAAGGATACAGTTTGATACCTTATCAATGTCGAGAACATCTATCTTGTCAAGAAGGGTGAGAATCTGCACGGTACTCAAGGTATACAGTAAGTGTGGGTCATGTCCAATGTTACCAGAAAACCCACCTGCAGAGACAAATTCCTTTATATTTAGAACCAAAAGAATGCATAATATCTTGACTTTCCAAAAAATCAATTAGCAGAAGGCAAAAAAAAAAGTCTATTTTAAGCGCACGGTGCCAAATCCTAACTAATAATTCGAAACGCAAGCCATAACAGAAAATCCACAAATGATTGTCAAACTGTGTTAATTCTAACAGCACATGACCATCTAGGTCAGAGCTATCAAATGGAATATCAAAGCACCAACGACAATGTTTGTCTGTAAAACACTTAGTTGTCTAAAAGGTGGGTAGCACCTGTACAATAAGCTTAATGAATAAGATATAGTGGGTGAATTTGGTTACAACCTGATTCGTCTTGGCACTTCATGACCCATGAAACAACTTCATCTTTATCAATGGTTTCAATCTTCCCAAGAAGATCAAGAGTAGTCAATCCCCAGTATGCACCGTTCATCCTTGGATGCTCTATCACCAAAGATTCAAAACCATCCTTCTTCTGCGGATAAAGTTACCCAAAGTAAGAAGATCAATCCATCAAAATCCGACCATAGTAAGAAGATCAATCCATCATAATCTGATCATAGCAGGAATTTTGAACTAAAAAATCAATGTGGATGATCATAAAAACCTTAATAGAACAAACCTTTTCAACAGACAAAATGTTGCGGACATGTTTCTCCACTTCCAGCTCCCCCATTCTAGAACCTAAAGAAGAAGAGTACACATCAAAAATTAATTTGGAACCAAAGCTCCAAAATTAATAGGTGAATATGACTAGTGAAAGTTGAAAAAAAAAATAAAAATAGAAAAAGAAAAATAAAGAAAGAAATGACAACGATAGAGCAACTTCAGGTGTCTAGCCATGAGAAAGTGGATGTTAACACACAAATTTCATTTCTACCATGGAAAAGCCAAAAATAAATAAATTTTGAAAAGAGACAACAGAAATCAAACTACCAACAAAGAGAAATATACTGTCTGGCCCACGAATTAGTCTAAGCAGATGAACGAATCACTGAAGAAAATAATCCAGAGGACCACAAAACTTTAGATTAGAACTTGATGGAATCCCCAAATTGAAGGAAAGGGCTTCACTGATTCCAGAATCAAAACATGAGACAAAAATCAACGCCCATATATCAATTCAAAGTTCCAAAAAGAAGGTTTAGCAGGACCGAGATTGGATTCGCAACCGAAAAATGTCGCCCAACCCAAGAAATCTCAATTAGAAATCTGATTCAATAATAGCAACAATGATTAAAAATCTCTCTCTATTTAAACAGAATTAAGAGATACGGATTTATCAGAAATTTGCCCTGAGAGTTGAGAGTTGAGAGTTGAGAGTGAGAGCCCTCTCTCTACTTAAACAGAATTAAGAGATACGGATTTATCAGAAATTTGACCTGAGAGTTGAGAGTTGAGAGTTGAGAGTTGAGAATTGAGAATAAGAGCCCTTACCTTGATGTATCAAGTGGAAAAAATAGATGCACTCACCGAGACACAAAGACACCAACTCAATGTAAGCTTCTGAGTGTTAGAACTCCCTATGGGTTTGAGTTTGAAACCATATTGAGAAAACCACACAGGAAAAACAAGAACACGAATCTAATAAAATTATGGAGGATCGATTTGTACCTTTCACCTAGTATGCTGAAAATGATTGATGTTGGTCACTCCCACTTTCGCTCTCTTGGCTTGGCTATGGATCTTCTATAGCCCCTTAAACCTCCTTGGTTCTCTCACTTTAGTGGTAAAGTGGGAAAAAGTGAATAATGGTTGTAGGGACCCAAAACCTAGTATTTATAATACTGTCCTGCACTCAAAACCCTAAACCACAATGGGTTGAGCCAGCATATCCCTAAGCTTGAGAGTGGACCGAACCGGTTCATACAATTTGACTCTCACCCATTTAATCAACCCGAATAATTAATTTAGCCCATAAATCCAACAATCTCCCACTTGGGCTACATTAATTATAAGGATGTCTTTTAAATTAGTGTGGCCATAGAATCTTATTACATTAACCACTCTTACTGTAATTCAATTGAAAAACCACTCACATCGAATAACAGCAGAGGATACACCTCAATACACGGCATACAACTTTCTGTTATTACAAATATAAGTAAGTTTCTTAACACGAATCTATGTGGGATACCATCATAGAAATATTGATATATCCTCAAATTACACTGTTGTCATTCTATGTAGGTCCTTAACTGAGATATTAACCTTCACTGTGGCAAATCGCCTTTGATCTGTGGTTAATATCTAACTGTGGCCTTCCGCCTATAAACTGTGGCAAATATTGCCTATGAATTGTGACAAATACTATCTTAAAATGTGGCAAACATTACCTTTTGAACTGTGGCAAAATATTGCCTATAACTAAGACAATTACTGCCTATAAAAACATTTTCAAATGAAATCATAAACCAAATATTTCAAGAAATAACTGTGCATAATGTAAATGCTAAAACTTAACCATAATTCATCAAACTGTGCCCCAAAACATACGGGCTAAGGTTCAAAACATAAACAAATACTAAACAAAACTAGAGCTCCCACTAATCAAGCATTTCAAATAACTGTATGTAAAGAAATCCTAACTACTTGATGGGACCAAATTTTACTTGCTCTCAATTGCTGATGATCAGTCTACCTCACCCTTTCTTAGTATCATCCTGCTTATCAACCCCAGAATTCTTCCTCTTCTCTAACCATTTCTTGAAAATAAAACAGTCCTTCTTCACATGTCCTTTCTTATGGCACCAGAAACACTCTACGTTGTTGGTATTCTCTTCATCCTGAGCCTTTTGAGATGTGTCAAGTTCTTAAGAGCTATTATTCCTGTCATATGGCTTGACGCTTCCTCTGTTGGAAAAATTTTTGTTCCTTCTGCTTGGTCCACCAGAAGATCCCTTGTGGAAAGTTGCATGTGCACTCTCAAACCTAGTTTGTTTCAATTTTTCTTCCTCTTGAGTGCAAATGGAAATGAGCTCATTTAGGCTCCAATCGTCCTTCAGTGCAATGTAGGTAGATTGGATAACCTTATACTGACTAGGGAGGGTATTCAGTGCAATATGTACAATATATTCTTCATCGATCTGTATTCCAAGATCCTTAAGTTTACCAGCATCAGTAGCTACACCCAAAATGTATTCTCTAACACTCCCACATCCATCATACCTTGTATTCATTAGCCTGGTCATCAATGTGGTTTTCTCAGCTTTCTTGTTGTGTTGAAATCTAGCTTTAATAGCATCCAGGAATTCTTTTGCAGTGTCTTTGATCTCTATGTTCCCACGTATAATTTCAGGAACTGCCTTTTTTTAAAACCAGTATGCACTTTCTGTTTGTTTTAGTCCATTTCTTAAACTTGGTCCTTTCAGCACTTCTGCTCGAGTCTGTGAGAGGCTCAAGTTTAGGCTCCCTAAGTGCCAAGTCTAAGTCAAGAAGACCTAAATGCAATTCTAATTCCTCCACCCACTTTTGATAGTTGTTACCAGTGAGTATTGGGATGGAAGATACATAATTTGAGGGAATGACCATCTTACTACAGCAGTAACAACAACACAATACATGCCAAATATCAAAATATAAATCATAATATAAAAGCATGCAATACTATCAATATATTTTAAATAAGAGTTACAACTAAAACTGTTTCCCTATCCTTTAGGACAGGAATTAGCTGATGCTCTTATATTCTTCTTTTAACTGTGAAAACAACACTAACTTTGGAATTCAATCACCTTTGGGCAAAAGAACTCCAAATTCAATGTCCCTTTCTGAAATGTGGATGATTATCCTCAAACCTTGATGACATAACCTTTAGGAAAGTATCACCTTTACTGTTGGGGAAGATACAATCGAACTGAATGTACCACTTTGGTGGGTTTCACTCAGTTCTATCATATCTTTCCCATTAGAGATGTATATCTTTATGTTCAAAACATACATATAAATATGTCACTAGGACAACAATAACCATACAAGAGTCACAACCGCAACTACATTCCTATCCTTTGGGCTAAGAATGCACTGGTCCTCTTGTAAATTCATATTTACTGTGAAAAGAATAATAACTTTTGAAATCCTCTCACCTTTGGGCTTAGGAACCTCTAGGTTACTGTCATTTTCTTAACTTTGGTGACATCACTTTTGGGCAAATGTCACCTACATTGCTACCTTGTGGAAAATTATGAAATAATAAGATGTACCACTTTGGTGGATTCCACCTCATCATTTCATGGTTTTCTAAAGCAAAATTACTTTGCAACTAAGAATGAGCGGAGGCTTACACCATTTTTCATATTAACATATCTCAATTTAAAAAAAATTTCTCAATTTCATGGTAACCAATAACATAAATATTTTTCAAAACATTGATTTATGCCATTTTGTTTCAATGATTGAAACTAAATACAACATAAAATTTCAAAACATGTCATATTAAAAATTAGATCATTAAATGTGGCCCGAAACAAGGAATCCAATGCAAAAAATAGATTTCAATTTGCCCTTAAAACGAACATTTAAATGAAATTTAAAATAGTTAAAATAAAAAACCCAAAAGGAACAAATTGAAACCAAATACAACATAAAATTTCAAATAAATATATCATATTAAAAATTAGATCATTAAATGTGGCCTGAAACAAGGAATCCAACGCAAAAAACAGATTTCAATTTGGCCTTAAAACGAACCTTTAAATGAAATTTAAAGTAGTTTAAATAAAAACCCAAAATGAACAAAAATCAAACAAGCCTTTAAGTTTTTTTGTTTTTAATCAATCCAAACCAATCGGTTCGGGCATATAAGTTCTGGGTCAAATTCGGGTCAATTGGTCAACGGCCCGGTCAACCTTTGACTGAGTCAAAAAGTGCACATGAGTTGACCCACTGTGTCCCGGGTCAAATCGGTAGGGTTTCCGAGTTGAACCGGCGATGTCGGCGCGTCTTGAGGTTTCCGGTGACTTGCGGCATACTACCGCGACCGTCTTCTCGTGATCTACAACTTTCGTGAAGAAAGTTTTCCCATACAGGATCTTTAAGTGATGGTAAAATTACGATTTTTATGATTTTCATGATTTTTAATCAAATCAGGTTTTAAGTAATAATCAAAATCCTCATGTACAAGAAAAATTCAATCGATTCTTGTCCCATGTGGTCTGCTCTGATACCACTTGTTAGAACTCCCTATGGGTTTGAGTTTGAAACCCTATTGAGGAAACTACACAGGAAAAACAAGAACACGAATCTAATAAAATTATGGAGGATCGATTTGTACCTTTCACCTAGTATGCTGAAGATGATTGATGTTGGTCACTCCCACTTTCGCTCTCTTGGCTTGGCTATGGATCTTCTACAGCCCCTTAAACCTCCTTGATTCTCTCACTTTAGTGGTAAAGTGGGAAGAGTGAATAATGGCTGTAGGGACCCAAAACCTAGTATTTATAATACTGTCCTGCACTCAAAACCCTAAACCACAATGGGTTGAGCCAGCATATCCCTAAGCTTGAGAGTGGACCGAACCGGTTCATGCAATTTGACTCTCACCCATTTAATCAACCCGAATAATTAATTTAGCCCATAAATCCAACAGAAATCACAACAAACAATCATATAATGTAAGAATTATGTGATTCAACAAGATTGTCTATGTCCACAGCGAGATAAGATCTGTTTCACTATCAATAGAGAATAGGATTGTAGTTATTCATCTTCATTTTTCACGTCTCTTAGACTACAGAGAATGAATCATCGAGTCAAATTCATAGCGAAACTAACATAGGCACTTATTACCAAAATACCCATGATGAGGCTTCGGCCCTATGGCCTTTTAACGGCCCTTTGAAATCATCCCACAAACGCAAATGACGGAATACGGGACATTATAACCTCAACACTATGAACCTCACACCCGTCTCACAAACCATACTCAAAATCGACCCACGCAGATCCCGATTCCAAGCTTTAATCCCCTTCCTCTCTTTCTTCCATTCACCACATAGTAATAAACCCCAGTCCAATTACACTTCCTTTTTGTGAAATAACCCTTCGTAGAAATGCCCATTACTCTAGAGCTCCACACAATTCTCTAATAATCGCCATTGCTGTCATATACAGATGGCAATTGCTAATGCCTCTAACAATTGAAAACAACTAAACAACTGAAAGTAGAAATGAAAATGCCAATTTTACTTTAAAATTTGACATGTAGGAAATTTAGATAATTGTTTTTTATCCAATAATCAAATTGCTATATCAATTTTCTGCGTGACACAACCAGGTGGAGTTGGCCTTCCTGAAAAAGGATAGATGTCCTATTTCTGTGGCTTACCACCATCTAGCAAGAAGGATAGAAAGAACAATATTTTGAATATTGTGTATGATACTATTCTGTTTAATCTCCTTTAATGAAGTTTCGCTTTTCTTATTAAAAAAAAAAAAAAAAAAAAAAAGAGCCCGGATCAGCTCCCCATTACTCTCCACATAAGGTGGTTAGTAACCCCCATCATCTTTGTAATCAACCATTCTGTGCACAAGAGGTTTCCATTGGATGAGCACTCATGTTTTGTAACTTACAGAATAGAGGAAATGTCACTCATTTCTCTTGAACTATGGTAAAAAATCAAGTTCCTCCTACACTTTTTTCAAAAATATCACTCCCCTCTCCCTAAACTCAAAAGATTCTTTCTGTTGTCCCTTACCGTGAGAAATGACTGTTAAAATCATCAAATTAGTTTTTCTAATACCAAGACTACCCCCACACGTTGAATACTAAATATAGTCTTCATGAAATAAAAATCGAGGAAACCTTCTTCTCTCTGGTGTTCAAACTCACTCTTAGCTCATCTTGTTCTTCAATGAAAAAATAAATGCATAGAAACAACAAATCGAGAAGCAACTACTTAATTCACTATATCATGAAGGGGAAGGTGAGAGTGGGTTTGTCAACCGGATTCTTCTTCAGTCTCAGACCAAAATTCATCTTCAACGGCGTTGCTGTGTTTAGTCTCCTCTTTCTTTCTTCTCTTACGGCTGCCGCCGACAATCTGATTGTGTATGAGATCCTTCAATCCTATGATTTCTTGGTGGGTCTCCTCCCGAGGGTATTAGGATATGATTTCGATACTAGTACCGGAAAATTCGCTTACCTGAATGAATCATGTAGCTTCAATATTTAGAATTCCTACAAACTCAATTAGAGATCCACTACTAATTAGGCTCTCTTTGGTTTGATTTCTATTTGTATATATTTGACTTATTTCTATTTTTACAAGTGTTTGGTATAATTTATAGCACTTATTTCTATTTATAACAAATTAGAATAAATCACAAATCACAGTTTACTCTCAAGCTATTTGTGATTTGTAATTTGTGATTTGTGGCAACAAATCATTTAGGTTGCTTTTTCTACCTTAATGAGCAAGTGTGCTAAACTACTCAAAATCAATGGTAAATAGGTAACTTCAGTATGTTTTATACTTTTCCCATAAAAAATCCCAAATCCTATCATCTCTCTCGCTCGAAGCTCAAAGTTGAAGGTGAAAACTGGAACCTATTTTCTCATTATATAATCTATTTTATAAATAGTAACCATACGAATACTATTTGTGGTCCATAATTTATTGTCACAAATAATTTCAAAAAAATAATTAATAAATACAAATAGAAATTATACCAAAGAGAGCCCAAGGGTTATATTACCAAGGGCGAGATCTCACAACTTCAGGGTATTAGTGTGAAGGTGTTCTTGTTCTGGGTCAGCATCATTGGGGTTACTCAGATCGATGACCAGCTCAAATTCTCTTGTGGCTATTACTTCTGTTGATTTCCCTATTGCAAACTTCGATGAGTGTCCCCACTCCCCAGCATGGTTTCAAGTATCAATCTAGGATCGGCCGTATTAGTCGTATCGGATCGGTATCAGTTGAGACCGATCCTCGATCCCTGACCGATCCGGATTAGCTATCCAGATCGTTTCATGGGTAATATAATAAAAAATCAGTACCTTTTATAAAAGGTAGGGACAAAATTGACCAATACCCACCAATCCAATCTGGCATCGGCAGAGACTAATACTGATATCGATACTGTCCCCTAAATCCTTGCTTCCCATTGTGGATGTGGTTTCGATTTTGATTGCAAGAAGGGGTAAGTTAGGAGTATCAGAAGAAAATTTTTTCTCTTCATCTTTCAATTGCAAATAATTATACCCGAATTTGAGTGGCCTTCTGCCTTTGCTTATCCTCTTCAATTTCCTTTGTTTTAGTTGGACCAGTTTGGTTCTTTATTCCGTCAATTACTCTTATTTTTCTAGTGTTTATGGTGCTTTAATGGTTATTTTTGTTTGGGGGAGGAATGAATTGGCGAGGTTCATATATAAGGATAAGATTCGCAGGCTAGACGATAGCATTGAGCTCTGTTCTTAGTCGGGTTGGGTTGAAAGATTCATTTTCTGGATATTGTTGAATATCCAAAAATCTTTCCTTGGTAAACCACTGATTTGAACATTTTAAGGCAAACCCAGAAAGAATAACTGCTGTAGAATAAAAAATCTTGCTTGGATTAAACACACTGAGGCTGAGATTTCCCTTTCAATAGTTGTCCAGTAAAAACAGAAGTTCTTTCAAGAGTCCAAAGATAGTTTTTTATTATTCATTGGAGAAGGAATTGAACATCAAGGATGCTTTAGATTTGCATTGATTTCATCTAAGTTGAGTTTAGGTTTTCCATGCATATTTTTTTTTCTAATCGAAGAGCTAATCTCATCTAGTTTTACTAATTACACCCAAAAAATTTCTGCGTTTTTTTTGTGAATTTTGTGTCTTATGTTCTTGAGATTTAAGGTTTGAGAAGACGATCACCAGTGATCCAGATCGATCGATCAGTAGAAGGTAAAATGTTCAAACCAGTCTTTGGTTTTAGGGTTTGATGAGAAGTGGAAAGAAAATGAAAACCCTAGTGAGTCCAAACCATTTCCCAAAGTACACCACCATAACTGGGAAAAGGGTTGAAAATAGGGGTGTCAATGGGCCGGGTTGGGTTGGGTTGGGTTTTATAAAACCCAGCTCAACTCTAAGGTCTCTTAACTCAACCCAAGCCTAGCCCAGCCTAAGGTTGGGTTGGGATTTCTCAACCCAGGCCCAATCCTATCAGGGTTTAGCCCAACCCAACCCAACCTTGATGAACCTTGATTGGGTTGGGTTTAACCCAATCCAGTCCAACCCAATACTATCGGTTACTTGATTGCTTGATCTTGATGCATTGCAGAGGCTAAAGACCAAAGTTCTTGCATATGTGTAGATTGTGGAAAACGAAAGACCTTTTCTATAAGTAATCATTAATAATTATTAGCATATTTATATGATTATATACTTAATAAACACGGTTCGGTTGGATTGGATTGGGTTGGGTTGGGTTGAGACCTCAACCCAGGCCCAACCCAACCCTACCTCGGGCCTGAAAATCTCAACTCTAACCCACCCTATGGGCTGAAATCTCAGCCCAAGCCCTGTTTGGGCTTAAGGCTGGTTAGGGCTGGTTCGGGTTGACCGGGCTTTTTTGATACCCCTAGTCAAAAGGGAATAATTTCAACCTTGAAGAAGAAGATGAGCTAAGAGTGAGCTGAACACTACAGAGAAGAAGGATTTCCTCAATTTTCACTTTATGAAGGCTATATTTGGTATTCAACATGTGTAGGGATAGTTTGGGTAATAGGAAAACTAATTTGATGACTTAACAACCATTTCTCACGGAGAGGGACAATAGAAAGAATCTTTCAGTTTACGGGGAGGGGAGTGATATTTTTGAACAAGCGTAGGGTGGGAACTTGATATTTCACCATAGTACAATAGAGGGGAGTGATATTTCCTCTACAGAATATAACTAATGGGATATACCTTTTTGATTATCGACAGTTGAAAATCCTTTTAACTTGTTGATCGGTATCTAGTGACCAAGCAAATAATTTGGTATTGATGAAGTGATTAAGACTCATTTTTGTTTAATCAAAATGACAAATTTAAATTTCGAGGAACCCTTCCACCAAAATTTGGAAAACCATTTGCATTCTCAAGATTCACCCTAAATTTAAGCACTTTGCATGGAAATTCTTAGAGGTGGAATTCTCACTTTCTCTGATATACCAGTATTACACCAACCAATGACATTTGAAGTCAGCACTTAACATCCCGAGCACATATATATGTTATGACTGGAGATGACCTACTTAAACTCCAACCTACATCGGGAGGAAATACCTCCGAATGGGCATGGTTGTCCTTCATGGCACCAACCAAGAACCCTCATTTCGAGTGGCGACTTATACTAACCTAATACTCTATCCTATAACACCTATCGTCCACATATCACCTAGACCCATTGCCTAATCATGGGATAGTGACACCCATAACCGTTTCTAAACCCAACTAAGGCTAACAGACCTGACCAGGGTTATAGGCGGTTATCCTACCTCAAGGTACCTGTGGTTGGGTTAACCATTGCCACAATAGTTAAGAGCCACCGACCATTACATAAAAGAAGACTTAACAGATTTTAGGGTAAGATACTCAAAACACTCAGAGCTCTGCCTACTCTTCCTTCTATTTTTATTAGAATACTGACTGAGGCATCGGAGACTCCTTCCTATGGTCACCCTCTGAGCTAGTTTCTTATCTGTGGTCTGCAGGTCCTAATTGAGCGGGAAACTGCAACAACAGTGGATCCATCTGTGGGAAAGGATGAGAAGCTATCCAAGTGTGTATGAGTAATGGAGATGACGAAAGCAGCCAAGACCTACTCCAACAAAGTCACACACCACCCTAATCTACCACCATCGAGTAATCGCTAGGAGATATGAGAAGAAGTCAAGCAAGACCGATGTGCTCATAGGACGGCCCCAGGTCTTGACTCCACCCAACACCTTCTCAATGGAACAAGGCGGAGCAGTTCAATGCACTATAGGAGGTGCAACACCTTACTCGGGCCATATTGGATGTCTCTAGGAGCCTCAATAAGGCAGCACCGCATGAGGATCCTAGTCACCACCTTAATCCACTCAAAAATAGCTGGAAATCCACCCTTAGGCAATCCGATTCCACCAATGGAAATCCAAACGGATTGACCCTAGAACGGGGGCTGCACGGATCAATGTCTTGGGCACAAAATGTGCACCATCACACCTCCGGAGATCAAAACATGATTGAAGACCTTATAAAGAAGGATTACTTACGGAGATTTG
Source organism: Macadamia integrifolia (assembly GCF_013358625.1). Classification (NCBI taxonomy): domain Eukaryota; kingdom Viridiplantae; phylum Streptophyta; class Magnoliopsida; order Proteales; family Proteaceae; genus Macadamia; species Macadamia integrifolia. Next base: position 30,918,138 of record NC_056560.1, on the reverse strand, counting down.
TTAGGAGGCATGACAACAATCATACTGGTAACCAGGACTGAGAAGAACATCCCATACCATAACAAAATAGGGGCAATCATAAAGGATACTGATCAGATCATCAACAAAGAAACCGACCAGAGGAAGACAATCATAGACAGGGAAGGAGATAGAATAGAACCCCACCACAACAGGAAGAGAAATAGCCACAAAGAAGGAGAGGTGACTCACCTACACGGGTCATTGCAACCATCAGTGGCAGACCAGCCTCTGGTGGAGACTCCCACTAGGCAAGGAAGTCATACGCTAAAAGTGTTTATTATGCTGAGTATCCTACCAAGAGATCCAAAACTGATTGGGCAATCACCTTCAATGATGAAGACTTGAGAGGGGTTGACTTCCCTCATGATAATGACGTGGTGATTAGCCTGAGAGTGGGTGCCTTCACTGTTGAGAGAGTTCTCTTGGGTAATAAAAATTTTGTAGACATTCCTATTTTGGGGAGCATTTGCGAAGATGGAGATAGGGGTAGAAAAGCTAAAGCCGCTCAACACCCCCTTGTATGGGTCTTTAGTAGCACTAGTGAAACTAAGAGGAATGATCGAATTACAAATCAAAGCTAGAACATGAGACCGACGAAAGGCAATTATAGTAAATTTCCTCGTCATGGACACCCTGTCTGCATATATTACTATATTGGGAAGACCAGGACTGAACGACCTAAGGCAATAGTGTCCACCTACCATTTGAAGATGAAGTTCCCGACTGAACATGGGATAAATGAATTCCATGGAGACCTAGAAGAATCAAGAAAGTGTTATGTCAACACACTAAAAGAAGTGACAAACCAAAAGAGATGCTCATCGTGGTAGTGGATGACCAAAGAGAAGGAAAAGAAGGGGAGCGAGGAGAACCTGCAGAAGACCTAGTGGCAGTAAATATCTTTAAAAATGATGACACAAGGCAACTCATGGTCGGAGCATCACTATAAGAGCAAGAGAAGGGGAGATTCGTGGGTGATAGGTGAATGTGGAGATCAATAAAAATCAAGAAAGTGTTACGTCAACACACGAAAAGGAAGTGACAAACCAAAAGAGATGATCATCGTGGAAGTGGATGACAAGAGGGAAGAAAAAGAAGGGGAGCGAGGAGAACCTACAGAAGACCTAATGGCAATAAATCTCTTTAAAAATTACAACACAAGGAAACTCATGGTTGGAGCATCACTATAAGAGTAGGTGAAGGGGAGATTGGTGGAATCCCTCAGAAGGAATGCAGACTTACTCATATGGGCAGCCACAGATATGCTAGGAATCAAAAGAGAAGTCACAGAAAATAAGCTAAGCATCGACCCATCATGTTGACTGGTCAAACAGAAGAGGAGAACGTTCGCACCTGATAAACAACAAGCCATTGAGGAAGAGGTGGATAAACTCCTAAAAGTTGGTTTCATTAGGGAGATATGGTACCCAGAGTGGGTAGCAAATGTGGTGATGGTAAGATGTGCGTCGATTTCACCGACCTCAACAAGGCATGCCCAAAGACGACTATTCGTTGCCTAGGATAGAATTACTCATTGATGCTAGAACTGGCCGTGATCTAATGAGCTTCATGGATGCATATTCCAGTTACAACTAGATCAAAGATTCGCAATGCCGTGTAACACCCTAAGCTGGAAGCAACTGAGTCCAATTGGCATAAGAAAGTGGGATGCTCTGCTATGGATCCATATGTACAATAGCAAAAGAGAGAATTTGGCTGACCCATAGATCCAAGTAAGGTGTACAAATGGTCAAAAAATGGGTGAGAACAGTCCTATATTGAGTGGACCCACAAGCCTAAGAGATAAGACAACTGATGGTGCAGAAATGGGCAAATTGGCAGGTTACCTTGCTGGCAGAATGCAGGAAAAGTATTTTTCCTATGTGGGTCCCACATGCCTATACCCCCGAGCCTCACACTTACCCAACATGTAGAGGTCATAATGTTGACCAAACACAACCAAATAGGTCAATATTTGGTGGGGTCCATTTATGGGAAATAAATTTTAAATAGTTTTATATTTCAGAAACTAGTTTTAGGAATCATTTTTTTTTTAGAAATTAAGTAATTCAGCCAAACAACCTTAAGGTCTGTTTTGGCTGGGAATATAAGGGTTAGGGTGGCTGTTTCACCCCATTTTTGCTACTGCAAAATTCAGTGAACAGCAAAGGGAAAAAGAAGAAGAAGAAGAGGGAGGAACGAGCTGCTGTCCGAATGCCCCTGCTGCCCCTATGGTGCTCTGCTGCTGCAGAATAGAGGGAGATGTATGCAGGTGGGGCTGCATACAGTTGCTACCCATGTGATGCTAAGCAAAGAACTGCAATCCAGGATGATTTCTACTGAACCATAGCAGCTACTATTCCTACCTTACCTAATGCTGCTGTACTCACATATTAAGGTCAGAATTTATCCTTGAATTTACTATACAGTAGCTAGACTTATATTAGAAAGCTTATTTAGCTTGGTTAAGCATGCAGCCGCCTAGAATTGGGAAATTTGGACTGCATGCAAGGAAACTTGGCTTATTACTATTATAAAGACTAAATTAGTATGTAATTCCTGCTGTACCTGTAATCTTAAGGCAAGAAACTATTCCTTAATGGCTGTACAATAGGTAATTTTTAGATTAGGGACAGTTTAAGCTGAAATCCCAAGCATGCAGCCATCCAAAGAGGGAACCTTGGACTTCATGCATACATGAATTGGGTTGAATTCTGCTATAGGGGCTAAATTAATGAATAATGTTTGTTGTTCATGTAATTTAAGTGATGTAGAGATCTGTAGCATATCCCTACAGCCACCCATAAATTGGGTTCGAGCTCGGAAAATTAGGGAATAGGCTCCTAGGGCTGAAATTTGCCATCCCAAGGAAGAAAATTTGGGAGTACAATAGGGCAGAATTTTATTATTGTAATTGGGAGTTTTGGGGGTTGTAAAATGACCGCAGAGGCATTAGGGAACTTTCCCCATGTTGCCATAGACAATACCCATCGGCCATGGGCAGCCCAAGCCAAGGAGACATGCAAAACAACTTGTAGTACAACAGAAAATGCTGCTGAAACCAACTTGCCGGTTGAGGTGTTTTAAGCCCAATCAGCCCTTGTTTTTCTGGTTAGTACCTTGTCCCTTGTGGGTTATGTTCCCTACTTGTTTACCTAAATTTAACCTTATGGGTAGGGGTAGTTCGAGGGCTTTCTAAGACTTAGATGGGTTAGTACATGGGCTGTTGGGAACTGTTTTGGGTTCAGCAGTGACTCTATACATAGTCATATTAGGTGTTATAAATGTTTAACCTAATGATGCACATTGGTTAGGAACCTAAACTTATCGGGCGAGGACACACGATTGATTACGGGGGATTCTATCGCACTTGTGATTTAGGTTTTGAGGTGAGTGGTTGTTTGACTTTATTTTACAGAGTGTTTTTGCATTGTTTTCTATTTTTACATGAATCATGTTATAAATTATTTGTTATAGTGTTGTTATGCATGTTGTTTGCTACTATTATCTGCTAACCTGTGAATATGAATTGATGAGGCTGTGGAATGGTTTCTGGACTATGAAGATAAGTGAGGTAAGTTATTGTGGTTATGTGATTGTGAGCTATGAATATGGGCTGTGGTTCTGTGGATGAGGTCTACAGTTGTAATTGTGATATTGACGGTATGGGGCATGGGGTGGCCGAGGGGGTATCCGGTACCATGGACCCAGAGGTCAGTAGTATAGTTATGATTGTGTCTCTGACAGTATAGGGCGCGGTGTGGCCAAGGTGCGTTTCGATACTGTGGGCCTAGAGGTCAGAGGATATGTAGTTACAGATGAGTGGTAATGATTGTAACATCGACGGTCTGAGGCACGGTGTGGCCGAGGGGGGATCTGGTACCATGGGCTCAGAGGTCGGTATTACAGTGATGGGCACCGATGTATGATTGATGCTATGGATGTGATTGATGCATGTAGAATGCATATGGTTAGGATTCACAAACCCTAGTGCCACACCCCTTGCTAGTAGGGGGTTAGGTACTGGCTAATCCCAGGGGATGGTATGTTTGTGATGCAGAACGGGTGATCGATGGGTTTTCTGGGACCGTGGCTACCCCACAGCATGAGTGATTGAGGGGTTTTTTGGGACCGTGAGTGTTCTATAGCTCAGGGGATTACTCATTAGGGGTTGGCGGGGTGACCGATGGGTTTTTTAGGACCTATAGGTTCTTGACTCGCAACTAGCTTGTATTGCTGGGTGACCGATGGGTTTTCCAAGACCAAGAATACCAACTATGTTGCAATAGCACTAATACCCTATCTGGACTTAATAATTGTTTACTATATGTTGTGTGCTAAAACTGGATCATGAGCATCATCTAATTTTCTTGAGCATGCATTGCATCATTTGTTTGCGTGTGCTTGCATGTACACCCCTCACTAGGCTTGTGAAGCTCACCCCTCGTTGATTACTCTTTTTAGAAGGTGGAACCAATGTTGAGGTAGGATTGGATTTCAGTGGCGATTGTGAGGTTATGGCTACGTGATACCGAGATGCTGATGGACTTCACTTCTATTATTTCAGATATTCCCTTTGACTTATATATTTATGAGATGTGTAGTAAGTAAAATTGTAACTTGTGGTTATTTTTAGACATGGAATCTGTATAATGTAATCTATCACTTTAGTACATCACCAATAGTAATTATATGATTTTTTATTAGGGTACTCTGATTTTAGTTGTGATCTTGGTGGCATTTGTGAAATTAAGGTACTGCATCTGTGATCCTTGAGGGTTAAGCTAATTAGATGTGAATGTCCAATGCCGCATACCTTGGCTAATTTGAGGTATGGTGTGACATGCCGACCAACCAAAGACTACCGTTGAGGTAGGTGCCACTTATTTGAGGTTAATAAACCACATCTTCAAATCCTTTATTGGTTGAAATATGGAAGTATATGTAGATAATATGCTTATTAAGAGCAAAAAGGCAGTGGACCATGTTGTAGATCTTGAAGAAGCTTTCAAAATATTGAGGAATTATAACATGAAGCTAAACCCAAGAAAATGTGTGTTCGGCGTAACCTCGGGTAAATTTTTGGGGTTTATGGTATTTAGTAGAGGGATAGAGGAAACACACGACAAGATAAGGGCAATTCTTAAACTGACTCCGCTAAGGGCAATGAAAGAAGTAGAAAGGCTGGCTAGAAGGCTAACAACTTTTGGCAGGTTCATATCAGGCACAGAAGATAGATACCTTCCCTTTTTTCAAACATTAAGGAGGCCAAAAAGTTCAAATGAGTAAAGACTGCCCAGATGCATTTGAGAAACTCAAGGAGTACCTATCCTCACCTCCATTGTTGACAAAGCTGAGCAAAGGGGATTAACTTAACTGTAACTGGCCGTCTCTTCTGTGGTAGTAAGTGTCGTCTTGTTGAAAAAAGAGAGATAGTAAAGGCTGATCTACTATGTGAATAAAATTCTCATGGATGCTGAGTTACGGTACACCAATGTGGAGAAAGCTGCCTACATGCTGGTAGTGGCTGCTCAGAAGTTGCACCCTTACTTTCAAGCATATGGAGTAACAATCCTTATCGACCAACATTTGAGAAAGATCTTTCAAAGCCCAAGTACTTCAGGAAGAATGATTGGTTCGTAGTGGAGCTAGGAGAGTTTGACATCACCTTCCAACCAAGGACAACCATCAAGGCCCAAGCCTTGGCAAACTTTATGGTGGAGTGAATTATGTGAGAGCAGGTCGAAGAAAGAGAAGATGGCCACAAAAAACTAAAGCAAAGAATATGGATCCTATTCGTAGATGGCTCATTGATCGGTATCATGAACGAATCAAAATAAAACCCTAACTAAACTATGAGATAGTGGTAAGAAAGGGGTCGAACCCACAGAGAACTGAAAGGCTAAATTTACTAAAATTAATGTGAATATTTTTTTTGAGAATCAAATTTGTAAAATTCCAAATTCAAATTAAAACTAAGTAAGCTAATTAACAAAGATATGAATAAATGAGAAGAAGCTATCCTTAGGTTTTATCTGTTTTGGTATTATTACCTAATTTCTGGTTTTACTTCTGTTCACTAAAACTACAAATTTCAAGGCAAGCACAAAAATAGAATCCCAGGCTACCCTAATTATAACCTATCCTATCAAACACTATCGTCTATCACTTTTACTTAGCATATTTAGTTTGATTAGTTAAAGGCTACCGTTAGTGTTTGCCAAAAATCACATAAAATACCATTGTTTGAATAGAACAAATGAATCACAGAGATGAATATTCTAAATTATTTTAACTATTAAAAATCATCAACAAGGTATTTAACATCAAAAAATCAAGTATACAACCAAAAATCAAATAATAATAAATCAAAAATTCATCTAAACCTAAGGATAGAAAGGGGATAACCACTATTGGTGCAAATTAACGAAGGGCAACAACTACAGGCTTCCATGGATGAAAACAAACAATGGTGAATGGTAGTGTTCTCCTCAAAGTCTTCTTCAAGCAAAGCTATGATGAAACCAGGTGCACTTCAAGAGGAAGGAGAACCAGAGCTACAATTGAGATGGGTGGGAGAGGGAGGTTCAGTAGTGTGTCATTAAGTGTGTGGCGTGAGATGAAGTTGTATTAGAGGAGAGAGGAATTATAGGAGAGAAAGAGAGATTTTATGGGGAGAGATAGAGTCATGGGGGAGATGGAGTCATGGGCTGAGTGAGAGATCCAGACTGTGATAGAAAAAAATAAAAGGAAAAATCGTGGGAGAAGAAAAAGGGAGAGAGAGCTAGCGTGAGTGGGAGAAAAGAGAGTGAGAGATCCAATAAGGGAGAGCTTTTAGGGAAAGGGATTTTAGGGCAAAGAGAGAGAAAGCAGGAGAAAGAGGGACAATAGATAGATAGATAAGGAGAGAGAGAGAGAGAGAGAGAGAGAGAGAGAGAGAGAGAGAGAGAGAGAGAGAGAGAGAGAGAGAGAGACGTTCCTTTTTTTCACTCAATTTTTTTTTTTTTTTTTATTTTTACTCTCCTTCTTTTTGGAAGAATTTATTCTACTCTTGAAACCCTGCAATCACAGTAAAATAGAAAAAATGAATCAATTTAATCATGACATCTAGTAAAAATTGACAGTTAAATAAAAATTGCATGTATGATTATGACCCGATCAAACTCCCCAACTTGCACTTTGGCTCATTCTCGAGTGAAAGAAAATAAAACAACTATGCTTATCATGCCATTTGCTTAATGTAACCACACTCATAAACAAGTAAGAGCATCATCGATGATTCAATAATAAGGATTCTAAGCATGCCAATGCAATTCAACACAAAGCTAAACAAAGAACAACATCATCTTCTACACTAGTCAACTTCTACTCTTACATTAGAAATCAACTATCATAGCTAAGTCATGAGGTCCAAGTACTAGATGACCATCACTTTTACCATGAAACTATGATCATGCTCTTTTTCTTACAATTACTCTGATCCATGCAATGTCCTGACCTATTAAGCTTTTTAAATGGGCTATGTAGCGAGCTTTGGGTCAATTGCTCTCAAGCCTATGGCTTTAAGGAACTTGGTGTAGGACACCCCTAAGACTTATTTACTCAACCGAAATACGTTACAATCTAGATCAAAGTTTTCAAGTTTTTCTCAAATTATTCAACCTTTTTACTTGAAACTTTATGTTTGTGACATAGAGTCCCGGTTACTCAAAAGGAAGTTTGTTTTTCCCCCCTATTTATAGACATTCCACCTGTTTGACGCATATTTCAATGCTTGTGGTGAAGAAAGCCGGTTACCAAGGAGGAAGTCGTAATGCATGATTTAAAAAATTTCAACACATAAGGCTTGCATAGTTATACCAGAATCATCATAAAAATTCACTAAAATGGTAATTTCAGATTCCAAGCAAAAAAAGAGTTAACCAACATGGAAGACTAATAATGTTCTAAGATTAATTAACTGTTAAACACATCAACACACCCAAAAACCACATGCTATAACTCTTGACAAAGACGTTAAAAGCTCTAGAGTAGAAAAATTCAGCAAAAATGTGCAATCGAATATTAGAGTCTAACTTGTTCCAATTCAATCACAAATTCACTCTTGCTCCCCAACTTAAATGAAAATTGTCCTAATGGTAGGTGAAAGAACAACACATTATAAAGCAAGGGGAACAATGCAAAGTAAAGAGAATGAGCAATACAACCTGATGGAGTGAAGTGCTACTGCTATCATCTGCAGCAATATGGCCACGTCTTAATACTAAACCTGAAAAACACAACTAAATGAAAACAAAAAGTAAAATGGTGGGTTGCCTCCCATAAGCGCTAACTTTATCTCTTCAACAGGACAAAGTTATGGTTGTTAAATCAAAATAAATCATAAGGTTGGTCAGTCAAATCAACAGATTCAACAATTGGACCATCAGTAATACCATCCACATAAGGTTTAAGGCGCTGCCCATTAACATGAAAAGTGTGCCCTATTTTAGGATTTTGAATGGTAATAGCACCATGGGGAAACACTTTAGTGACCACAAATGGGTCATCCCATTGAGAGCGGAGCTTAGTAGGAAAGTGGTATAACTTGGAATTGAAAAACCAAGCTTTCTGGTTAACTTCAAAAAACTTATGGACAATATATTTCTTATGAAAAGCCTTTGTTCTAGCCTTGTAAATATGTGTGCTCTCATACACATTATTGCGCATTTCTTCCAATTCTAATAGTTGAAGATGATGGTTGGAACTAGCATTGACCATATCAAAATTAAATATTTTAATGACCCGATAAGCACGATGTTCCAACTTAATGGGTAAGTGACAAGCTTTCCCAAATACCAGTCAGTAAGGGGACATGCCAATAGGAGTCTTATAAGCAGTACGGTAGGCCCACAATGCATCATCTAGTTTTAAAGACCAATCTTTCTATCAGGTCTAATTGTTTTATCAAGAATGCTTGATCTCCCTATCGGACACCTCTACTTGACCACTGGTCTGAGGATGATAAAGCGTGGCAACCTTATTAGTAATAAAATCCCGTAGTAGAGCTCCAAAATTTCGGTGCTTAAAATGGGAGCCACCATTAGTAATGATGGCATATGAAAATCCAAAGGGACTGAAAATATGACTTTGTACAAACTTAACTACCACCTTGTGATCATTGGTTTTCGTGACCACTGCTTCAACCCATTGGGACACATAGTCTACCGCAGCCAAAATATTCTCAAAGTCAAAAGATGAAGGAAAAGGTCCCACGAAATCTATACCCACACCTCAAATATCTCAACAACCAGAATAGGATTAAAGGGCATCATGTCTCTGCGAGACATATTTCTAACTTTCTAACATTGGGCACAATTTGTGACAAAACTCGTGGGCATCTCTAAAGATAGTAGGCCAAAAGAAACCACTCTATAAAACCTTGGCAGTAATTTTCTTGCCACTAAAATGCCATCCACATGAAAGAGTGTGACAAAAGGTAAGGATATTATGAAACTCACTTTGGGAAACAACGACGAATAATATGGTCATGACAATGCCTAAACAACTCTGGATCCTCCTGATAATAAAACTTCAGCTATGAGAAGAATATATCTTTCTCTTGCTTACTCCAACCATCAGGAAGCTTCTCAATAGCCAGGTAGTTCGCTATATAAACCAAGAAGGAATATGAGAAAAATTGTAAATAATTACTCATCAGGGAATGAATCTCTAGCCAACTTAGTGGTGGAGGGTGACTTAACTAAGGTCCTTAATAGATGATCTGTTATCACATTCTCGGAACCTTTCTTATCCTGAATTTTTAAATCAAATTATTATAACAAAAGAATCAATCTAATCAGCCTAGATTTGGTGTCTTTCTTGGCAAGTAGATGCCTAAGAGTAGCATGATCAGAATACACCACAACCTTGAATCCAAAGAGATAAGATCATAATTTATCAAGAGCAAACACAACTGCTAGCAATTCTTTCTTAGTCATAGTATAATTCAATTGAGTTTCTGAGAATGTCTTACTAGCATAATATATGGCAATGAGTTTCTTTTCGACTCTCATCCCTAACACATGTCCAACTGCATAGTCAGATACATCACACATAATATCAAATGGTAGTGACAAATCCAGGATTGAATTATGAGTGGTACAAACAATAAAGCTATAATAGTTTGGAAGGCTCAAAGGCTGGCATCATCAAAGACAAAATGTGCTCATCCTTGGCAAATAAATTGCACAAGGGTCTAGATATAGTACTGAAGTCCTTCATCAACCACCTATAAAAGCCTGTATGGCCTAGAAATGAACGAACATGCCGAACAAAGTGGGAGGTGGGAGTTTGGCAATTAAATCAACCTTTTATCCCACATTTAGACACAATGTGACCTCGAATGATGTCGTATTGAACCATGAAATAGCTCTTCTCACAACTCAAAATCAAATTTGTTTCCATACGATGTTTCAAAACTTTAGTCAATTTTAAGAGAACATCATCAAAGGATGACCCAAACACAAAGAAATCATCCATGAATACCTCAAGAAACTCTCCCACCATGTGAGAGAAAATAGACATCATACACCTCTGGAAGGTGGCTAGTATATTACACAACCCAAAGGGCATCTATCAAAAAGCGAATGTACCATAGGGCATGTGAAAATAGTTTTCTCTTGGTCTTCATGACAAATAGCTAATTGATTATAATCTGAATAATCATCTAAGAAACAAAAATAGTTTTAGCTTACTAATTTTTCTAGGATCTGATCAATGAACGGTAAAGGAAAGTGATCATTACGGGTGATAAAATTTAATTTCCAATAATAAATACATACCTTCTAACCTATGGTTGTGCGAGTAAGGACTTTGCCACCTTGGTCATTCTCAATGACAGTAATACCCGATTTCTTATGCATAACTTGAGGGGACTTAACACTTGTTATTAGAGAAGGGATAAATAATGTCTGCATCTAACCATTTCACCACCTCTTTCTTGACAACTTAGAATATGTTAATTCAATCTCCTTTGCGCATCCTAGAACTGTTTAGCTCCATCATCACCGTAGATATGATGCATACAAATTGATGGGCTAATTGTGATACCCTACTTTCTAAACCCGGTCTAATTACCCAGTTGGTTCGGTTTGGTCTTGCAGGACCTGAACCTGAGTGAGTTGAAGCTAGTACCTTATAGAACATGATGGCGAGGGTGACTCAAAACTTAGGTTGGCCAGACGAGTTGGAGTCGGGGCCTAGTGAAGTCCGTGTGCCTGAGCCGTGCGCTTACAGTTATCACCAGGCCATGTATGTACAATAAAGGTATGTAGTCGTATTTTATACCAAGTATGCGTGTTAATCGATTACCGAGAGTGAAATACATGTTGGGACTGAGCCCCATTGAAAATCCCAAAGTTTCGGCTAAGTTTTGGCAGACTGGTGGGTGGTCATGGGTGGGTTGGGCCCACTAGTGTGACCTACCACTCTGATCTTTAGATATTTTGACCCCACTATAAATAGCATTTATTACTCTTCTTCACCATCATTTATTGTTTTACACGGTGGGTGAGAAAAGTAAAGAAGAGAGAGAAAAAGAAGAAAGAGAAGAGCGGAGGAAGAAAAGGGGACAAAGATGTTCGTTGTGTGACGCCGGGGTTGAATCTCTCAATTTCAAAGCCGGATTAACGATCCTTATCTTGAGATCTACAATTTGAGGTTAGTAAAGTCTATATTTCTTAAGCCCCTAAGAAACCCTAAGTGAAACCCTTCGATTTGGATAGAAATCCTTTGGATCTTGTTAATATCTCTTGAGAATGTGAATTTAAGGTTTAATAAATGACCTACATGTTGTTTCTAAAGGATTTAGAGGAAGACTTGCAAGATTTGTGAAGCATTTGTTGATCTCGTGAGCTAAAGAGAAGATTTGAGGTTTTTGAAGTGTTCTTGAGCATAGAGGTAAAACCCAAGCTTGGAATTTTGAATCGATCCTAGATCTATGTTAGAATCATGATATGGAACTTTAGATTTGTGAAAAATGCGGTCGAATCGACCCGTGGGGGTTTCCCCAAGGTGGGATGAAGAATAGAAGTGAAAAATAAAATCTTAATTCTGATTGGTGGGTGCCCTAAAAGCGGATGGACCCACCAATTTGAGCTCGTCGATCCAGGTAGAACCCCTGGGTCGAGAGGCGAGCAAGGACCGGTGGGCACCTGGCCCGCTAGTCCAGGCAAGGCTTCTGGGTCAACCAATGAGTAAGGACCGGTGGGCACCTGGCCTGTCGGTCCAAGCAGTGTCCCTGGATCGACAGGTGAGCAGGGACTGGTGGGTGCCTGGCCCATCGGTTGACCTACCACTCCCACTCATTGGGTTCCAATTGGGCCCAAAATTGTCAGGCAGCCTACTCTAATGATTTTAAACACGTTGGGATCAACATACCTCATTGGTTATGAGCCTGAAGTGGAGATGAACTAAACTCGACCTCTTTTATGAAAGGTTTCACTAGAAACTCGTGTCATTTTATGTCGGATCTTCTTCATACCAAGGGTGATCATTATACACAATTAGGTAAGTGGGAAGAGGACATTGGCTCTATTTTTGGAGTGTTTTTACTTCATTCCATTATTGTGGTAGACTAGCCATGACATCATCTCACAATTGTGTATAGCCTAGTCATCCTCGAATGCTATTTGCATGCATTGGTGTGTGCATTATGAAATTCATTATGACTTGATATATTGATATATTTAATTGTTAAATACTTAGTCCTGCTTTGAGATATGAGATGAATGACTTTAAATTATTGAATATGATGCATTACTAGACTAGATGCTATAGTTGGCTTGGATACGAATGCCTTGGTGGCCCATGGAATGGGATGCAGTGGCACTATACAGTCGTACTATCTCATACAGGAGCATGCGATTAGGAATGACATATCCCTGTGCTATAACCCTTCCCAGCAGGGGTTTAGGTGTTGGGTATATCACTGGGGGAAACCTGAGGTTGTATACCAATGGTGGCGGTTAGAAGTATGCCAGACCGATCACTAGGACGGTCGACAACTTTGGTGATATAACAAGAGGGTCAATCATACTGCTTTTAAATTAATGTAGGGCAATACCCATTTTACTTTAATGCATGGTAAGACCCATTTTAATTTAATGTAGAGTAAGGTCCATTTACTTTTCTGGTACCATGGCTGGCCTTCTCCAGCAACCCTATGGGAATATCGCTGGATGGGGTTCGCGACTCGTACCCGGGGCATAAACGCACTGTGGTTGCAAGTAGCATATGACCTATGACTTAGATGTGATGTGCAGGTGGTTTAAGATGATAAAAATGAACTTGCATATATATAGGTGCATTTGTATTGCGAATGATTGCTTGGTCCTTTTTCACTTACTGGGCTAGTGAGCTCATCCCACGTGCACACCATTTTTAGATGATTTTGTAGGTTATCCGACCGAGGAACTAGAGTCGGGTCCCACTGTGGAGTTTTCAATTGAAGACTGGTGGGTTCCAAAAGATCTTGGGCACTGGGTTGAGTTTTCATGCGAGAGTTATGTTGTGGGACCGCAACATTGATACCAACCCAGGATTTCTTTTTGATTATCTATAATGTTGCCCCTTTTGTGCTTTGGATGTTTAAATTGTAAATCTTGTGTATATATCACACCTTCAGGCCCACATGTAAATGTACTATGTAATATAATTTAGGTATCAAGAGTATTGGGGTATTTACAGGTAAATACATGTAAGTATTCCGCTGAAATATAGAAATTGCTTTCTTTAGTGTGGCTATGTTGTGTAGGGGTTACTGTATCAAATGATCTTGGCAGATTTTGGATTAAGAGGTGTTAACTACGTCATCGGTCTGGTTCTGTGTGAACGAAGTGTGACACTAATACCTTTCAAATCAGCCATTGACCATCCAGTGGCAACCTTATGTTCTTTGAGAACATCTAACAATTTTTTTCTTGATCAAGTGTCCCCTTTTGGTTTGCAACATTCCTATCACGCCTAACCCCTATTGTAAGTTATAATTTACCTATTGGCCCATGTTTCTTGTTTGTTCTTTCAACACTATTGGCAGAATGCATAGGTACAAGTGGGGTCACTTTTCCCTTCTTGGCATTCCACTGCTACCAGCCAAGACAGTAATGGCCTTCTCTGCCTGGTATCTTTACCTGTCCACAAGTAAAGTGGAGGAGTGAATTTAGGGTGTTACATTCAGAAGGCTGATCATTTGTCCTGCTTCTTGGTCATCCAGGGTGTACCAATTTTCACCTCTCGAGGGCATTGGTCAGTTCCCAAATTAATAGCTTGGGTATCCTCACGGATGAGTTGGGCTTTCTTTGATTTGGATTTCCTTATTAAGTTATGATATTCATTAAGATTATCATTAGAAAAAGGAGACAATTCATACTTGGAATTGGAGATTTCATTAATGAAAGAAGGAGTAACAGACTCAACATACACGGGCTCTGTATTTTCTTTAAGAGAAAAAACAAACATACAATCATGAACAGACGACTTAACAACAGACTTGACGACTGACTCGATGCATTTATCAGTGGTATCCGGTTAGGACATTATTTTAGATACATATGTTTAGGACGGTAGTTAGAACTAGATCACAACCATTAATCGGTTCACTTTCGTATTATTAAAAGAAGCCAAAAATAAAGTGGCTACTCTCCCTATGTTCGATCCGTAGCTGCACTGATCCATACGCTTATGATTACATTTTTAATCCTAACAACTCTTTCCTACTAGAAGCGTGTGTGCAAGAGTTAAACAAGATCAAGCCTAGGCCCTTCTGAGGAAGGAGCGTGTATGCCAAGGAAAGAAGAGCATAAAGGATGATGGTTTCCATCCATTGCACCAAAATCAATTGCAATGGAATGATCCGTGATGGTGGTCAGAGGTGTGACTAAGGAGTGGGGATGGTTTCAAACAATCGAGTCAAAAAATTGGATTTCATTGAGAGAGGACTAATTAGCTTTCACCAACTCTCACCTCTTAGAAAGTTTGGCTTCAAGAAACATGAGATCAGTCAGCTCGTCTTTATAAGCAAACAGCCATAAATGGGAGAAGGTAACTACAACACCAATGAAGATATAGCTATGACAACCCTTGAGGAAGAAAAAGGCTCATTGCCACATCTAAGAATTTAAATATGCAAGCCATGTAATTAAAAATAAATAAATAAATAACTGAAAATAAACAACGCAAAAAAAAAAAATAATAAAGAAAAAAAATGCTGAAATAAAAATAAAGTAAAAGAAAGGGGATAAAGCTAGAGAGAGGCTCACAAGTAGGTTTTTCTACTTAGCCCAAGGGATGCATCATAATATGAGCTTCCCTACTTGACCAGAGAGTCACTCTTACAAGGGTTACTCTACTTGGCTTTAGGGAAAGGGAGGCAATTAAAATAGAAACAATAAAATGATGGTTCTATGACTAGGAGGGGCAAAGCCAACACATACATTAGCCATGAACCTTGGGGGGAAAGGGAAAACAATAATTTAACGAATGAAATTAAAATCCTAAATTAAGAAAGAAAGGGTAGTCAGAAGAGGAAATGAGAGGGGGGAAAGAAGACTATTGAAGGAGCCTACTTACTTGAAGTTCAACCCTTGAACTGAAAACTTGATCGATTTGAGTTACTACCAATACTAAAAACTAGATCATGAATAAACCAAATCTAAAATTTCTAGTACTAGAGAAAACAAATTTGAAGAAAAAAATTGAACTTGAAAGACATGCTCCATAGCTTGTTCTTGTCACCTAGAACTAAGCCTAGAACTAGAACTTGAAAATTACAGCTTCAATTGCTTAAACAATAAAAATAAAAGACTGACTAAAAGAACAAAAGTGATTGCATTAATTGAATAAAAATAACTTACAAAAGTGTTTAAAGCATAAACCTAGAACGAGAGATAGAGAAAGAGAGAAAGAACAACTAAAAAAAAAAAAACCTAAGAAGAGAGAAGTAGAGAGGAAGAGAGGGATAGCCCTTTAGGGCTTTGTGGACTCCCTTTTATAGGGAATAGGAAGGGAGTAGAGGAGGACGTCCAAGTTAGAAGTAGGGAATCTCCAATGATTTTTCTTCCTTTTCCTTTTTTTTTTTTTATTTTCTTTCCTATTTTTTTTCTCTCCCTTCTTCAAAACGTGGGCAGTCACTAGAACGATTTTTCCTTCTTTTATTTTTTTCCTTTTTTTTTCTTTCCTATTTTTTATCCATTTTTCCCTATGTTTCTCTTTTATTTCCTTATTTCTCTCTCTTCTTGCACAAGAAACCTCTTGGCCGACCTCCTTGCTTTAAGTGATGAGTAGGAGAGAGAAAATCTTTCAAAAAAAATCTCAAAAAAATGGTAGCTAAGAGGTTCGAACTTGAGACCTCCTAATAAAGAAGGGATTTTGCACACCATATGTCACACCCCGTTCACACAGAACCGGGCCAGTGACTGGGTTAACACCGGTTAACCCAAACCTACCAGGATCATCTGATACAGTATTCCACCACAGCATACACACAACTAAGAAAGAGCTTATCAGTTCAGCGGAAGACTTGGTTTACCTGTGAATATTCTCATAATACTTGATACCCGAATTGTGATACAATAGTTAAATACATGTGGGCCCGAAGGCATGATATTTACACAATAAGAGTACAATTCACATATCAAGTACATAGAAGAAATCATCAAAAATCAGAGTATACAGCTCGGCTCGGTATCAAAGCCTAGAGCTCAGCTCGGTATCAGAGGTTGAGCCCAGCTCGGCATCACAAGGTAGAGCTCAGCTCGGCATCAAAAGTGGAGCTCAGCTCGGCATCAGAACTGTGGTCCTGCAGCACAACTCTCGCACGAGCAATCAGTGCCGTGCTCTAACTCCCCAGGGGACCACCAGTCCTCTTCAGGGAACTCAACTGTGAGACCTGCCCCGTGCTCTTCAGATGGATGACTTGAAAAATCATCTAAAAGAGGTGCACACGTGGGATGAGCTCACTAGCTCAGTAAGTGGAAACATGGATCACACAACAGTCCACACAACAAATCACAACCATATGCACTATATGCTATGCAATACATTTTAAATCACATCCACCTAAGTCTTTGGTTTAGTGCTACTACAACCACAGTGCGCGTATGCTCCGGGTACGAGCCGTGAACTCCATCCTGCGATACGCCCATAGGGCTGTCGGAGAAGGCCCACCATGAGTACTCGAAAAAATAAAAACATGCCAACCACCGGCTCTCAACATAAAGTAAATGACTGAAAATTAAAGGTGCTGACTCCAGTAATTTAAAAGCAGTACGATTGGCCCTCTTGAATATACCACCGGGGTTGCTAACTGTCCTAATGACCAGCCAGGCGTAATGTCTAACTGCCATAGTGACCCGACAACCGCGACCACTGCTTCCTTTCAAATGGTAACCCAACACCTTAACCCCTGTTGGGAAGGGTCGTAGCATGGGAAGGTGATAATCCTAAACCACATGCTCCTATATGACAATAGTATAATTGCATAGTGCCACCGCGTCCCATACCACGAGCCACCAATGCACTCGTTTCCAAGCCGACTATGGCATCTAGTCTATTAATGCATCATACTCAATGATGTTAACATTCGTCACATAAGCATATCATCACTTGGCATTTATAAAGTAAACACAACACCCATGTATAACAATGTGAGGATGATTAATCTACATAGCATTTTCATGATGGCATGACTAGACAAGATACAATTAAATGAATACCAAACAATGCCTTGAGACAAGGCCAAACGTCCTCTCCCCACTTACCTGTAGTGTACAAGGACTCACGCTCGGTACGAGTGAGATCCGGTGTGAGAAGCGTGAGATTTGGTGAACCTATAATAAGTGAGCGGGGTTAGTATTTCACCATTTTTGGATCAAGATTTACATGATCAAATGACAAGATCATGTTTAGAATCCTAAAAGAAGGTCACACGTCTGATTTGGGTCCAATCGGACGTAAAAATAACGTTCGGAGCCTCTCAGGTGGGTCGGACAGCCCACCTGTTTGACCCACTGGTCAGACCCACCAGTCTGGACCGATGGGTAGGTCAGCCCACCGGTCTGACCCACCGGTTGGGCCTGAGCATCCTACTAAGATCGGCGGGCAGGGTGGCCCACCAGTCGGCCCACCGGTTGGGCCCGAGGCCCCTGCCCTCTCAGGCGGGTGCCGATAGGCCGGCCAAATGGCCCACCGGTCTTGGCGGGAAACTGCTGTTTCTTCCCAAACTTTTCCAACCTTTGGGGATTCAAATGGGACTTTTCAAACCCATTCTTCACACATTCAAGGTCTCATAAGATGGTTCTAACCTAGATCAAGGTTAGATTTAAGGAATGGGAAGCCATCTTACCTTCTTTGCTCAAGAACACCTTCAAAACCCCAAAATCACTTCCAATCACCAATGCTCTTGCAACCGTGGAAACCCTTCTTCAAATCCTTCAAAATCAACACATAAATCATCTATTAAACCTTAGATTCATCATTTCAAGGGGGATTTATAAGACCTCAAGAAATCCTACCCAAATCAAGGGTTTTACTTGGGTATGGTGAAAGTTTAAGGAACCCAACCTTTGCTCACCTCTAAATGTAGATCTAGTGTTGGAGATCACTCTTTCGGCATCGGAATGGGAAGATCAAGCCTCAGCGCCGCTGAAATCCATCTCTTCTTCCCCTTCCTTCTCTTCTCTTCTTCTTACCTTTCTTTTCTCTCTCCTCATTACTCTTCTCACCAACGTACGAGTGTCATAAATGAGAAATAAAGAAACTCATAAATGCTATTTATACTTCCTAAAATACTAAGTAATTCACATGGCTGGGTCACTCAGGTGGGTGGATGCGCCCACCTGTCCGCCCACCTGAGGGCCAAAACTTGGGATTTTGACAGAATTCGGCCCTTGGCACGAATCTCACTCTTGGCATACGATGTAATATATGTATGCACCTTAATATACGGCTACATACCTGCTTTATCCATACATGGCCTTGTGATAGGTGCATGTACACGGCTTGGATATACCCGTCTCTTCTGGCACTGGCTCGGACTTGTCGGGCCAGCTGGTGTTTAAGGTCACCCTTGCCATCATAGTCCATAAGGAACCCACCTTAACTCTCTCCGGTTCGGGTCCTGCATGGTCAAACCGGGTCTATCGTGGAATCAGACCGGGTTTAAGAAGTTGGGTATTACATTTACCCCCCCTTTCTGAAAATTTCGTCCTCGAAATTTGCATACCTGGTTGTTCAAAGAGATGAGGGTACTTGGCTTGGATTTCATCCTCTTTCTCCCAAGACGCTTCTTCAAGTGAATGATTAGCCCATCGCACCTTTACATAGGAAATGGAGCGGTTGCGAAGGGTCTTCACCTTTCGGTCCAAAATTTCAGCCGGCTGCTCTATATAGGTCATGTCAGCTTCTAGGTATTCTGGTTCCACGGGTAATACATGAGAGGGATCATGAACATATCGCTTCAGCATGGATACATGGAATATATTATGAACATCCTCGAGTGAAGGTGGCAGAGCAAGCATGTAGGCTACTGAGCCAACCCGGGCTAAGATCTCAAATGGTCCAATGTATCTTGGGCTCAACTTCCCCTTTCTGTGAAACCTTTGCAACCCTTTAGTAGGAGAGATCTTGAGAAATACCTTTTCTCCTGGCTGAAATTCAATGTCTTTTCTGCGGGTGTCTGCATAGCTCTTTTGACGGGACTGAGCTGCTTTAATCCGTTCTCGAATAACATCGACCTTGTCACAAGTCACTTGTATCATTTTAGGTCCTAACATTCGACGTTCACCTACCTCATCCCAATACAGAGGAGTTATGCACTTCCTAACATATAATGCCTCATACAGAGCCATCCCAATTGTAGCTTGGTAGTTGTTGTTATAGGAAAACTCCATAAGGGGTATATATTCTTCCCAACTACCACACATTTCCATTGTACACGCCCTGAGCATGTCTTCTAATATCTGTATGGTTGGCTCTGACTGACCATCGGTCTGTGGGTGAAAAGCAGTACTCAAATTCAACTGTGATCCCAAGGCACGCTGGAAGCTTTTCCAAAATCTGGAAGTGAACCTTGGGTCCCTATCTGATACAATGCTCACTGGCACTCCATGCAAGCGCACTATGTTATCCATGTAAATTTGTGCTAATTCGGCCATAGAAAACTTGGTCTTGATGGGAATGAAATGAGTAGTCTTAGTAAGCCGATCAACGATCACCCATATCACGTCCATCCCCTTAGGTGTACATGGTAGTCTGGTGACGAAGTCCATTGTAATCCTATCCCAGTTCCATTCTGGTACTGGGAGTGGCTGAAGAGTATCATAAGGTTGATTCCTCTCAGCTTTTACTTTCTGGCATGTAAGACAAGTCGCCACATACAGAGCTATTGTGACTTTCATGCTTGGCCACCAGTAATTTTGTTTGAGGTCTTTGTACATCTTTGTACTTCCTGGGTGGAGTGAGTACTCGGATCTATGTGCTTCTCGCACTATCTTGTCTTGTATATCCAAATCATCGGGTACACACAATCTGCCTCGAAACATCAATGCCCCATCACTGGCTAA
>NC_056560.1:30867533-30897497 GCF_013358625.1 Macadamia integrifolia | reverse complement strand
GACTGGCTAAAGCAAAATCTGGGTCGTTCATTGTTTGATCTTGAACCTTAACTCTGATCCGCTGCAATTCAGGATCCAAAGGTTGTTTCATTATTACCTCTTGCCTAATAGCCGGATGCACCTGTAGAGCCATCAAGGATACAGTCAATCATTTAAAGTTTTCTGGTTGACGTTCAAACTCTAAGGTTGCTCCTTCATATAAGAGAGCTTCATCTATTAGTGTCGCCTCCTGCATAAGTGGCGGGCTGACTGCTAAGCATGAGAGTGACACAGTCTGTGCCTTCTGACTCAACGCATTTTCCACTACATTCGCCTTGCCGGGATGATACTGAATGTCGCAGTCATAATCCTTCCTGAGCTCAAGCCATCTCCTCTACCTCATGTTCAAATCCTTCTGGGTGAAAAAGTACTTAAGGCTTTTGTGATCACTGTATATCTCACACTTCTCCCCATACAAGTCATGTCGCCAAATCTTAAGGGCAAAAATGACTGCGGCTAGTTCCAAATTATGAGTGGGGTAGTTCTTTTCATACTCCTTTAGTTGTCAGGATGCATACGCTATTACCTTACCGCGTTGCATGAGAACACAACCCAAACCAACTTTGGAAGCATCAGTGTAGACTGTCATTCCACCTGTGCCTTCAGGGATGGTCAACACAGGGGCCGACACCAACCTCTTCTTCAATTCCTGGAAACTCTTCTCACATTCCTTTACCCAGTCGAATTTCACACCCTTTTTGGTTAATTTAGTCATTGGCGCTGAGATTCGGGCAAAATTCTCAATGAAACGCTGGTAGTATCCAGCCAAACCCAAGAAGCTCCTAATTTCTGTGACATTCTTAGGGCTTTCCCATTCTACTACTGCTTTCACCTTATCAGGATCCACCTCGATTCCGGCCTTAGACACTACGTGCCCCAGGAATCCAACTTGCTCAAGCCAGAATTCACATTTGCTGTAATTGGCAAACAACTGTTGTTCTCTCAACCTCTATAACACCATTCTCAAGTGTTGAGTGTGCTCCTCTTCGATCTTCGAGTAGATCAAGATGTCATCAATAAAAATAATTACCCATTTATCAAGTACATCCTGAAATACTCGATTCATTAAATCCATGAATGCTGTCGTTGCATTGGTTAACCCAAAAGATAACACTAGGAACTCATAGTGACCATACCGAGTCCTAAATGCTGTCTTGGGTATGTCATTGCTCTTTATATTGAGCTGATAATAGCCTGATCTAAGGTCTATCTTTGAAAATACCCTTGCACCCTGCAGTTGGTCAAATAAATCATCAATGCGTGGCAATGGATACCGGTTCTTAATGGTAAGCTTATTTAATTCCCGATAATCAATGCACATACGCAAACTGCCATCCTTCTTCTTGACAAACAATACTGAGGCACCCCAGGGTGAAACACTTAGGCGAATAAATCCCTTTTCCAATAATTCCTGCAACTGCATCTGCAACTCCTTCAATTCAGCTGGTGCCATCCTATACAGAGCCTTAGATACTGGAGCTGCTCCAGGAGTCAAATCTATGGCAAACTCCAACTCTCTATCTGGTGGTAAGTGCATCAGATCATTTAGGAAGACGTCGGGAAACTCTTTAACCACCATTACCTCTTCTAGAGGTGTAATCCTTGCATCAACGTCAAGTACCGATGCTAGGTAGCCCTGACATCCACTTTCCAACAATTTTACCGCTTGAAGGGCGGAAACAAGGACCTTTCTCACCCATTTCATTTTATCTGCTCGGTATACCAATTCTCTTCCTTCGTCATCTGTCACCCTAATCAGCTTTTCAGCACACATCACATTAGCTCGATGAGCCGACAACCAATCCATGCCCAGTATAACATCAAAATTCTGTATATTGAACTTAATAAGTTGTGCATCAAAGTTCTTCCCACTAATTTTCACTGGGCACGGCCCATACACCTCCTTTAACTGAGTAACTTTACCAGTAGACATACTAACAATCATTCCATGATCTAGGATCCTGGGTGGCATCCCAAGTTTCTTGACAAATCTCTTAAATGCGAATGAATGTGTAGCTCCTGAATCGAATAAAACATAGGCTGGTATGCCTGATATAGGTAGGACACCTAGTGTAACAATGCATATAATTTCGTCAGGTCATCAATATTTAACATAAGGAAATTCTTAATTTAAAATGTACCTGCTACTACTTCTGTACTGGCCTCAGCTTCCTCAGCTGATAGAGTATACGTCCTTCCCTGCGGTTGATTTCCCCGAGTTAAGGGAGGTCGGTACACCGCGGGCTGACTGGAGGGCAAGGTTGGTCTGACCCGACAGTATTTTGTATAGTGCCCATAAGAATGGCAGTTAAAGCAACGGATCTGAGATGTCGGAACTGGGGTGGGGCCCCTCTGCACTTGACCAGTTGAAGATGGAGGTCGGAGCGGCGAAAAGATGTAGAGCCCGAACCACCAGCTAGTCTAGGAGGGTAGCTAGATGGCCTATAGGGCTGCCTATACATAGGCCCAGAACTGTATGACCCACGGTATGCCTTGGAGGAGTTACCCATATCCGAAAATGGATTTGTTCTCTTCCACAGTCCAGGGGTGAGGGGCTGTTCCCCCTTCTGCTTATCCTCTATGGTCTTGGCCTTCCGCACAATCTGGCCATAGTCGGTCAAATCTAAGACCTCAAGTACAGACCCAATGGATGCCTTTAGGCCCTTTAGAAACCTTGCAGCCTTCTCTTCAGCTGTCCTCATATGACTAGGGGCAAAATGGAACAAGCTCTCAAACTGCTGCTGATACTCAAGGATAGTCTTACCTCCTTGAGTTAAGGCCATAAACTCTGTCTCCTTGTGGTCTCTGAAGCTGCGTGGGTAATGATTGTCCAAGAACAACTCCTTGAACTGTTCCCAAGTGGGTTCCGGATGGGCGGCCAATAATATGGGCTTAAAGGCTTGCCACCAAGAGTTGGCCTCCTTTTTGAGTTGTAACCCCGTACAAATGAGTTTCTGTGCATCTGTGCACTCAATCACCTCAAATATTTTCTCCAGCTCCTGGATCCACCGGTCTGGTTCCAGAGGATCACTCCCCACCTTAGAGAATACAGGTGGTAAGTTTCTCTTGAATGACTCCACTACCTTTGACGTATTATTCGTCGGTGGGTAATTAGGAGCATAAGCCAGATAGTAAGAGTATGGAGGGGGCACCCCATACGGAGGAATACTTATGGCGGAATTGGAGGTGTACCTCCCCCTTGTGGCCCCGTACCAAACCCTACAGGCGGGTCCTGTGGAGTAAGTATCCGGGGAGGTTGACCTGATTGAGAAAGGTCCAATTGTTGCTGAATAGTAGTCATAAATGCTTACTGTTGCTAAAGCATTTGTTGCTGGAAAGCCTGTTGTGACTGCTGAATTATGGTAGCGACATCCCTCGGAGTAATAATCGATGGAGGGTCCGGGAGTGTAGTCATAGGTGGGTCCCCATATGCCCCACCCTGACCAAAGGTCTCTGGAGGTGGTGGAAGTGAGGTTTGCCCCACAGAGCGGGACCTCCTGGGATTCGGTGGTCGACCGACCGGACGAGGACCACGCGGGGTACCTCGAGCATTGCTACCGGATCTAGTACGTACCATCGTATCCCTGTACCTGGAACATATCATACATCACATTAGTTAAACACCATAGAATTGATATCGGCACATAATTATATGCCAACACGCAGGGTATCATAGTGTATGATAGTTTGCAACTAACCGCAACTTGATTCCAAAAATACAGGGTTAGTGCTTTAACAAGTATGTCAATGGTCCCAATTGACCATCACACATATTATAAGTATAATAACAATATCATAATAATTTTATTAATAATAACAATAATAACAATAATAAATCCTATTATTATTATTATTATTATTGTTTTTTTTTCTTTTCAACCGGCGGGCAGGTTGGCCCGCCGGTCCGAAACTTCAACCGACGGGCTGACACAGGCGGGCAAGATGGCCCGTCGGTCCTGACCGAGCAAAAACTCGAACAGGGCCTTTTAGGCTCTGTTCTGTCATATTCTTTCACTTTCCTCTCTCTCTCTCTCTCTCTCTCTCTCCCTCCCAGACGATTTTGGAGAGCTTTGTGACGCTTCCACTTGCGATCTCACTCAACGATCCGGCGCTTTTGGGAAGGATCAACTCCTCTATTCACAAGTAAGTTCTTCTTCCTTTTCTTCTCAGAATTTTTACTTGGGGGGTAGAACTCATGTGTAGGTTTCAATCTAGGTTCTTTTCCCATGTTTCCTTCCATAGAACAGTGTCAACATATGAATGTGATGCTTCCATTATGATTTACTTCTAGTTTTAGGATTTACTTCTCCATTTTTTAGAGAAAACCCCAATTGTGCCCTAGTTTTCTCAAATTTGGGGATTTCTTCAATTCTTACTCTTTTTCCCCAATTAATGACTCAAATGCAATGCATTATGTTTGATTTGTACTTAGCATACTGTAGAGATCATAGAAAGTACCTTGTGTGTGAAATCCCATACCTTCCCATGAAAATCCATCTTTTGTGTTGGGTTCTCTTTGATTTTCTTTACA
Source organism: Macadamia integrifolia (assembly GCF_013358625.1). Classification (NCBI taxonomy): domain Eukaryota; kingdom Viridiplantae; phylum Streptophyta; class Magnoliopsida; order Proteales; family Proteaceae; genus Macadamia; species Macadamia integrifolia. The sequence goes on along the minus strand of NC_056560.1, from coordinate 30,892,927 downwards.
CCCTTTCGTATTTGTGGACCTCAATAGCACATTAGCATGTGTTTTTGCATATTCTAAATTATAGAATGATGGAATTTCCCCCATGAGCATGTAAGCTTTATGCTTCACTCTATGTGAGTTTTTCCATTTTTCCTTCCTTAGATTGAACTTGCACAATGAGAATTGGGGTTTTTCTTTTCTATCATTCTCTACTTGCCATGCTTTACTTGCCCCTTGTTACCTTGCTGTTTTTCCCTACTCTCTATCTTGTCACTTTTCTGTTTTGTGAAAATTGGGTTTTGGGGCTTCCTCTTATTGCTCACCCCTCTTTTTATTCGCTTTGTTATTCTCTCTTTTCTTTACTCACCCTGCTTTCCTCTTTTCTTGCCAGGATGTCATCTCGCAAAGGCAAGGAGCCCGCATCCTCTGGCACCCGGCATAAGACCACCGCTTCTAAACGGAAGAGTGTGGGAATAAGTTCTCCAGCCCCCCGCACAGGGAGACCCGGACCTGCCCGGTTTGATCCTTCCGACTACGATGAGGAGCTCTTCCACAGTTCAGAGGCAGCAACCAACTGGCCGGCCTTCCTAAAGAGGTCGGTAATGATGGAGAAGATCGTGGTAGTCGATGACTTCCACAAGGTTCAGCTCCGGGAGAGGTTCACAGCACTGGGTTGGCAGTCCATCCTCCAGGTAGACCGTCCATGCTACGAGCAGCTGGTTGGTAGATTCTACTGTAACCTGGAGGTTTCCTATCGGTGCGGGGAGTATGCTATAATCAGCATGGTGAAGGGGGTGGACATCCAACTGACCGTGGACACCCTGGCCAGCATTTTGGGTATCTCTGCAGCCGGGCACCGTTACTACAGTCCTCCCAGGAGTAAGCCCCTGGGCCCGTTCATGAGTTTGGAGACACTGGACTACATCTACGAGACCATCTATGGCAGCAGTGCCCGTCCGGAGTCCGAGACATCCTTTTTCCCGGAGGTTTGAGTATTTGCCCGACTGGTCCAGTTCAACTTGCTCCCCAGAGGAGGTCACCGGAACCAGGTGGGATTTATGGCAGCCTTTTTTAGCCTTCTACATCTATAAGGCTTTAGAGGGAGGTGACAAGCACTTGTGCTTACCCTACGTCATCCTCAAGACCATGGAGCACCACACTTCTCACCCCGAGGATGGAGGATTCCCATATGGCAAGATCCTTACTAGGATCTTCGAGTTCTTTGGAGTGGACCTGAGTGGCGAGGAGGGGAAGACTCCGGCGGACAAGTTCGACAGGGGAAACCTCTTGAGGATGGGTCTCCACACCCTTATGGATACACCTCAGAGAGCAGGAGCTCAGAGAGGTAGGGATAGGAGGGCTGCCCCTATGGAGGATGTTCCCATGGAGGAGTCTAGCGAGGAGGATGAGGACTATGTTCCTCAGGATGAGGAGGATGACTTGGTGGATGAGGACATCCCTGAGGAGGTGCCTCAGGAGTCGAGAGGTACTGATCCTGGCTTCACCAGAGCTGTAGGCCCACAGCATAGAGCCCCACCACCTGAGAGTGGTGCATATGATTTTGAGGCATGATGTCCACTATGAGGGCTTTGAAGGATGGCCAAGATCAGCTGCTAAGAAGGCTGGACGAGAGTGCTTCCAGGGAGGAACGCATCCTGGAGAGGCAGGCTACCTTAGAGGATTCCTTCCTCAAACTGGGCCAGGACTTGGATACCACGACCAATGCCATCTCAGCAGATTTTGGCCGACTTCGGAGGGAGGTACGACTGGTGAACTCGAGGTTTGACTACTACGACCATCGCCTCAACGTCAACTCTAGACCTCCGACGAACGTAGTAATAATAGACAACAACAACGACAATGATTAGTGAGGACTTAGCTCGTCCACACCAGCTTCTCACCTGTTTCCTATTGTTGATCCTATTGTAAATTTTTTCCTTCTTTTCTCATTCTTTGTACTTTCTCTGTAACTGGACTTATTTGTGGGATGATTGTGTTTTGATAGTGGTTTGTGATGAATTTGTATGTTTGAATACTTGTGCAGTTAGTTGTGGTGTCTATTGTTACTTTTGATCATTGTTAAATATATGAATATATCGTTTATCATGTGTTTGTGTAAAAATTTTTGGAAATCTCATTTTACGCCGTTATGCTGCCGAAATTTCGTCAACCTTGTACTCGATGGGTTATGACACCAATTAATTTACCTTTTTATTTTCTCTAATGCATGCCATGAATGCAATATCTAAATGCAACCATTTTTAATACTTTCTTTCTTTGGCTTTTAACTCTTTAAAGCTTTTACATTAACCCAATCCCATTTTCCTATTATAGATTCTACGGGATTCTAATGGTATGCTGTAAGTGGACTAGAGCATCACGCCTCTGATACCACCGTTGTCACACCCCGTTCACACAGAACTGGGCCAGTGATAGGGTTAACACCGGTTAACCCAAACCTGCCAGGTTCATCTGATACAGTATTCCACCACAGCATACACACAACTAAGAAAGAGCTTATTAGTTCAGCGGAAGACTTGGTTTACCTGTGAATATTCCCATAATACTTGATACCCGAATTGTGATATAATAGTTAAATACATGTGGGCCCGAAGGCATGATATTTACACAATAAGAGTACAATTCACATATCAAGTATATAAAAGAAATCATTAAAAATCAGAGTATACAGCTCGGCTCGGTATCAAAACCTAGAGCTCAGCTCGGTATCAGAGGTTGAGCCCAGCTCGGCATCACAAGGTAGAGCTCAGCTCAGCATCAAAAGTGGAGCTCAGCTCGGCATCAGAACTGTGGTCCCGCAGCATAACTCTCGCACGAGCAATCAGTGCCGTGCTCTAACTCCTCAGGGGCCCACCAGTCCTCTTCAAGGAACTCAACTGTGGGACCCACCCCGTGCTCTTCAGATGGATGACCTGCAAAATCATCTAAAAGAGGTGCACACGTGGGATGAGCTCACTAGCTCAGTAAGTGGAAACATGGACCACACAACAGTCCACACAACAAATCACAACCATATGCACTATATGCTATGTAATACATTTTAAATCACATCCACCTAAGCAACATTACTAAGTCTTTGCTTTAGTGCTACTACAACCACAGTGCGCGTATGCTCCGGGTACGAGCCGCGAACTCCATCCCGCGATACGCCCATAGGGCTGTCGGAGAAGGCCCACCGTGAGTACTCAGAAAAATAAAAACATGCCGACCATCGGCTCTCAACATAAAGTAAATGACTAAAAATTAAAGGTGCTGACTCCAGTAATTTAAAAGCAGTACGATTGGCCCTCTTGAATATACCATCGGGGTTTTCGACTGTCTTAATGATTAGCCGGGCGTAATGTCTAACCGCCACAGTGACCCGACAATCGCCACCACTGCTTCCCCCCAAATGGTAACCCAACACCTTAACCCCTATTGGGAAGGGTCGTTGCACGGGAAGGTGATAATCCTAAACCACATGCTCCTATATGACAATAGTACGATTGCATAGTGCCACCACGTCCCATACCACGGGCCACCAATGCACTCATTTTCAAGCCGACTATGGCATCTAGTCTATTAATGCATCATGCTCAATGATGTCAACATTCGTCACATAAGCATATCATCACTTGGTATTTAGAAAGTAAACACAACACCCATGCATAACAATGTGAGGATGACTAATCTACATAGCATTTTCATGATGGCATGGCTAGACTAGATACAATTAAATGAATACCAAACAATGACTTGAGACAAGGCCAAACGTCCTCTCCCCACTTACCTGTAGTGTACAAGGACTCACGCTCGGTACGGGTGAGATCCGATGCGAGAAGCGTGAGATTTGGTGAACCTATAATAAGTGAGCGGGGTTAGTATTTCACCATTTTGGGATCAAGATTTACACGATCAAATGACAAGATCATGTTTAGAATCCTAAAAGAAGGTCACACGTCCGATTTGGGTCCAATCAGAAGTAAAAATCACGTTCGGAGCCTCTCGGGTGTGTCGGACAGCCCACCTGTCTGACCCACCAGTCAGACCCACCAGTTTGGATCGACGGGTAGGTTGGCCCACCGGTATGACCCATCGATTGGGCTTGAGGGTCCTGCTAAGGCCGGTGGGTAGGGTGGCCCGCCAGTCGGCCCGCCGATTGGGCCCGAGGGCCCTGTCCTCTCAGGCGGGTGCCCACAGGTGGGCCAAATGGCCCACCGGTCTTGGCCCATCGGTCTTGGCGGGAAACTGCTGTTTCTTCCCAAACTTCCCACAACCTTTGGGGATTCAAATGGGGCTTTTCCAAACCTATTCTTCACACATTCAAGGTCTCATAAGATGGTTCTAACCTAGATCTAGGTTATATTTGAGGAATGGGAAGCCATCTTACCTTCTTTGCTCAAGAATACCTTCAAAACCCCAAAATCACTTCCAATCACCAATGCTCTTGCAACCGTGGAAACCCTTCTTCAAATCGTTCAAAATCAACACATAAATCATCTATTAAACCTTAGATTCATCATTTCAAGGGAGATTTACAAGACCTCAAGAAATCCTACCCAAATCAAGGGTTTTACTTGGGTATGGTGAAAGTTTAAGGAACCCAACCTTTGCTAACCTCTAAACGTAGATCTAGTGTTGGAGATCATTCTTCCGGCGTCAGAATGGGAAGATCAAGCCTCGGCGCCGCTGAAATCCATCTCTTCTTCCTCTTCCTTCTCTTCTCTTCTTCTTCCCTTTCTTTTCTCTCTCCTCTTTACTCTTCTCACCAACGTACGAGTGTCATAAATGAGAAATAAAGAAACTCATAAATGCTATTTATACTTCCTAAAATACTAAGTAATTCACATGGGTGGGTCACTCAGGTGGGTGGATGCGCCCACCTATCCGCCCACCTGAGGGCCAAAACTTGGGATTTTGACAGAATTCGGCCCTTGGCACGAATCTCACTCTTGGCGTACGATGTAATATACGTATGCGCCTTAATATACGGCTACATACCTGCTTTATCCATACATGGCCTTGTGATAGGTGCATGTACACGGTTTGGGTACACCCGTCTCTTCTGGCACTGGCTCGAACTTGTCGGGCCAGTCGGTGTTTAAGGTCACCCTTGCCATCATAGTCCATAAGGAACCCGCCTTAACTCTCTCCGGTTCGGGTCCTACATGGTTAAACCGGGTCAACCGTGGAATCAGACCGGGTTTAAGAAGTTGGGTATTACACCATAACTCTCCAACTATGTCACACCCCGTTCACACAGAACCGAACCGGTGACCGGGTTAACTCTGGTTAACCCAAACCTTCCAGGATCATCTGATACAGTACCCAACCACAGCATACACACATCTAAAATAAAAGTTCAAAAGTTCAGCAGAAGACTTAATTTACCTGTAAATACCCCCATTATACTTTATACCCAAATTGTAGTATATAGATAAATACATGTGGGCCCGCAGGTATGATATTTACACAAAAAGAATAACAATTCACGTATCAAGTACACAAAAAGGGGTCATCAAAAGAATAAAAAAGTAAAACTCTGTACGACGTCAATACTACGATCCCGTAGCACAGCCCTCGCACGTGCAATCCGTACCGTGCTCATACACCTCAGGGACCTACCAATCCTCATCGAAAAACTCAACTATAGGGCCCGACCCTTGATCTTCAGGCCGGTGACCTGCAAAATCATCTAAAAGAGGTGCGCATGTGGGATGAGTTCACTAGCTCAGTAAGTGAAAAGAAGGACCACACAATAATCCACACAATAATCACATCCATATGCACTACATGTTATGCAATTCATTTTAAACCTCATCCACCTAAACATTACTAAGTCTTTGGTTTAGTGCTACTACAATCACAGTGCGCGTATACTCAGGTTAAGAGCCGCGATACGCCCATAGGGCTGTCGGAGAAGGCCCACCATGAGTACTCAAAAAAGTAAAGCATGCCGACTATCGGCTCTCAACATAAAAGTAAATGACAGAAAGTAAAGGTGCTGACTCCAGCAATTTAAAAGCAGTACGATTGGCCCTTTTGAATATACCACTGAGGTTGCCGACTGTCCTAATGACCAGTCGGGCGTATGTCTAACCGTCACAGTGACCTGACACCCGTGACCACTGCTTCCTCCCAAGTGATAACCCAACACCTTAACCCCTGTTGGGAAGGGTCGTAGCACGGGAAGATGATAATCCTAAACCGTATGCTCCTATATGACATAGTACGATTGCATAGTGCCACCGCGTCACATTCCACGGGCCACCAATGCACTCGTTTCCAAGCTGACTATGACATCTAGTCTAATAATGCATTATACACAGTGATCCCATCATTCATCACATAAGCACATCAATCATTTAGCATTGAGAAAGTAAAACACAACACACATGTCGTAATCATATGAGGATGACTACGCTACACATAATTTGTATGATGACATGGATAGTCTAGATACAATTGAATGATGCCAAACAAGTTGTCAAATGTCCTCTCCCCACTTACTTATCATGTACAAAGACTCACGCCCGGTACGGGTGAGATCCAGCGCGAGAAACGTAAATTTTGGTGAACCTATCATAAGTGAATGGGATTAGTATTTCACCACTTTGGGGTCAAAACTAACAAGATTTTGTGACAAAATTATGTTTAGAATCATAAAAGAAGGTTGCACATCCGTTTTGGGTCCATTCGGACACAAAAATCACGTTGGGGGCCTCTCGGGTGGGTCGGACAGCCCACCTGTCACGACCCACCGGTCTTCTCAGGTGGGTGGGTCAGCCCACCGGTGGGGCCAGACGGCCGATCCTCTTAGGCGGGTAGGTTGGCCCACCACTCAGACCACCGATCGGCCCACCTGTGGGGACCGAGGGCCTGCCATCTCAAGCGGGTGCCCTCAGGCGGGCCGTTCGGCCCACCGGTCTCAGCCCACCTGTGAGGGTAGAAAAATGCCTTTTTCTTTGAAACTTTTCCCAACCTTTGGGGAATCAAATGGGGCTTTTCCAATCCCATTTTCCACACATTCAAGGTCTTATAAGATGATTCTAACCTAGATCTAAGTTAGATTTAAGGATTGAAGAGCCATCTTACCTTCTTTGCTCAAGAACTCTTTCGAAACCCCAAAATCACTTCTTAGCTCAAGAAATCACCAATGCTTCTCCAATTTTGTAAACATTTCTGCAAATCCTTCAAAATTAGCACATAGACCATCTATTAAACCTTAGATTCATCATCTCAAGGGGGATTTACAAGACCTCAAGGAACTCTACCCAAATCAATGGTTTTACTTGGGTTTGGTGAAAGTTTAAGAAACCTAGCCTTTGCTCACCTCCAATCGTAGATCTCGTGTTGGGGATCACTCTTCCGGCGTCGAAATGGGAAGATCAAACCTTGGCGCCGCTTAAATCCATTTCTTCTTCCTCTTCCTTCCCCTTTCTTCTTCTCCGTTCTCTTTTCTCCCTTCTTTTCTCTCTCCTCTTTACCCTTCTCACCAACTCTCTAATGTAATAAATGAGAAAATGAAAAACACAATAATGCTATTTATACTTTTTAAAACATCTAGTAACCACATAGGTGGGTCACTCAGGTGGGCGGATGCACCCACCTGTGACCGCCCACCTGAGGGCCGAAAATGGGCCAACAAGTGGGATTTTGATGGAATTCGACTCTCGGTATGTATCTCACTCTCGGCACAAGGTATATTATACGTATGCGCTTTAGGATACGGCTACATACCAGCATTATCCGTACATGGTCTTATGATACGTGCATGTTCACGGCTTAGGTACACCCGTCTCCTCTGGCACTGACTTGGACTTGTCTGGCCAACCTGTGTTCAAAGTCACCCTTGCCAAGATGAGGGTACTTATCTTGGATTTCATCCTCTTTCTCCCAAGATGCTTCTTCAAGTGAATGATTATCCCATCGCACCTTTACGAAGGAAATAGAGCGGTTACGAAGGATTTTCACTTTTCGGTCTAAGATTTCAGCTAGCTGCTCTGCATAGGTCATATCAGCTTCTAGATATTCTGGTTCCACGGGTAATACATGCGATGGATCGTGAACGTATCGCTTCAGCATGGATACATGGAATACATTATGAACATTCCCGAGAGAAGGTGGCAGAGCAAGCATGTAGGCTATTGAGCCAACCCGAGTTAAAATCTCGAATGGGACAATATATCTCAGGCTCAACTTACCCTTTCGATGGAATCTTTGCAACCCTTTAGTAGGAGAAATCTTGAGAAACACCTTTTCTCCTGCCTGAAACTCAATGTCTCTCCTGCAGTTGTCTGCATAACTCTTTTGACGTGACTGAGCTACCTTAATCCTTTCTCGAATAACCTCGACCTTGTCACAAGTCATCTGTATCATTTCAGGTCCTAACATTTGACGTTCACCTACCTCATTCCAATACAGAGGAGTTCTACACTTTCTGCCATATAATGCCTCATATGGAGCCATCCCAATTGTAGCTTGGTAACCATTGTTATAGGAAAACTCCATAAGGGGTATATATTCTTCCCAACTACCACACATTTCCATTGCACATGCCCTGAGAATGTCTTCTAATATCTGTATGGTCCGCTCCGACTGACCATCAGTCTGTGGGTGGAAAGCTGTACTCAAATTCAATTGTGATCCCAAAGCATGCTGGAAGCTTTTCCAAAATCTGGAAGTGAACCTTGGGTCCCTATCTAACACAATGCTCACTGGCACTCCATGCAAGCGCACTATGTTATCCATATAAAGTTGTGCTAACTTGGCCATAGAGAACTTGGTCTTGATGGGAATGAAATGAGCAGTCTTAGTAAGCCGATCAACTATCACCCATATCGCATCCATCCCCTTAGGTGTGCATGGTAGTCCGGTGACAAAGTCCATTGTAATCCTATCCCACTTCCAGTCTGGTACTGGGAGTGGCTGAAGAGTACCAAAAGGTCGATGCCTCTCAGCTTTTACTTTTTGGCATGTAAGACAAGTCGCTACATACAGGGCTATTGTGATTCTTATGCTTGGCCACCAGTAATTTTGTTTAAGGTCTTTATACATCTTTGTACTTCCTGGGTGGAGTGAGTACTCGGAGCTATGTGCTTCCCGCACTATCTTGTCTTGTATCTCCAAATCATCGGGCACACACAACCTACCTCGAAATAATAATTCCCCATCGCTGGCTAAAACGAAATCAGGGTCGTTCCTTGTTTGCTCTTGAATCTTAATTCTGATCCTCTGCAATTCAGGATCCAAAGGTTGTTTCATTATCACCTCTTGTCTAATAGACGGATGCACCTGTAGAGCTGCCAAGGATACAGTCAACCATTTAAGGTTTTCTAGTTGATGTTCAAGCTCTAAGGTTGCTCCTTCATATAAGAGGGTTTCATCCATTAGCGTCGCCTCTTGTACGAGTGGTGGGCTGACTGCTAAGTATGAGAGTGACACAGTCTGTGCCTTCTGACTCAATGCATCTGCCACTACATTAGCCTTGCCAGGATGATACTGAATGTCACAGTCATAATCCTTCATGAGCTCAAGCCATCTCCTCTGCCTCATGTTCAAATCTTTTTGGGTGAAAAAGTACTTAAGGCTTTTGTGATCACTGTATATCTCGCACTTCTCCCCATACAAATAATGTCGCCAAATCTTTAGGGTAAAAATGACTGCGGATAGTTCCAAGTCATGAGTGGGGCAGTTCTTCTCATATTCTTGTAGTTGTCGGGATGTATACGCTATCACCTTACTGCGTTGCATGAGAACACAACCCAACCCAACCTTGGAAGCGTCAGTGTAGATTGTCATTCCACCTGTGCCTTCAGGGATGGTCAGCACAGGGGCCTACACCAACCTCTTCTTCAACTCCTGAAAACTCTTCTCACATTCCTCTACCCATTCAAATTTCACACCCTTTTTGGTTAACTTAGTCATTGGTGCTGAGATCCGAGCAAAATTCTCAATGAAGCGCCGGTAGTATCCAGCCAAACCCAAGAAGCTTCTAATTTCAGTGACATTCTTAGGGCTTTCCCATTCTACTACTGCTTTCACCTTATCAGGATCCACCTCGATTCCGCCCTTAGACACTACATGTCCTAGGAATCCAACTTGTTCAAGCCAAAATTCACATTTACTGTATTTGGCAAACAATTGTTGTTCTCTCAACCTCTGTAACACCATTCTCAAGTGTTGAGTGTGCTCCTCTTCTGTCTTAGAGTAGATCAATATGTCATCAATAAAAATAATTACCCATTTATCGAGGACATCGTGAAATACTCGATTCATTAAATCCATGAATGCTGCCGGTGCATTGGTTAACCCAAAAGATAACACTAAGAACTCATAGTGACCATACCGAGTCCTAAATGCTGTCTTGGGTATGTCACCGCTTTTTATCTTGAGCTGATAATAGCCTGATCTAAGGTCTATCTTTGAAAATACATTTGCANCAACCTCTGTAACACCATCCTCAAGTGTTGAGTGTGCTCCTCTTCTGTCTTAGAGTAGATCAAGATGTCATCAATAAAAATAATTACCCATTTATCGAGGACATCGTGAAATACTCGATTCATTAAATCCATAAATGATGTCGGTGCATTGGTTAACCCAAAAGATAACACTAGGAACTCAGAGTGACCATACCGAGTCCTGAACGCTGTCTTGGGTATGTCGCCGCTCTTTATCTTGAGCTGATAATAGCCTGATCTAAGGTCTATCTTCGAAAATACCCTTGCACCTTGTAGTTGATCAAACAAATCATCAATGCGTGGCAATGGATACCGGTTCTTAATGGTTAGCTTATTCAATTCCCAGTAATCGATGCACATACGCAAGTTGCCATCCTTCTTCTTGACAAACAATACTGGGGCACTCCAAGGTGAAACACTTAGGCGAATAAACCCCTTCTCCAGTAATTCTTGCAGCTGCATCTGTAGCTCCTTCAATTCGGCTGGTGCCATCCTGTATGGAGCTTTAGACACTGGAGCTGCTCCAGGAATCAAATCTATGGTAAATTCTAACTCTCTATCAGGCAGTAGATGCATCAAATCATCTGGAAAGACGTCGAAAAATTCTTTAACCACCTTTACCTCTTCTAGAGGTGTAACCTTTGCATCAACATCAAGTACCGATGCTAAGTAACCCTAACATCCACTTTCCAACAACTTTACCGCTTGAAAAGCGGAGACAAGGACCTTTATAGCTCGTTTCATTTTATCTGCTTGGTATACCAATTCTTTCCCTTCATCATCTGTCACCCTAATTAATTTTTCAGCACACATCACATTAGCTCGATGGGTCGACAACCAATCCATGCCCAGTATAACGTCAAAATTTTGCATGTTGAACTTAATGAGTTGTGCATCCAATTCCTTCCCACTGATTTCCACTGGACACGGCCCATACACCTCCTTCAACTGTGTAACTTTACCGGTAGGCATACTAACAATCATCCCATGATCTAGTGTCCTGAGTGACATACCAAGTTTCTCAGAAAATCTCTTAGATATGAATGAGTGTGTAGCTCCTGAATCAAACAAGACATAGGCAGGTATACCTGATATAGGTAGAATACCTAGTGCAACAATGCATATAAGTACAACAGGTCATCGATATTTAATATAAGGAAAATCTTAAATTAAAATGTACCTGCTACCACTTCTGTGCTGGCCTCAGCTTCCTCAGCTGATAAGGCATACATTCTTCCTTGTTGATTGCCCCGAGTTAAGGGAGGTCTGTACGCAGAGGGCTGACTGGAGGGTAAGGCTGGTCTAACCCGACAGTCTTTAGCATAGTGCCCATAGGAATGGCAATTAAAGCAACGGATCTGTGACGCCGAAATTAGAGCGGGGCCCCTTTGCACTTGACCCGTTGTAGATAGAGGTCGGGGTGACCTTGGGACTGTAGGCACCGTACTAGTGTTTGGGCGAAAAGATATAGAGCCCGAACCACCAGCTGGTCGAGGAAGGTAACCAGATGGCCTGTAGGGCTGTTTATATGTAGGCCCAGAACTATACGACCCACGGTATACCTTGGATGAGTTACCCATGTCCGGAAATGGGTTAGTCCTCTTCCACAATCCAGGTGTGAGGGACTATTCTCCCTTCTGCTTATCTTCCATGGTTTTAACCTTTTGCACAATTTGGTCATAATCTGTCAAATCTAAGACCTCGAGCACTGACCCAATAAATGCCTTTAATCCCTTCAGAAATCTTGCAGCCTTTTCTTCAGCTGGCCTCATGTGCCTAGGGGCAAAATGGAACAAGCTTTCAAACTGCTGCTGATACTCAAGGATAGTCTTATTCCCTTGAGTTAAGGCCATGAATTCCATCTCTTTACGGTCTCTGAAGCTACGAGGGTAATGGTTGGCCAAAAACAACTCCTTGAACTGCTCCCATGTGGGTTCCGGATGTGCGGCCAACAATATAGACTTAGAGGCTTGTCACCAAGAGTTGGCTTCATTCTTGAGTTGTAGCCCCGCACAAATAAGCTTCTGTGCCTCAGTACACTCAATTACCTCAAATATCTTTTCCAGCTCTTGGATCCACTGGTCCCGCTCTAGAGAATCACTTCCCACCTTAGAGAATACAGGTGGTAAATTCCTCTTGAAAGATTCCACTACCCTTGACGTATTATTCATTGGCGGGTAATTGGGTGCATATATCGTATAGTAAGGGTATAGAGGGGGCACCATATATAGAGGAGTGCTGAGTGGCGGAATTGGAGGTGTACCTCCAACTTGTGGCCCCATATTAGACCCTACAGGTGGGTCTTGTGGAGTGATTATCCGGGGATGTCGATCGGGTTGAGGAAGGTCTAACTGTTGTTGTATAGAAGCCATAAATGCCTGTTGCTGCTGAAGCAATTGTTACTGGAAGGCTTGTTGTGATTGCTGGATTATGGTTGCAACATCACCCGGAGTGATGACCGGTGGAGGATCCGAAAGTGTAGTCACAGGTGGGTCCCCTGGTGCCACACCCTAACCAAAGGTTTCTTGAGGTTGTGGGAGTGGGGTTTACCCCACAGAGCGGGATCTTCTAAGATTTGGTGGTCGACCGACCGGACGAGGACCACGTGAGGTACCTCGTGCATTGCTACCAGATCTAGTACGTACCATCGTGTCCTTGCACCTGGAACATACCATACACAAACATTGGTTAAGTACCTTAGAATTTATATCGGCACATAATCATATGCCAACACACGGGGTATTATAGTGTATGATGTCTTGCAACTAGCCATAGCTTAATCCCGAAAATATGGTGCTAGTGCTTCGACAAGTAGGACAATCGTCCCACTCGACTCCCCCCCCCCTTTTTTTTTTTACATATCAATATTATATATATAGTAAATCTCCCCCTCCCCCTTTTTGTGTTTTTCTCCCAACCGGTGGGCTGTCCACCGGCGAGCAGGTCGGGTCGGCCCGTCGGTTCCACCCGAGGCGGAAGACGAACAGGGCTTTTAAGCCCCTGTTTTCCCCTTTTTCTTCTATTCCTTCTCTTGGCTTATTTTGGATGATTTTTTGGGAGGTTCTTGGCACGTCCACTCGTGATTTCACTCAACGATTCTCGGATTTTTGGAAGATCCAAGCTCCTTCACTCTCAAGTAAGTCTCTTCTTGAAACATGTATTTTAGAGGTTGAATCCATTTATGCTTCCAAAAGCTTGATCTCTTTCATGTTTCCTTCCATAGAACAATCATTCCACAGGAATATGATACTTTCTTTGTGGTTCATTCATAGTTTTGGGCTCTACTACCCAATCCATGAGAGAAAATCCCAAACCATGCCCTAATTTCTCTAATTTGGGGTTTTCTTCTATCACTACCCTTTTCTCCCCAATTAACAACTCAAATGAAATTTCTTATCCTTGATATGCATTTACAATGTGGGAGAGATCATAGAACTTGTATATGCTTGCAATCCCATCTCTTTCTCATGAAAATCCATCTCTTTTCCATGCAAACCCATCTCTTTTGTGTTGGGTTTCTTGAAAAAAGTTTTGGGTTTCTATGATTCTTTTCACATCATTTCATACTTGTGGACAACTTAAATCTCTTTCATTCCTTACACCTCAATGTCATCATGGAAGATTTCTTTGCATAATCTTGATTGTATAATGATAGGAATTCCATTCATTGACATGTAAGCTTCAAACTTTACACTATTATGAGACTTTTCATTTTTTTAAATTGAACTTGCACATTGAGATTTGGGTTTTCCATCATTTCTCACTTGCCATGCTTTATACGCCTTTGTTACATTCCTATTTTGCAATGTGCTAGTGGATATCATGTTTTGGGGGCTTCCTCCTCTTTATTTTCCCATGGTTTAACCACTTCTCTTTCTATAATAATCCACATTATGTATTTAGGTGCATTTACATATGCTTGGTCACCCACCTATTTGCTTCCTTTGTTATGCAACATCCTTACTTATCATCATCCCTTCTCTTTTCTTGCTAGGATGTCTTCTCGCAAAGGCAAGGAACCCACATCCTCTTCCACTCAACGTAGGGCCACAACTTCTAAACGAAAAAGTGTAGGGACTAGTTCCCTAGCCCCCCGCACAAGGCGATAAGGACATGCCCCCATCGATACTTTAGACTGTGATGAGGGACTCTTCCAAAGTTTGGAGGCGGCAACCAATTGGCAGACCTTTCTAAAGAGGTCTATGATGATAGAGAAGATCGTGGCAATTAGTGACTTCAACAAGATTCAACTTCAAGAGAGATTTACCGCACTGGGTTGGCAGTCCATCCTCAACATCGATCGTCCATGCTATGAACAACTGGTTCGAAGATTCTACTGTAATTTGGAGGTCTCTTACCAGTATGGGGAGTACACAATCACCAGCATGGTGAAGGGAGTGAACGTTCGCTTGTTGGTAGACACCCTGGCTAGTATTTTAGACATTTCGTCAATTGGGCATCAATTCTACAGTCCCCCAAGGAGTAAGCCCGTGGGACCATCCTTACGTTCGAAGACGCAGGACCACATTTAAGAGACCATTTGTGGCAGCAAGGAGCGTTCGGATTCCGAGACGACATTTTACTCGGAGGTTCGTGTATTTGCTCGCTTGGTAGCCTTTTGCATCTATAAGGCCTTGGAGGGAGGTGCCGAGCACTTATGCTTGCCCTACATTATACTCAAGACTATGGAGCATCATACCACACACCTCGAGGACGGAGGTTTCCCATATGGTAGGATCCTCACCAGGATCTTTAAGTTCTTTGGGGTGGATTTGAGTGGGGAGGAGGGAAAGACCCCAGCTGACAAATTTGACTAGGGAAACCTACAAAGGATGGGTCTCCAAGCTCTTATGGATGTACCTCAGAGAGCAGGAGCTCAAAGAGGTAGGGATAGGAGGAATGCCCACAGGGAGAATGTCCCCATGGAGGAGGAAATTAGTGAGGAGGATGAGGATTATGTTCCTCAATTCGAGGAGGAGGACTTTCTGGACGAGGATATCCTCGAGGAGGAGCCTCTAGATTCATGAAATGATGATCCTGACTTTACGAGGGCTGCAGGCCCACAGTATAGAGCCCCACAACTTGAGAGTGGTGCATTTGATTTTGAGAGTGATGACTACTATGAGGGCCTTGAAAGAGGGGCAAGATCAGCTTCTGAGAAGACTAAATGAGAGTGCTACTAGAGAGGAAAACTTCTTGGAAAGGCAGGCTGCATTAGAGAGTTCCTTCCTAAGATTGGACGAGGATTTGGACACAACGGCCAACGCTATTTCAGTGGATTTTTTCCGTCTCTGGAGGGATGTACAACTAGTGAACTCAACGTTTAATTACTACGATCGTCGACTCAATGTTAGATTGAGACCTAGGAAGGATGGAGTAGTAGAGTTAGACGATGACGAGGGTCTCTGAGGACTTAGCTCGCCCGTCTACATCAGCTTTTTACTTGTCTCTATGTTATTTATATTATTATATATTTTTTATACTTTTCTCCGTAATTGGACTTGCTTGTGGGGTGTTATGTTTTGTTGGTGACTTGTGGTTAATTTTGTATGCTTGATAACTTATTGTAATTTAGTTGTAGCATCATTAGTTAGTCTTTATCAATTATACCTATTGGTATATATATATATATATATATATATGTTGTCTATCAGGTGCTTGTGTGTGAAAATTTTGGGAAATCTTGTTTTAAAGTCGCTATGCTGTCGAAATTTCGTTAAATTCATACTCGATGGGTTATGAAATCAATTAACAAATCTTTTATTTATTCCAAGTAAACCTTCTCTAATGCATGCCATGAAATGTAATAATTAAATGCAACTATTTTTTTTTTTTTGGCTTTTAATTCTTTAAAGTTTTTACATTTACCCAATCCCATTTCCTATTATAGATTCTATGGGGTCTAAATGGTATGCTGTGAGTGAATAGAGCATCACGTTCTGATACCACCGTTGTCACGCCTCATTCACACAGAACCGGACCGGTGACTGGGTTAACTCCGGTTAACCCAAACCTGCCAGGATCATCTGATACAATATCCAACCACAATATACATACATCTAAAATAAAAGTTCAAAAGTTCAGCGGAAGACTTAATTTACCTGTAAATACCCCCAATATACTTGATACCCAAATTGTAGTATGTAGATAAATACTACAGGTATGATATTTACATAAAAAGAATAACAATTCACGTATCAAGTATACAAAAGGGGTCATCAAAAGAATCAACAAGTAAAACTCTGTACGACGTCAATACTGCGGTCCTGCAGCACAACCCTCGCATGTGCAGTCCGTAACGTGCTCATACTCCTCGGAGACCCACCAATACTCATCGGGGAACTCACCTGTGGGGCTCGACCCTTGACCTTCAGGCGGGTGACCTGCAGAATCATCTAAAAGAGGTGTACATGTGGGATGAGCTCACTAGCTCAGTAAGTGAAAAGAAGGACCACACAACAATCTACACAACAATCACATCCATATGCACTATATGCTATGCAATTCATTTTAAATCTCATCCACCTAAACAACATTACTAAGTCTTGGGTTTGGTGTTACTACAACCACAGTGCGCGTATGCTTCGGGTACGAGCCGTGAACTCTATCCCGCGATACGCCCATAGGGCTGTCGGAGAAGGCCCACCGTGAGTACTCGAAAAAGTAAAGTATGCCAACTACCAGCTCTTAACATAAAAGTAAATGACAGAAAGTAAAGGTGCTGACTCCAGCAATTTAAAAGCAGTACGATTGGCCCTCTTGAATATAACACTGAGGTTGTCGACTGTCCTAATGACCAGCCGGGCGTATGTCTAACAGCCACAGTGACCCGACACCCGCGACCATTGCTTCCCCCCAAGTGATAACCCAACACCTCAACCCCTGTTGGGAAGGGTCGTAGCATGGGAAGATGATAATCCTAAACCATATGCTCCTATATAACATAGTACGATTGCATAGTGCCACCACGTCCCATTCCACGGGCCACCAATGCACTCGTTTTCAAGCCGACTACGGCATCTAGTCTAATAATGCATCATGCATAATGATTCCATCATTCATAATGATTCCATCATTCATCACATAAGCACATCGATCAATTAACATTGAGAAAGTAAACACAACACACATGTCATAATCATGTGAGGATGACTAAGCTACACATAGTTTTCATGATGACATGGCTAGTCTAGATACAATTGAATGATGCCAAACAAGCTTTAAAGTAAAAGCAAACGTCCTCTCCCCACTTACTTGTTGTACACAAAGACTCACGCCCAATAAGGGTGAGATCCGACGTGAAAAACGTAAATTTTGGTGAACCTATCATAAATGAATGGGGTTAGCATTTCACCACTTTGGGGTCAAAACTAACAAGATTCGATGGTTAAATCATATTTAGAATCATTAAAGAAGGTTGCATGTCCGTTTTGGGTCCATTCAGATACAAAAATCACGTTGGGGGCCTCTCGGGTAGGTAGGACAACCCACCTGTCATGACCCACCAGTCATCTCAGGTGGGCAAGTCGGCCTGCCGGTGGAGACTGAGGGTCGGTCCTCTCAGGCGGGCAGGTCAGCCCTCCGATCGGCCCACCGGTGGGGACCGAAGGCCTGCCCTCTCAGGCGGGTGCCCTCAGGCAGGCTGTGCGGCCCACCGGTCCTAGCCCACCTGTGAGAGCAAAAAAATACATTTTTCCCTGAACTTTCCCCAACCCTTGGGAAATCAAATGGGGATTTTTCAATCCCATTTTCCACACATTCAAGGTCTTATAAGATGATTCTAACCTAGATCTAAGTTAGATTTAAAGATTGAGAAGCCATCCTACCTTCTTTGCTCAAGAACTCCTTTCAAAACCCCAAAATCATTTCTTAGCTCAAGAAATCACCAATGCTTCTCCAACCTTTAAACACTTCTTCAAATCCTTCAAAATCAACACATGAACCATTTATTACACCTTAGATTCATCATCTCAAGTGGGATTTACAAGATTTCAAGAAACTTTATCCAAAACAAGGGTTTTACTTGGGTTTGGTGAAAGTTTAAGAAGCATAGCTTTTGTTCACCTCCAATCATAGATCTCGTGTTGGGGATCACTCTTCCGGCGTCGGAATGGGAAGATCAAACCTTGGCGCCGCTTAAATCCATTTCTTCTTCCTCTTCCTTCCCCTTTCTTCTTCTCCGTTCTCTTTTCTCCCTTCTTTTCTCTCTCCTCTTTACTCTTCTCACCAAACTCCTTAATGTAATAAATGAGAAAATGAAAAACACAATAATGCTATTTAAGCTTTTTAAAACCACATGGGTGGGTCACTCAGGTGGGCGGATGCGCCACCTGTGACCGCCCACCTGAGGGCCGAAAGTTGGCCAACAAGTGAGATTTTGATGGAATTCAACTCTCGGCATGTATCTCATTCTCGGCACAGGATATATTATATGTATGTGTTTTAGGATACGGCTACATACCAGCATTATCCGTACATGGCCTTATGATACGTGCATGTGCACAGCTTGGGTACACCCGTCTCCTCTGGCACTGACTCGGACTTGTCTGACCAACCTCTGTTCAAAGTCACCCTTGCCATCATGGTCTATAAGGAACCCGCCTTAACCCTCTCTGATCCGGGTCCTGCATGGTTAAACCGGGTCAACCGTGTAATTAGACCAGGTTTAAAAAGTATGGTATTACATCATATCTATGTATATTTGACATATTCCTCTAGGAATGCATCAAATGAGCAATAGTTGAAATATGAAGAACGTAATCACATTCTTTAACAAAGTCACAACGGTCATATTTTCCATAATCAGTCAAATAAATAGGCATCTGTGCCTGACATCTTATACATGTCTCAGCTCATGGATTACTAGTATTAATGTTTCGTTTGTCTTTTTTTCGACAACCAGCTTTTGAACATAGAAATCCCCGTGAATTTATAGTTATCTTGTCTTTCTTGCTTTATTTACAAATTCTCTCCTAATACTAAACCCCATATTTCATCCATAACTGTTGTAGAAATCATATGACTCCTCTTCTGAATTAAATAACATCCCAACCCGAGGGACACTCTCAAGATCTACACCTTGCTCACCCTCAAAGACTGAACTAGCATTCTCTATTCTTCAATGATTTTGATGTAATTTGGTAATCAACAACACTTACAATGAAGCATTAAAATTTGAAAACATTTGATATTGAAATGCAGGATGCAAAGAGCAAGGAAAGAAATAAGAAGAACTTATTTGAGCAAAGAAATCCATCAACTAGACATATTAGGTCCGTATTTGTTGTGGATTGTCTATCAAAACCTCCAGGCATGCTATTGAGTGGTCCAAGTGGAAATTATAACTTACCATTAACTGATGTGAGGTGTGAATCTGATTCAGAAAAGTTAACCAGAATATGGTGTGAGGTATGAATCTGGTCAATGTTTAAAAATGTACCATATTCTTACAAATTAGGCCAATCTCTCTCTCTTTCCATGATCTAAAGCTGTTTACCGATTTTCACCTGATTTCCTCAACCTTGAATTGAGTTCAGACGCATTCATCATTCTGAACTGATTCCACAATTTATATTCCATAATAACGTTTAACTACTTAGACTGAATCACCTTTAAATTCTTTAATTTTATCCTGAACAACTAGAGAAACTAACTCCTTTATCCACCTACCCATCTAAGTAAGCCTCTTACAGAAAATTTCACATACTAGACAAACCAAACAAAATCCAACATGCATTATAAAATTTTAGTTGAAGCCGAATTTCATGTTATACATGTTTGAGTCAAATGGGACAAGACTGCCATGAACAGAAGAAATGACTAACCAACACTCAAAAGCATACACTAGTGCAGCAAAGTAATATAAGAAGAAAAAAAACCCTTCACTTGGGTCTAGCATAAACTCTCACCAGAGAACATACATTTCCCTAAATAAGAAAACACACAATCAAATCAGAGAACATACATTTCCCTCAATAAAATAACATAGATTCAAACCAGAAAACATACATTTAGTACAGAGAATATACAGATCGTTGAAACAAAATAATATACATTCAAACTACAGAACATACATTTCCCTTAGCAATTATACACACACACACACACATGAAAATTCTGTTATGCCTCACAACAACTAAAAAACTAAAAAAAACTACTAAAGTAGTTGAAAGATCTTCAATGAACAAAGTAAAAGAAAAAAAGGTACCTTAAAGACAATGTCAGCACCAATCTTCTCTTTTGGATCTTAAATAGCGACAATGTCAACATCATTCTTCTTTTCTGGATCTTAAATCAAATCTTTTATGACAGGAATTTGCTCCGACAGAGAGAAGAAGAAGAAGAAGAAGAAGAAAGGTGAATCTCCAATCACATATCTTCTTTTACGTGCACAAACTCAATAGTTTTCCGCATCTGGAGAAGAGGACAACAGTCGTCGACGACCTCTGCTACCACCGAATAAGAGGAAGGTCTGCAGCTGTACGTTGCCTTTGTAAGCGAGAATGTAGGATCTGAACTAGGTCATTGATGATTTGATGTATTGTTCAACGAAAGGGGGTTTTTGAACCAAAGAGGTTTTGAATAGGGTGAATCTTCTGATCTGGACCAGGTTTTGCAGCTAAAGATCCACATGATGCATCTGATTCTCTCTCTCTCTCTATCTTGGTCGTTCATGTCAACAAGCACATTTGCCGCAATTCAACCGCAATTTGAAGGCCGAATTGCTCCAAATTGCAAGATGAGGGAATTGGAGAGGAGTTTGGATCCCTCTCGATGGCATGGGAAAAGGACTGTTGAACTTCCCAAAATGTATGTGCTATCCAAAAATTAAAAATTAAAAATTAAAAATTAAAAATTAAAAATTAAAAATTAAAAATTAAAAATAAAAATTAAATAAATGCCAATGCTGTAATGTTCTAGACTGTTCGAAATACGCCATAGAGAACGGGTACTGTTTTGAATCAACGGTCCACATTTGGCCGAAGCTTCAGGAGGAAGCACGATTGCTTCGTTATATCCGTATTCTCTCACTCGCTCATTTTCGAGTTTCTGCCTACGGTACTCTCTCTTCTGCAGCTAAGAACTGCATCTTCACTTATCCCGCTATTACCGAGAAACCCTAATTCGTCCTCAGCGGCGGCTTCAGGTAAGCTTCGCAAATTCACTTCCTCCATGCTCTTGTCTTGGAGTTCAAGCAGTTTCAGTTTTTTTGGTATTATTGGAGAGGTTCTATTGATCGTTTCTCTTTGGTGTTCATAGCTGAGTTGATTTTGGCTGGTAGGGTCCTCGAATTTCTTTGTTGTTCAACTATAATTTTAGGTTTTCTTGGTTGTTTCTGATATTTACTTGATTTTGTGTATGAATTAAGGTCATCGTCACCTAAAAAATGAAGTATAAGAGGCCTTCTGTTGAGAATAACAAGTTCTGAGTTTACAATGTCAAAAAGTTGGTGAATCCAAAATTAACAAGTTTTGAGTTTACGTTAATCCATCCGAGAGTAACAACTTTGTGATTAACAAGTTCTGTTTCATTTCTCGAGATTGAGAATCTTATTTATGCGCTAATGGCTTACGTTAATAGACATTGTCCCCATTCATCCCTTCTCTCCAAAGGGAAAACTAAAGACCGGAATTGTAAAAGGAGGATGGGTAGGAAAAATAATTAAATTTTGGACAAAAGTGAGTGTATGCCTCATGAATGTGGGATTTACAGAACATTCCGAGCTGTGCCACTCTATGCTTGAATGAGTGTTATTAAGAATGGTAATTTGTCTGGCCGCTTTGCTTAGAGATATGTCCATTCATGCAAAGTAGATTTTATGCTCTACTTCTTTAAGGTGTTCACGGGCTTGTATGGTTGATCATATGATTAATTAAGTGGTCATAACTAATGACTCTGGTGCTTGCTCTTGGAGGAGTCATATTAGAAGCAAATGTGTAGTTTCTCTATAATGGTGGTCACCCTTATTCAGTTATTTGTTTGTCGTGTGTTGGGACTTCCTTGGGGGGGGGGTGATTTGATATCTGATTTCAGGCCCCCGTAAATGTGAATAGTTCTATGGAATTGATATTGTTCTGAGCCTGACTGGTTTCCTCGTAGGAGAAATGGCATCAACATTCATTGCCATGTCTTCCATGAGCTCCCTGGTGGCACCTTGCAGTCACACAAAAGATATGAAGCTTTCTAATCCTTTCGAGAAACTATCCTCTTTTGCTTCCATATCTTCTAGTTCCCTTGGAAGGAGACAAAATGTTGTACTTCAGAGAAGATGTTCACCCAAGATTAGGGCAATGGCCAAGGAGCTGTACTTCAACAAGGATGGATCAGCCATTAAGAAGCTGCAGGTGAGATAATAAATTAGAATTTAGTTTGCTTCTTTTTGTTACATTTTGGGGCCGCCTGCAACGATATAACTATTCTCCTTTTCCTCAATTTCAGACTGGTGTTAACAAGCTTGCAGACCTAGTCGGGGTTACTCTTGGTCCAAAGGGCAGGAATGTCGTACTGGAGAGCAAGTACGGTTCCCCTAAAATTGTTAATGATGGTGTGACTGTAGCCAAGGAGGTAAATTTTAGCTCTACCTTGCTTAATATTTGAGCTGCTGAAATGGGAAAAATGATGGCCATTGCTAATTTATTGTACCTTTTAGACACTTTATTTTCCCCTTATTGTTTTATTTGGATTTTCCAAACAATCTATTGTTACTAATTTTCTCTCAGTGGTTAATATCTTGTCTATCTTGATATTCTGATGAGTCGTATATTCATTTTTGTCTTTACACCATGGAATGTCAAACACTGGGGAGCAAGTACGGTTCCCCTAAAATTGTTAATGATGGTGTGACTGTAGCCAAGGAGGTAAATTTTAGCTCTACCATGCTTAATATTTGAGCTGCTGAAAGGGGAAAAATGATGGCCATTGCTAATTTATTGTACCTTCTAGGTGTACTTTATTTTCCCCTTATTGTTTTATTTGAATTTTCCAAACAATCTATTATTACTAATTTTCTCTCAGTGGTTTATATCTTGTCCATCTGGATATTCTGATGAGTCGTATATTCATTTTTGTTTTTACACTATGGAATGTCAAACACTGGGGAGCAAGTACGGTTCCCCTAAAATTGTTAATGATGGTGTGACTGTAGCCAAGGAGGTAAATTTTAGCTCTACCTTGCTTAATATTTGAGCTGCTGAAAGGGGAAAAATGATGGACATTGCTAATTTATTGTACCTTTTAGGTGTACTTTATTTTCCCCTTATTGTTTTATTTGAATTTTCCAAACAATCTATTATTACGAATTTTCTCTCAGTGGTTTATATCTTGTCTATCTGGATATTCTGATGAGTCATATATTCATTTTTGTTTTTATACCATGGAATGTCAAATACATCAGTAGAAGTTTCTCTGTCTGTTTATTTAAACAAAGACTAAAGAATAAAGCTGTTGTTCTTCCTAATTTAATCTTTGATGTTCTCTTAATGCTTTGGTTGTTTGCATTTGTCTTAAGGTTGAGTTGGAGGACCCTGTAGAGAACATTGGTGCCAAATTGGTGAGACAAGCTGCGGCAAAGACCAATGACTTGGCTGGTGATGGAACGACAACATCTGTTGTTCTTGCACAAGGTTTGATTGCAGAAGGTGTTAAGGTTTGTGAGTCATTTCTTTCCCTAAATTTTCTAAGTTTGAAGATTTTATGTTTCTGAATGACTAACTGGCTGTGTTCCATACAGGTGGTTGCGGCTGGTGCTAACCCTGTTCAAATTACTCGAGGAATTGAGAAGACCTCTAAAGCTTTGGTTTCTGAGCTCAAGGAAATGTCAAAAGAGGTGTACTGGACGAGTTGGTTTTTATATAACCTGGGCATGGCTGATGATGTGTGGCATTTCAATTAATACGTGCTATTGAGATGCTTTTTCTACAGCCTTCCTCCTTGAGTTTTAGACAAACATTTGATGTAGCCTTTTCAAAGTGTTGTTGTGATTCTGGAATTACAAGGTTAAATTGAATCTCACATTATATTGCAGGTTGAGGACAGTGAATTAGCTGATGTAGCTGCTGTTAGTGCTGGAAACAACTATGAAATAGGAAATATGATTGCTGAAGCCATGAGTAAGGTGGGTAGAAAGGGTGTGGTGACTCTTGAAGAAGGAAAGAGTGCTGAGAACAGCCTTTATGTTGTAGAGGGCATGCAATTTGACCGTGGCTATATTTCCCCTTACTTTGTGACAGACAGTGAGAAGATGGCAGTTGAATATGAAAACTGCAAGGTACACAATTCCGCCATCAGTTCTCATAGCATGTATCATTTGTGACGGACCTCTTTCTAAAACAACAGATGTATCTGTATATTTGCTTCCTGATGATGAATTTTGCCTATACAGTTGCTTCTTGTTGACAAAAAGATCACAAATGCAAGAGATCTCATCAATGTTTTGGAAGATGCCATAAGAGGGGGGTATCCAATTGTAATAGTTGCTGAAGACATTGAACAGGAAGCTCTAGCCACTCTTGTTGTGAATAAGCTCAGGGGGGCACTGAAGATTGCTGCGCTAAAAGCTCCTGGATTTGGAGAGCGCAAGAGCCAATACCTCGACGACATTGCTATTCTTACTGGAGGTTGACCCCTTGTCCAGGAATTATAGCATTTGCAATTTGCATTATTCTTTATTTATATTTGTATCACTGTTACGTCTAGGCAGCCCTTTTTTTATCTGACTTTTTGGAGGGGTTCTTGTATTTGGTGCAGCAACTGTAATTAGAGATGAAGTTGGGCTATCCCTTGACAAGGCTGATAAGGAGGTTTTGGGTCATGCTGCCAAGGTGGTACTTACCAAGGACTATACCACAATTGTAGGTGATGGCAGCTCTCAAGAAGCAGTAAATAAGCGAGTTGCTCAAATTCGGAACCTCATTGAGGTGAGATTTAGAAGGCCAAGCTTCTTGCTTACACACCCCC
>NC_056560.1:30866864-30867488 GCF_013358625.1 Macadamia integrifolia | reverse complement strand
GTTCAAAAAAGAAGTGTGGTACATGCAGAATTTTTGTGCCTGTTGACAGCGAGCTTTTTTTGGCATTGTGCATGTGGCTATGCAGGCTGCAGAACAAGATTATGAGAGAGAGAAGCTCAATGAGAGAATTGCTAAGCTCTCAGGTGGTGTTGCTGTCATTCAGGTAAACTTTTGAGTATTGTGCTGCCTAACATGCATGTTCTGGTACATCAAGGAAATCTTATGTATAACTGATGTGAATTTTAATACTCTGATGAAAATGGGTAGGTTGGAGCACAAACAGAGACAGAACTGAAGGAGAAGAAGTTGAGGGTTGAAGATGCTCTTAATGCAACAAAGGTATGTCTTAGTGGGGATTTGAAGACAATGTCAGCTGTATTTTCTATGTTAAGCAAAAAATTAATGAAAATCTTCTTGTTTTTAATGGTTATCAGGCAGCAGTTGAAGAAGGTATAGTAGTTGGTGGTGGGTGTACCTTGTTAAGGCTTGCTGCAAAGGTTGATGCCATCAAAGATACACTTGAAAATGATGAGCAAAAGGTAATATATGATTTATTATTTATCGTCCATTTCTGTCCTCTCCCCCAACCTACTCCTAATCCCACCCGTGCCAAAAAAAAAAAAA
>NC_056560.1:30779160-30866844 GCF_013358625.1 Macadamia integrifolia | reverse complement strand
AAAAAAAAAAAACTCTCAAAAGGTTGGTGTAAAGTGGTGACATGCATATTTTTTTTTTTTTTCAAGATCCAAGCTTTAAGTTTAGATAGCTAGGGTTAACCATTAACAATGATGGGATATAGAAGATGATGTTTCCCACATAATTAAAGTGGGTTGGATGAAGTGGAGAGGTGCAATGGGATTGTTATGTGATGAACACTTGCCTATTAAGCTGAAGGAAAAATTTTACGGGACAGTGTTGAGACCAACTATGACATATGGGCAAAATGTCGGGTAGTCAAGAAGAGTAACGTAGACAAACTGGGTGTGGCAGAGGTGAGGATGTTAAGGGGAATGTGCGATAAGACAAGGAGAGATAGAGTAAGGAATGATGTATCAGAAGTAATTTGAGGGTCGCACCAATCTAAGACAAGTTCCGTGAGAACTGTTTGAGGTAGTATGGTCATATCCAACGGTGACCCATGGATGCACGAGTAAGGAAGAGTGACCAGATTCAAATAGAAGGAGCTAAAAGAGGAAAGGGCAGACCCAAAATGACTAGGTGAAGTGGTAAGAAAATATATGTAAAATCTAGGGTTCAACCCAAGTATGACTGCGGATAGAGCTGTTTGGAGGATGAAGATCCATGTAGCCTACCCCTTTTTGGGGGATTTTCTTGAGACGTTGCTCTGATTTTTGTGTTTTACCTTTTTTACTTCTTCACCATTCTTTTATTACCTTGTACTGCCTTTTCATTTCTTACTATTTATGCTGCTTTCATATCCATGTAGCTGAGCCCATTTAGTTGGGATAAGGTTATGGTTGTTGTAGTGGTATTCATGGTTTTTCTTGTTCATCGAGAAGCATATGCTAACATGGGTACTATTCATGGTTTTTCTTGTTTCATCAAGAAGCATATGGTAACATTGGTTGCTGTGTACTGTGGGCAGGTTGGGGCTGATATCGTTAAAAGGGCATTGGGCTACCCTCTTAAGTTAATTGCCAAAAATGCAGGTGTCAATGGAAGTGTGGTTATTGAGAAGGTATGTGAACATATCGTCCTTTTATGGGCTTCTTGGGTGTTTGAAGTTTGTTTTTGTGTGCAAGTAGCTGAATGCTGGTATTCTGGTTTTGCTTCAGGTGCTTTCTAGTGACAATCCTAAGTTTGGTTACAATGCTGCAACTGGGAACTATGAGGATTTGATGGCGGCTGGGATAATTGATCCAACCAAGGTAAGTTGCTTCAATATTTTTGAACATTAGCTTGGGAATTCAAATTTTTTACAAGATTATAAATCCAAATACCAGAAAAGATGGCGAGGTAGAAGATTTGTTGGGATCTAGAAGATTTAAGGCTTTCTGCAATACTGGTTGAAGTTGAGGGTCTTGGGAGAATTTCATTCTATAGGAATTTTATAGCTCGTCTAATACACCACTGGGAAGGAGATAAACCTCTTTTATGTTCTCTTTTTGCCTTGGTTAGTGGTTTCAATATTGGTCAAGTTTCAGAATGGGATGCTATGACCTTGATTTCTGCTAGGCTGAGACAGCATCTAGTGGAAGCTGCAAGAGTTGGCTTTAATATTTACGGACTTATGGTTGTGTTTTCTGAAATCAGGTTGTTAGATGTTGCCTGGAGCATGCAGCCTCAGTTGCAAGGACCTTCCTCACATCAGATGTTGTGGTTGTGGACATTAAGGAGCCTGAACCTATGGCTGCTGGAAACCCGATGGACAATTCAGGTTTGTTTCTTTGCTCTGCCCCTCTCACTTCATGATTCTAAAATGCAGTAGATTAACCAACTGCTTGATATCGTGTCTTTTGTTCAGGGTTTGGTTACTGATTCGACGGATGATCTGTGGAGAACAACTGATCTGCAGAGTGACATCTTTTAGAACATCATGAATAAGAAGATGCTTCAAGAGTATGGGGTCAAGGGTGCATCCCAATCTTATTTGTTATTTATCATAGTTGTTTGGTGGACGCGGATGAAACTCATAAATTGCAGAGGGTTGTCTGTTATTCTTTCCCCTTTTTCTCCCCCTCTTTGGGTTCTGTAGATTAGATAGGACAGTGAGATTAAAGCCAAGTGCGGTTTGCTAATGGAAATTCGGCATGTATTGACTGTAGGCAGTTGAAATGCTAATTTGTCATTTTGAATATAATGAGAAGTCCTGTTGATAATAATGAATGACCATCTTCACGGGCTTTGTTTTGTACGTCTTTTTTTGCCTAGGTGGGTATGTGAAAGGGTGGAGTCTTCATGCTTAATAGAAGGATAAAAAAGGGAGGTGAGGTGCTTGTGAACGAAAGTTGTCTGGGAATGGCTCCTGGCCTGGATAATTTCTCTGGCAATCTTATGTACCCTAAGGACTCATTTAGAGAGGAAGTGCGAGTTCTTCCCCCGTTTGCATAACTCAACCCAAAGTAATTAAAAAAAATGGCTTATAACTGTGAGACTATAAGGCTCCGTTTGTTCAGTGGGGTTTATGAGGTGAGAATATCTGACACGTGGGCCCCACATGTTTATGGGGGTGAGTAGCTGTAATGGAAAAGTGGGAAATGGTTCCTGTAGCATCCCACTCGTTTGGTTAGGTAGGACTTACGAGGAGAGAATAAAACAGAAATATCACATTGAATATAAAACTCATATAGACCAGAGGGTTTTCCCAATCGATTGAAGAAGATGAAACATGTACAAGAACTCTAACTGTGCTCAGATTGCATTCAAGTGAGAACTCAAGACAGACCAGCATTTTGGTACTGATTGGGGACAAAGTATTTTGAAGTACTTTACTCATCTATGCATTTGTTCCCATGCCCCATATTATTGTTTGAGAGCATTTACCACTTTCCATGGACAACTTACCCCTAATCTGTGACTGTTAACAAAATTCAACTTATGAACTTTCAAAGCTATCAGAGGGTAGAACACTAGAACTGATCATATGTCTGGGTTTGTAAGCAGTACTTTACCGATGCTTTTGCCTGAATGAATTTCTTTTCTTTATATTGTATGTAAAAGAAAAGCTATCAGAGGGTAAACTGATAGTTTACAGTACATCTTAAAAAAATATAATTGGAGGGGGCATTTCTATTGTCATAGTATGCATGTCACTAAAATGCTCTACCATATGATCACCAGTAATCCCTGCAAGAGCATTGCCCATTATCAAAATGGTGGAATCTGTTTGAATCTCTCAATACAATAGATCTTTGAGTACTTCTAGACACAAGCTTCATGAACAAGTGACAGTCGCCGCAAACACGTATGTTTTTCATAATCCTTATAGGTATTGCTCCTGAAGGTTTGCTGATCAACCCAAATGAAAGAGCAAGTTTCTCACTGTGGTAACAGATAGATTCAAACTTTTCCTCCTCACTCACATCATGAAAAACGAAGTCAGTATCAGAAGCAAAACCAACTTGCTGCAGTTTCTTGATCAGTTCATTCAATTTGTTGTATATTATATCTGTTTGAGGATGAGTTCGATCATCTGATACAAATTTATAGACCTTGTTGTCGATCTCTATCGAGCTGTAGGCTGCAATTTTTCGAATATTCCTATCCTTCATGAGAGATCGCAAAGAGGCCACACCATCCCATCTTCCACAAGCAGCATACATGTTAGACAACATAATATATGGTGATGCATTGAGTGGATCTATTTCAAACAGATGCCTTGCAGCTAACTCCCCATGTTCTATATCTTTATTCAATGCAGACACAAACAAAACAGTTGACCAAATTAGACTATTAGGTTCTTCAGGCATTCCCAGAATCATATCTACAGCTTCTTTCATGTATCCTGAGCGACCAAGGAGATTGATCATGCATGTGTAGTGATCCAAAGTGGGCTTCATTCCATGCAGTTCACTTATTGAATGGAAATACCTCCGCCCACATTCAATCAAGCCAATGTGGCTACAAGCAGAAAGGACTCCTACCAAGGTAATATTATCTGGCTTCAACTTCTCCTGCAACATCCTCTCGTAAAGCGCCAAAGCTTCTTCATCCAATCCATTTTGTGCAAAACCTACGATCATAGAATTCCAAGAAACCACATTCCGAGATGGCATTAATTTGAAAACAATCCAAGCATCTGTAGTGTCTCCACATTTGGAGTACATATCAACAAGGGCACTGGAGATGAGCAGGTCACCTTCAAGTCCTGAAATAATTGCTATCCCATGAAGTACTTTGCCACGATCCAAAGAAGCTAATCTAGAACAGACACTGACCACACTTGAGATTGTAAAACCATCTGGCCTGATATCATCTAATAACATCTCAGTAAATAATTTCAAAGCATCCTCTTCTTTTCCATTCTGTGCATAACCAGCAATCATTATGGTCCAACAAACTTTATCTCTCTTTTCTATACCTCTAAATACCTTATCTGCTTCTTCTGTTGTTCCAATTTGGAGAATAGCTCCAAGAACACTTGAAACTGTAACCAAGTCTGGCTTGACACCTGAGAAGCGCATGTCATGAAACAGCTCGATGCATTTTTTCGGCAGCCCATTTCTTAAATAACTGTGGATCATTGAATTCCACAAGACTATATTCCTAACGACCATTCGGTCAAACAACCACCTAGCCAGGTCAAGCTCACCACATCTGGAATACATATCAATCAAAGAATTCCAAACATATAAATTCTCTCTCAAGTTTCTAGCAGTAATCCATCCATGAATTTGCCTCCCAAGCCTTAAATCCAATAGTTGCGAACAAGCATTCAAAACACTCACATAGGTATGTTCTGTTGGCACAAATCCTTCCCCCTGCATTCTAGTGAAAAAATCAAAAGCCATTTTACAACTACCATGCCCCACAAGTCCTGCAATTATCGTATTGTATGAAACCGTATCACGAGTTGGCATCTGATTAAAGAGTGCCAACAGATCATCAATAGAACCCAACTTTGAGTATGCAGAAAGCATTGCATTCCATGAGAAAACATCTCTGTGACACATTCTTTCGAACAGGTCTTGAGCATCTGAGATGTAGCCAGATTTAGCATAAATCTGGAGAAGACGATTGTGAAAGAAAGAAGTCGTAGGAGTAAAGGAGTGAAGCTTCATGTGAGACTGCAATCTCCTTGCTTGATCAGCATCGGCATTTCGAAAGCATTCGAGCAAGAGACGGGAGTAAGCTTCAGTTCCGGCACAGCCACGACAGTAGAGTAAGTCCACGGCCTCGCGAAGCTTTTGCTTAGCCTTCATCCGTTTCCAAATTCTCTCGTTTTCAGCCGAGGAGAGACTCCTCTAAGTTCAAATCCGGTCCTCAAATAGTCAAATTAGCCATTCCCGGAGTCTGGATCAGCCCGCCAATTTTTATTTTAAATTCTTAACTCACCCATGTTCTTCCTCCCGAGTCCGGCCCCACCCCCTATGCGAAGAAGAAGAAGAAGAAGTCGGAGGAGGGCTTGCAATTAAATAAAAAATACAAAATTGGGAGAGTTGAATTAAAAAGGAAAGGCGGGCAAGCAGGGATTGGGAGCGGAACAGTGGGGGGGGGGGGGTCGCAGGAACAGGGGAGAGGGAGTTTGGGCAGGGGCAGGGTAGCCAGGCGCGGGCAAGGTTGCAAGAAAAAGAGGGGCGGAAGGCAGGGGCAGAGCGCTGGGGTGTGGGAGGGGACGGGACGGGATGGGGGAAGAAGAGGGCTGGTGGGTTGCAGGATTAAGCGGGATTGCGACGACAGGAGAGTGAGGGCGGTTGAAAAAACAGGAGACTTGAGGCGGGAATGCCTTCTGCGAATAAGAGGAAGAAGAAGAAGCACAAGAGAGATGAGAGAAAATGGCGTCGTAACTAACGGAAAAAAATCGTCGGTAATTTCGATCTCGTATAATTCTGTGAAATACCACCTTCAGACGGTGACACATGTATTAATACCAATATAATAGTCCAAATCTGATGTAAATACCTCTTCACTGATTTAATGTTTTATTAATTGTATCAGATCTGAACTATTGTATTGGTATCAATATACGTGTCACCGCCTGAAAGTGATATTGCACATAATTATATGAGATGTGAATTACAGATGATTTCAACCCAGTAACTGACAGGTCAGTTGAACTAAAAGTTAAATAGACAATTACGCTGACCGCCCAAGTTACATATGGCTTCAAACGTTTGAAAAAATTACGGTCTCTCTAGCCTTACTATGACGGTGTTATTATGCTGTTTAAAGGCACTGTTTGTTTCGGCTCGGAAAATTTTCCGTGTAACATTTTAAGTAAAATTAGATTTTCCTTCGTTTGTTTTTTAATTTAGAAAATTTTCATTGAATAAAATTTTACAAGAGTGCTACCATTTTCCGGAAAATCGAATGGAAAATTTACTTTAAAATTTGTCGGTAAAACAATTTTGGAAAATCCATCGAGACTCGGCACTCAAGACTCGAGAAATTGCTTCCTCATCTCCTCCTTCCCTCCTCCCTGCAGATCTCGATTTCCTACTTATGCTTCTCTCCTTCTCATCTCAGACCTTGGTTTCTCAATCTTGATTTGCCTGCAACTCCGTTCTTCTTCTCAGTCTACGACTGCCACTGCAGTGGCAAACAACTCTACAAGTGCCCTCGGACCAGCAGCCATTTGTTTATCAAAACCAACTTCATATGTTCTTGGTGTCTCTGAGGTAATTCCAGGTAAGCTTTGATATTTCAGGCGGAAGTTGTTCATTGATTTGTTAATTCTTCCTATCAGATCGGCGATTGTACCTCTGCAGGTAGGAAAACTGTTATTCTGCAGAGTTTCTGAAAACGGATTTGTGTTTGATATGAACAGTCTCAAAATTTCATTTAAGTTTTAGATACTTTAGACACTAAGCTTGAGATTTATAAATTTTTGTATTAGTATGTCAGGATTCACAGAGAAATTTCATAGCCTAGGGTTTTCCCTAATAATTTGGACAAAGTAGAACAGAGGCGTCCACTTTAGGTGTCGAAGCTTCACCCATTGTTTCTTTAAGCAAGGAGAAATATGAAAAGTACCATATGTCAACAAGTTCTAGTAGACAATATATGCTATCGGCATAGTTTTTAGAGAAGACGGGAATGGAGATAGCGAACCTTTGGATTGCTCTTAGAAGCGAGGGGTAAATCTCTTCTCGTTCCCAAAATTCTTCGCTATCTATGAAGGCATGGATCCCATCTTTTTGATGGGAAGACACCATAGGGTACCTTGTACTTCTATTGTCTAGTTCCTGGCCGGCCAATCCACTGCAATTACTGCAAAAGATGCTACTTCATTGAAGACCAATACTCAATTCCAATCCACTGGACTATTTACTTTCTACCCCTGTGATGCACCCATTAAGAACCACACTCTGGTAACTATATATCGTTCTTCATGGTAGCCATTCCAGGCATGGGCTGTCATTATTTGAAACAAGAATAGTATTAATTATTTATTTCATCATCATTGGAAGGTGGGTTGTTGTTGAGTAGTCTTTTGGTTAATGGATATTAGTGTCTCCATTTATCATGAATTTCTATTTTGATTGTGATACATTTGACATGCTGTTGAAACATTTGTGTTTTGCCTATTGTTCCCAAAATACTCTCAATCTAATGCTATTTATCTGATAGCTTTCTTGTTTGGTATATGTACTCTACCATCCGTCCTTAGTATGGGTTACATTGAACTAGTTAGCATTAGTCCTAGAATTGTCCTAGAGATGTCTGTGGCTCGACATCTTGGACTCAGTCTGTCCCTCTATCATCAACATGGTCACTATCATTAAAACTGATTGGATCTGCCATCGATATATATTTCATCCATTCATTACCTTCTCTTGTATGTGTGTGTGTGTGTGTGTGAGAGAGAGAGAGAGAGAGAGAGAGAGAGAGAGAGAGAGAGAGAGAGAGTTCATTATTTTTTGTGGGATGTCTCTTCTATATTTTTCTATTACTAAATTTTATTTTTGTTACTGTGAGAAAGTTGAGAAATTGAAAATTGAGTTGGCTGCAGTCTGAGCAATGCCCCCTCAACTGCATGGTACAGACTGCAGATGGATGGACATGAGTGCCATTCTACTATCTGTTTTTATGTATACAGTTCCATTGCTTTTAAATAATGTTACATAGCATGGCTAATAAGATTGATCTCACGGATTTTTTTTTGTTTTTTTTGTTTTTTTTTGTTTTTTTGTTTTTTGTTTTTTTTTTGCGGTGTGGAGATAAGATATCTCATTGTAGTTGGTGCAACTTTCAGAGTTTCCCTATTTATTTAGCTATTAGACAGCACTTTCATATTTGATTTTCATTTAAATATGGTTGAAAAGAGTTTTTGCATTTTTCTTTATGCTCCTTGTCAATCACTAAGCTTCTTGATCCTCGTAGAATGTTTTTATACATCTTTCTCACCATCATGGTTCCCAGGTATGATAAAAATCTCATCAATTATCTTCATTTTCTTCTCCTTACTGTTTTTCTGCTTAGTTTCAGAATTTTTTAAATTTTGAGAAAATTTTTTTTTCTTGCTCCTAGTTTCTTGATGTGTGTGGTAGATGAAAAAGGAAAATTGTTCTGCTTACATGCATAGCATGAGGGTAATGGGAAACATTGACAAAAGAAATATTTTAAGTATATTTATGAGCATAGACGAGTAAAGCAATCTAGTGAATGTTCTATTTATTTTTTTTTTCTGTACTTATTACAGCTTCAGTATTGCCCATTAGATAGAAAGTCTCTATGTTTCTGTTCTATTTTGTTCTGAATTTGTCTCCTACATTGGCATAGTCTGATGTTTTACTGAACAATGGTGAAGATGCTTGTTTTTTGAGAATTGCTTTGTTCCTAAACATAATGTTCTTGGGGAAGAAGGAAAAATGTATTAGCATTGCAGAGATCTCTAGATACTAATTTATAAAGTGGATCCAGAAAGAATGCTTAATAGAAACAATTAAAAGTTTACCATTTTGCGTTGGATTGCATGAATTTTGGAAAAGTGGTAGATGGGAGCCTAAAGTAGGGGTATATCATCATTCTAGGTGAGTTTCCAAATTCATTTGTACATATTTCGTTTTTTGCTTCTATAGAAAAATTTGTTCCTTTTCTTCCTGTTGATTGATACAATTTCCTTATTGCTATCTGTTTGTCTATAATAGGTTAACTGGAGCTGGCATTTTAAGTAAATAAGTGGATTGAGCTGATACCAATTCATTGATGTAAAACCTTGTGCTGAATAGCATCTCTATTTTCAAATTTTTCATAGTCTAGATTTTTAATGCTTATCTTGCTTTTTGCCAACTCCATTTAAGCTCACATGTGAGCTTTCCAGCCCCATCCATTTTGCTATGTAGTTGAACTGACTTAGGAGACATTGTTATTGTAATTGTACTCCCCTCACCTGGATGTTTCAGGTATTACACTTAGACCCCTACAAAATTTGTAATTACAAACGTACCCTGAGGTATGGATAAGGGATACTTAAATGACTTTTTTACACTTAAAATAACTTTTTTACCCCCTCTTGATCTCCTCTTCTTCTTCTTCTTCTTCTTCTTCTTGAGCTGTCAGGAAGTGGTACCCAGGGGCGGGGGATATGGATAAGGGATATGCAGTGTTATACTGTCGCTGGATCCGGTCCGACTTGTAGTTTCCCACCAGAGAGCAAGGAACACGCTCTGTGCCTTTTCTCCTTAACTATTATCAAATTTTAAATGCCTTTTCTTCTCATTTCCCGTTTTCATTTGGGAGGAGCTTGTAGTTATGGAAATCTTTACAGTCAAGGTTGCGGGACAAACACGGCAGCATTAAGTACTGCTCTGTTCAACAATGGCTTAAGCTGTGGAGCTTGTTACGAGATCAAGTGTGGTGGATGTGGCAGCAAATGGTGCTTGCCAGGATCCATCACAGTCATTGCAACCAACTTTTGTCCACCGAACAATGCTCTCCCAAATAATAATGGAGGATGGTGTAACCCTCCTCTCAAGCATTTTGATCTCTTTTTTCTAGGGATTGGAACGTATATTATTGATTTCAATATACTTCATACGGGAAAATTCACAAACACCAAATACGCATACGCGCCCATTATCTAAAATTCTCAACAAATTTGACCACCAAATCAAGACGAAATTATCCTCATTCTACTGTCAAATCCATTAGCTTGGTGCAGAATGATGAACATTTCAACATCTAAAAGAAGATGAAAAGTTTGTGTAAAATTAATGACAAACAGAAGTAACTTGGACACCCAAAACAGGAGTAGAAATAAGAGCTTTATAATGAATTTGCAAGGCAGAGATGATAACCCCTAGCTTTGGAGCTCCGATATGACATCGTTCCTCATCCTCAACCATAGTTTCTGAGATCCTTGCTCGAACTTCTCAGCCTATTTTCCAACGTATAGCTCTGTACAAAGCAGGGATAGTCCAAGTTCAATATAGAAGGTAATGAACGATAACCCCTAGCTTTCTCTTCCCTGTCATTCTGAATTTCTGATCAATTAGTATATCATTCTATCATATTATTATTATTATTATATGAAAACATATATTCATGTTTCGTGGTTAATTTTTCACTTGACTACTTTACTCTTCTAGCTTATTTAAATACCTTATCTTCTACCTTCATTTTTTTTTGATATTGTTGGTATCCTTTATATTTTTTAACATTTGAATATTCTTTACAAATTAAGCTTCTTTAATCTTCACTTGCGTCCCTTTCCTATTTTAATATTTAAATATTCTCTAAAAATTAAGTTTCTTTAAGCCTCACATGTCGGTTTCCTTATCTCTCCTTCTCTTTTTTCTTCACTTTCCTTATTTTTCGAAGTGATTCTTTCCTCTTTCTCACGTTTTTTTTTTTTTAAATGTCTTTATGAATATTATGTAAAAATTAAGTTTCTTTATTCTCTCACATGCCCTTTTTTATCTCTCTCTCTCTGTCTCTCTCTCTCTCTCTCTCTCCCTCTCCCACTTTCCTTATATATATTTTTTTAAATACCTCTTTCCTTTCTCTCACGTTTTTTTTTTATCTTTCTTAAATATCTTTCATGATATAATTTCTTTATTCTCATTTTCTTTTCCCAATCTATATCTACCAAAAAAGTAATATCTATATATTCATCAAATTGGTTATTGATGGAAAAAATCCCACTTTAATTGGTTGAATTCTCCATAAATTTTATTAATATTTTGTTCACAAAATATTTAGTAATGCTAATGGTGATGGATGAATTCATATGTATGAATTTTTGCAGCGCATTCGCATTAAGAGATAAGGAATGATGAATGATTTAGGGAGGGTTATTGTAATACCCTACTTCTTAAACCCGGTCTGATTACATGGTTGACCCGGTTTAACTACGCAGGACCCCAACCGGAGAGAGTTAGAGCGGGCTCCTTATGGACTATGATGGCAAGGGTGACCTTAAACACCGGCTGGCCCGACAAGTCCGAGCCAGTGCCAGAAGAGACGAGAGTACCCAATCCGTGTACATGCACCTATCATAAGGCTATGTACGGATAAAGCAAGTATGTAGTTGTATATTAGGGTGCATACGTATGTTACACCGTATGCCAAGGGTGGGGTTCGCGCCGAGGCCGAACTCTGTCAAAATCCCAAGTTTTGGCCCTTAGGTGGGTGGACAGGTGGGCGCACCCACCCACCTGAGTGACCCATCCATGTGAATTAGTAGTTATTTAAGAAGTATATATATAGCATTTATGATTTTCTTTTCTTTTCATTTATGACACTCGTATGTTGGTGAGGATAGTAAAGAGGAGAGAGAAAAGAAAGGAAAGAAGAAGGGAAGAGAAGGAAGAGGAAGAAGAGAAGGATTTCAGCGGCGCCGAAGCTTGATCTTCCCATTCCAGCGCCGGAAGAGTGATCTTCAACACTAGATCTACATTTAGAGGTAAGCAAAGTTGGGTTCCTTAAACATTCACCATACCCAAATAAAACCCTTGATTCGAGTAGGGTTTCTTGAGATCTTGTAAATCCCTTTTGAAATGATGAATCTAAGGTTTAATAGATGATTTATGTGTTGATCTTGAAGGATTTGAAGAGGTATTGACAAGGTTGGAGAAGCATTGTGGATTTGAAGTGATTTTGAGGGTTTGAAGGTGTTCTTAAGCAAAGAAGGTAAGATGGCTTCCCATCACTTGAATCTAACCTAGATCTAGGTTAGAACCATCCTATGAGACATTGAAAGTGTGAAGAATGGATTGGAAAAAGCCCCATTTCAATCCCCAAAGAATGGAGGAAGTTGGGAAGAAACAACAGTTTTCCCGCCAAGACCGGTGGGCAAGACCGGTGGGCCATCTGGCCCGCCTGTGGGCACCCGCCTGAGAGGGCAGGGCCTTCGGGCCCAACCGGCGGGCCAGCCTACCCGTCGGTCCAGACCGATGGGCCAACCGGTGGGCCAACCGGTGGGCCAGACAGGTGGGCTGTCTGACCTACCTGAGAGGCCTCGAATGTGATTTTTACGTCCGATTGGACCCAAATCGGACGTGCGACCTTCTTTTAACGTTCTAAACATGATTTTGTCATCGGATCTCGTTAATTTTGATCCTAAAATGGTGAAATACTAACCCCGCTCACTTATGTTAGGTTCACCAAATCCTACGCTTCTCGCTCCGGATCTCACCCTTACCGAACGGGAATCCTTGTACACTACAGGTAAGTGGGGAGAGGACGTTTGGCCTTATTTTAAGGCATTGTTTGGCATTCATTTAATTGTATCTAGTCTAGTCATGCCATCATGAAAATGCTATGTAGATTAGTCATCCTCACATTGTTATGCATGTGTGCTATGTTTACTTTCTAAATGCCAAGTGATGAGATGCTTATGTGATGAATGTTGACATCATTGTGCATGATGCATTAATAGACTAGATGTCGTAGTCGGCTTGGAAACGAGTGCATTAGTGGCCCGTGGTATGGGACGCGGTGGCACTATGCAATCGTACTATTGTTATATAGGAGCATGCGGTTTAGGATTTTCACCATCCCGTACTACGACCCTTCCCAACAGGGGTTAAGGTGTTGGGTTACCATTCGGGGGGAAGCAGTGGTCGCGGTTGTCGGGTCATTGTGGCGGTTAGACATAACGCCCGGCGGGTCATTAGGACAGTCAGCAACCCTGGTGGTATATTCAAGAGGGCCAATCGTACTGCTTTTAAATTGCTAGAGTCAGCACCTTTAATTTCAGTCATTTACTTTTCTGTTGAGAGCCGGTGGTCGACATGTTTTTATTTTTTCGAGTACTCCCGGTGGGCCTTCTCCGACAGCCCTATGGGCGTATAGCGGGATGGAGTTCGCGGCTCGTACCCGGAGTATACGCACACTGTGGCTGTAGTAGCACTAAACCAAGGACTTAGTAATGTTGCTTAGGTGGATGTGATTTAAAATGTATTGCATAGCATGTAGTGCATATGATTGTGTTTTGCTGTGTGGACTGCTGTGTAGTCTATCTTACCACTTACTGAGCTAGTGAGCTCATCCCACGTGTGCACCTATTTTTAGATGATTTTGCAGGTCATCCATCTGAAGAGCACGGGTCGGGTCCCACAGTTGAGTTCCCTGAAGAGGACTGGTGGGCCCCTGAGGAGTTAGAGCACGGCACTGATTGCCCGTGCGAGAGTTGTGCTGTAGGACCGCAGTTCTGATGCCGAGTTGAGCTCCAATTTTTGAGGCCGAGCTGAGCTCTACCATATGATGCCGAGCTGGGCTCAAACCTTGACGCCGAGCTGAGCTCTAGCCTTGTATACCGAGTCGAGCTGTATACTCTGATTTTTGATGGTTTCCTTTATGTACTTGATATGTGAATTATACTTTTATTGTGTAAATATCATGCCTTCGGGCCCACATGTATATAACTATTGTATCACAATTCGGGTATCAAGTATTATGGGAATATTCACAGGTAAACCTAGTCTTCCGCTGATCTGATAAGCTTTTATTAGTTGTGTGTATGCTGTGGTGGAATACAGTATCAGATGATCCTGGCAGGTTTGGGTTAATCGGTGTTAACCCGGTCACTGGCCCGGTTCAGTGCGAACGGGGTGTGACAGTTATGATCCCATTAAGATTATTGAGTATAAGGATGTTCACCTGAATGATATATATGCTATTTTCAATGATCCTAAGGTTGGTAAGGCTTTCAACTTTCCTCATTACTGCTCATATAATTGGAAGTGTAACTTGAAAATCTTCGAGGAGTTTTCATCATCCTTTTGCTCATTGTTGTTGTACTATTCATATTCCACTCATATATGATTGTAGGAAGCAGTGGTACTTGGACTTCCTATACATCCATTCTTGTAATATGATGCTCTATTTACATTGGGACCCTTTTGTTTCGTAACATAATTGATGCCTTGGACTTCTATAGGGGCAGCAGGTTAATGAGAAATCTGGGAAGGAAGACATGGGTCCTCTGATTCTAAATGCTTTTGAACTAATCATTCTCTCGCAAGGGCTGAACCTTTCAACATTATTTGATCATGGACAGGTGGGATTTTTCA
Source organism: Macadamia integrifolia (assembly GCF_013358625.1). Lineage (NCBI taxonomy): Eukaryota > Viridiplantae > Streptophyta > Magnoliopsida > Proteales > Proteaceae > Macadamia > Macadamia integrifolia. The sequence goes on along the minus strand of NC_056560.1, from coordinate 30,852,384 downwards.
CTTATTCAGTAGCCGATCGTTTATGTAATTTATTCGCATTTTCAATGTGGATTTTTGACTTATTCAAGTAAAAAAGACTTGAACTTTTATTTTTATTTTTATTTGACAATTATTATTTCAGTCCATATATTTTCATGGCTTGTGACTTCAATGATGGCTAAGCAACTAAAATATTTTTTTCATAACGTGAAGAGAAACTTACAATGAATGAATGTTTCCCATCATCGTCTCTGATCCATGACATCCATTCCACGTCTTTTTTTTTTTTTATAATTATGTTCCTTAATTGAATTAAAAGACCCAATGAATTTATTCTATACTGCATAGGACTGTCGGCGTATCAAACACGCTTTATATCACAAAAATGGGCAAAAGTTGTTCTGTGAAGTATGGAAGTCGTTGTACCATCAATGGCGTTCAAAACTCATATCCGTAATTGTAAAGTTGACCTCTCATGGTATCTTTATTTCTAGAATTTATGGTGTGCTTTGCTTCCTTTATTACAGTTATGCATCAATCTACTATAGCTGTCAATCTCGCGATTGGAGTATTGTTCGGGTGTGAGTAATAATGATGTTGAGAAACATTGCTGTTTTTGTTCCATTTCTTCTATTTTATCTTCAAGGCATGAACTTCCCAAGGGTTTTGTGTTTTTCTCACAGTCCGAAATTTAATTTTGACCGAAATTATTTCCACCATCAATCCCTCCTATTTGTTCTACACAAATTCTTTTCAAGATACTTCCTTTTGGGATTTTTGGGGATTAAGTAAATGGACTGGTAATTTCATTGTTTAATCCAAAAATTAGAATGCAAACTAAGTTCAGCTATCACCTACCCCATTGCCATCTTGGATCTGATGGGCGTTCTTTAATAGTGGTTTGATTGGAGGGTGATTTATAATTTTTCTAATCAAGTATTACTTCAGGGTTTATTTCAACTGATATAGATCATGTTTCTTCTTAGATGAGGATAGAAGGTCTTCAACGAATAAGGCTTCACATTTCTCTGTTATTTTGGAAGTAAGCTCTCTTCCAATATCCATTTTGTCTATATACTAGATCTTATTTGTTGTGCCTGTTGAATGGATATATTTGATTAACAGTTTATTTATGTCCTACTAAACCCAATTGTGATGCAGGTTTTTGAAGCAGCTCCCTCTTTTTTCATGGTGGACATTTATAAGGCGATTCAGTTGAATTCCTCAAGGTCAGATGCTTCTTTATATCCATAGACTTGTAGTGACCAGTAAATTTGCAGTTATGTATTTCATGGCTAGCCACCACGGAGGTGTGCTTGGTGGCCAGTGCCAACAGGAGTTGTAAAGCCATTTACACATCTGATGGTGCCACCAGTGTGTTACTCAGATATGGGATGACTAGGGCTTCGGTTATGAGGTTCGGCTCTGTAAAAAGGGCTGCAGAGTTGAAGTTTTATATGGAAAATCTTGTCAATTTCGAGACTTTCGAGGCCATTTCCAACAAGTAGGCTCATTTTTTTAGCAGTCTTTCGATTTCAATTGTTCTTTTTTGTTTACACTTCTATAAATTTTAGATGTCATTTTATATTAATATGTTATGCTTTTATATTATTTCGAATTCTCTACTTAATTTGATACAACTTGCTTAAATTTAATTGACTATGCAAATATGAGTGTAACATTTTGGGAACTTCATTAACTAATACGGCAAGAGGAGGAAAGCTCTTCTTCAAACCCTCTCCCCAAGGAAAATAGAAATATGCTTGTTCATACTACCATTCATTTTGGTCTGCCTTAGAGGCATACATTCATTGTCTTATCATTAGATATATGTCCATTGGAATCAAAGTTAATTGAATCCTAAAATTTTTTATAGTAGTAGTTCTTCAAAGCCTTTTTGTAAATGTTTTTATAACTAGGACTCCTCTCAATATCTATAAGAGGATAAAAATGAGAGAAAATAAAACGAATCTGAAAGGCTGGACATAAGCACGCGTTTGATTGGTAATTCACATTTTTTCTTATCTTAATTTTTTCATTATGCTTATTTTAAATTTAGTTTGGGGAATGTGTTTGATTTTTAATTTTTCCCTTTTTTGTTGTTTGTTTGATTTTATTTAATTATGTGGGGTTCAAATATTTTGGTATTTTTTATATTGATAGATCTTTGTTTCTCTTTCATTTTTTTCTCCCTCCAATGAATCTACCATATAAAATTTACTTCAAATAATTCTCCTTCCAAATATGTACGTTCTCTTCTAATGGTTTTCAGCCTGGTCAAGGTTTGGCTTATCATGAAAAAAAATCCTGATCGATTTTTTTTTCTTTTGGTTTAATCTTATGTTGGAACCTAGGTATGTGATTTTGGCTTGGAATTGTTGCAGAAAGGGTCTTCTTGGGATTGACAGTTCCAATTGTGGTCATGGAATCTGGGCGTAATTCTTATGTAACCACGGGTTTAAATATTGACTAGCGTTGGATTCTTATTGTGAATTAAGAGAATTGTTATAAAATACATTAGAACCATAGGGTTAAACAGTTGAGCTCTCATATTATACCAATACTCACCCATAACGATTCTATCTTTATTTGTTATAGTATTGAATTGTTTTATCTATGTTCAACCATGTCCACATTAGAGAAGCGTGGCAGTGTTTACCTGCTCACGTTAATCGGCAACGATGAGCACATGCTTAATCCAACCTTCATGGATCCGATCCTTGCTGCCCTCAGCCAAGTCCGATTAGAATCGGTAGGAGCTCCTGCTTCTCCTCTGGTCATGTCGGCCGAAGGTCAATTCTTCAGCAACGGCTTGGACCTTCCATGGGCCAAAGCAGCCGGAGCCGTCGGCTTCAACGTTCGTATGTGCCTCACCGGTTCCAAATTCAAGGCACTCACTATCGAAATCTTATCTCTACCCTTGCCAACCATTGCAACCATCTTAGGCCACGCATTTGCCGGCGGCTTCCCATAGTGCAAAAACCCTAACTCCCATGGTTTCTCAAGGAAGAAGACAATAATACGGGTTGAGGGAAAATTCATCACCTCCATTGGACTAAGGGTTTTTTGGGGATTATAACAAATTTGTAACACACTTAACGGTTTCTCACTCACGGTCGGGGTACGGTTGATATAATCTACAACTTAGAAGGGAAGAATCTATAATTATAAACTTTGCAGGGGAGGGTTGTGTAATACCTGAAACATCTAGGGGAGGGGAGTGTAATTTCCTCTTATTATTAACAATAGGTATCGAGGCTTTCAACCTGACTAGTCTCACGGGCCCATACTAACCCCACAACAACATAGATCGAGTCATATTAGGGTTGAATGAGAACTATTCAACTTTCACTGAAAGCAGTGAGGAGCATTAAACACCCTGCGTGAGTTGCCCCAAAGAGGTAAGAACTCAGAATCACATGCTTCCTTAGGCGAATGTCCCTTGACATTACAATGTAATTGAATATTCAATACTTTCATGTTATCTTTTGTAGCATGCTTATCATTTTAACAATTCAATAGAAGTAGCCTTACAAGGAACGTGAAAAAGAAATAATGGGCCCTAGTCAATGTGGATTAACAAATCATGTTGTATCAAATACCAAAGCTCCATTATCTAATGGGCCATTCAAATTGGTCACACCATTTCTCTCAGAAACCCCTCTTTGCCATTTGATCATGTGTGTTTCATATTATTATTATAAGCCTCAACAATAAAATGAGGATTATAATCTTCAATAAAAGTTCACAAGGAAACACATATTTTGTAGTGATTAATAAATACATTTTTTCCCCTCTATCTATGGATTAACATATTTGAAACACATGATAAATGCTATCAACTTGACTATTAGAAAAATAAAGTTAAATATTTAAATGTATGTCTCACATTGGCTGTATTTTTTGGTGTATTGGATCACATAAGACATATATATTTTGTGGGTTCGATGTCGATACATGGTTTTTACGGTTGCCTAATTCAAATTTATAATGGTAGCTTATATAATTGTATTAAATAATTTTACTATGTAAAATAAATGGCAAACAAACATTGGAAAAATTTATGGTGATATTTTACAACATATTTTACCTCCTAGAAACAAACGCTAGAAAAATATTTCAACAAAGAAAATTTTACATGTAAATTTTTCCATATGAACACCAAAACAAATGGAGCCAATATCATTTAATGAAAAACAATTTAACTTTCAAGAACTATTATACCCTTTTGTTTCTCTTATACCTAAACACGCAATTCCCTAAGAAACAAGAGGAAATCAATGGTTCTTCTCCTCTAACACAACAGAGATGAGGGAAAGACCTATATCTCTCAAAATCAAAGTAAGGTTATTCCTTTTAAGAAAATCCCATAACATTAATAGAGCAGAAGGGTTCTTAAAAGGTTCTTAAAACGTTATCACCGGGATTTTTCAAGAACTGAGGAACCCAAAAAGAGAGAAACTTCACTTCTGGAAACAAACACCCATTTCTCCTCAAAACAAGAAAAGGGTTTGTTATATTTAATGTTATATAGATAACTAACCTAGTAATTGGTAAATTTAACATTAATCAAGCAAGAAATTTATACTCAATCCAATCAAAAGAGTTGAATTAAAGAGATATTAAAGATGAACATAGAAACAAAAGAGAAAAAAAAAAACATCTTTCAAAATGCAAGAAAGGCTTGTTCTTTTGCTGGTTTGGGAGAAGCTACATACATTTTGTATCAAAATTTTTTTGCCATTCTTAAAGGAATTACCATATGTGTGGAAAAGAACATTACTCAGGTGTCTATTCGGTCAGACTCTAAATTGACTATAGACATGTTAAATGATGTGGTAGGACCTTGGCAATCCAGAGTTATTAAAAGTGAGATCCTTAACAGCTCTAAATCATTGGCAAGAAAGGAGTTCAAGCATGCATGCAAAGAGGTGAATAAGCAAGCTGACTTTTTGGCAGCATATGCAACAACCCAAGAAAGACTTTTATTTAGGCTCAGGACTTTCCAAAGGAGCTGAATAGTTGGCGCAGTTGGTGAGCAAAGAACTTGGTACGAGCTGTAAACTCGGTCATCTTATGTTCGACTCCCATTAGGCACACCTTGGGCCATTGACACGGGTGGTGTTTAGTGCTCTTCACTACTTTTAGTGAATGTTGAATGGTTCTCATTCAACCCCAGTACGACCTGATCCATGCGGTTGTGGGGTAAGTATGGGCCTGCGAGATTAGTCAGGCCGATGGCCTGACTACCCGTCGTTAGAAAAAAAAAAAAAAAAAAAAGTGAAAGAGGATTCTGATTTCAAAGGTATATTATAGAATTTGATCTTTCTTTTTGATTTCTCCCTTTGTAATGTAAGGCCTATTCTGCGTGGTCTCAAGGGGCCTCTTCCCCTTTTTTCTGGTCCGTCAAAGAAGGAGATTTGGTCTTTTTCTTAATGCATACACATCACTTATCAAAAAAAAAAAAAAAGAATCGTTCTTTTTAGTGTTATATCTAGAGAGGGTAAAATAATGGGGTTCTTTAAAGACTAACTGTTGGTACTTGATTTTAGAAAATCTGGCCTACAAGACAATCAATCAATAAATCGACATTGATTTATTGACTAATTGTGTTAAGGAGCTGATCGATAATCAAGTTGGTCAAAAAATGACGACCTTGTACTAAGGAGTTGATCAGTCAGAATGACCATCAGGTTGATCGAGCAGATTGACCGAATACAGTCAGATGAGTGATTGTGACATTTTATGGTCAACTGACTGATTGTGACTTTTTACGGTTAGCTAACCAATTTTGACTTTTTGCAGTCAACTGATCAAGTCTGGCTTTTCGGTCAACTGATCGAGTCCGGCTTAAGTGGTTAAGGCAGTTATAACCAATTAATTACCCCACTAAGGACATGATTACGGTTAACTGACCGAGTCTGACTTTTCGGTCAGCTGACCGAGTCCGGCTTAAGTGGTTTAGGTAGTTATAACCAATTAACTACCTCACTAAGGACATGATTAAACATGGGTTCCTGCAATTACGAAACTGCCAAAAGAGGAGGATCTTTCAAATAAAACTATAAAAAGGGACTATGGTGGAAGAAGGACACATACAACACATCAAACAAACTCAAATATCAAGTCTTATCTTTCATTCATTTTTTATCTTTCATGTTTTAAATTAGCATTTTCTTTTGAAGTCTTGTACTTCCTTCAAGTCATGTACTTTAGTTCATAGTGTAACAATCACGTCTTTCGTATGTTTACCATCAACAGAGATACATATCACATTCTGGTATGTCTAATATCAACAGAGAACAGCTGATCGTATTTCTTGTATATTGAATATCAACAGAGACAATATTATATTTTTCCCTTGTCTATGAGTCACTATCATTTGTCTTCATCTTTTTCAATCCTTGCATCACGCTTCTGCAAAGAACATTAAAAATCCTTAGAGTTGAGGCAAGAGGCGAGCCCAAGTCGCTTAATCGAAGTTAGATCTACTATTGAATTCGGTTAGGAAGGATTTTGGCACGCCTGCGTACACACCAGTATGATCAGCTGACTGTGACGTAAGGGAGGATTTTGTGGCCAAACATTAACCAAGCAAGAAACTAATATCATCCCATTCAATCAAAATATTTTAAAGAAACGAAAAGTAGTGAAGGGCAAGAGCACTAACCATGAAATAGGGTAAAGAGATAAAATTATGAATCACCTGCCCATTAAACTCTATAGCCAACAATACCCATGAAAAGCAACCACGTACATAACAACCCAAAGGGGCATAGAGCAAAGAAAGACCAGATGACCATCCAAAAGCCTTACCAATATCAGATGCAACAGTGAGATAGTTGAGCTGAACCTGACAAATACCAAGAACCGATTTGAAGTCTGTCAGAGTAAGCGGAGAAATCGAAATTAGTTCCCGTAAAGGGTTGAATCCAAATCATAGCTATAGGAATCATCCATTCTCGAGACTGCCAGCCATGATTTGTTGTATGGCGTTTGTTGGTGCTTCAATCCAAGACTCTAGTGGAAGGAGTTCACTGGTGCAAGGAGATCAGGAAACGTGGAAGTTGTGGTGCCTATTCGATGAAGCTTTCCACTCTTCTCAACCTTGTCAAAGTCGATCAAAGGTTGAAAAACCAGAGGTTGAAGACGATCAAAGGCTACCTTTCTCTCTTTTGTTTTGTTTTCATTGAAAAGCATATAGGTAAGTTCGTCTGTAAAGAAGGGCATTTTGGGCATTAAATGTTATGATATTAGGTGACATCATTAACAGTCCCAATTTAACGAGGACTATCAGATATGATCTGATTGTAAGAATCTTAGAAAATCTAGGGGAGGAAGCATAATTTCTTTAAACATTTGGATCCATATGTAATTTCGACAAATTACAGGGGAGGGGCATAATTTTTCCAGAATGAAAAACTGAAACAATTACACAAGGACAAGATAAAGGGCAATGTTTTAATTTTTAAGTGCCATTACGTGACACGCTACAAAGAGCACAGTACAAGGACGAGATCTGGAGCATGGTTCTAAAACTCGAATTGGATCGGTCAATATCGACGACTCAGTCTGTACGATATTGGCCTTGACAGATCTCGAATCCTAATTTTTCTGATCCCGATACACATGTATGGTCCAAGGGTAATATCATAATAAAAATTAATTTTGGAAAGAAAATAGAGATAGATCTGTCTGATACAGTCTATCCATGCCAATCCAAATCGATATTGGAACAATATCGGCCTTCACCAATCCCATGACCAATCTTGAGTTTTAGAACCTTGATCCGGAGTCCGATGGGTTTTTAAGAACCATTAGAAATTTGAATAGTAGCGTTTTAATTTTCTAACAAAAAGGGGGGGTTCTATCTGGGAGTGTGGTTCCCACATCAATGCATGAGCCAATGGAAGTGTACATAGAATTATTGATATGGCAAGCATTATTACCTTTCATAGGGGTGGGACAGTCATTTCGCCTCCCATGTGTCTGGGCACAACCCCCACACTCCCCTCCACAATAAAAAATAAAAAATAAAAACTCAAAGAAAGAGAAGGAGCATAATCCCTCCACGTTCCCCACACCTAGACATGGCTCCTGGTTTTTGGGAGAGCTATGAAAAGATGCCCATGCCCTTGAACTAGGGTGTCTGGGCATGGGGAGTGTAGATGGGCAGCATTCCTTCCCACCCCCATCCCCACCCCACCCCCCCCCGGAAAAAAAAAAAAAGTGATTAAAAGTGTTTTCAACAATGTAGACAAATTGCATTTTTTGACCCTGCACTGTGCTTCAAAATATTAATTAATGGATATTGAATCTAAACCTTTTCCATGCTCATGATATTACTGGAAATTTGTTTTCCAATAAAAATGATCCATAGTGCATTCTAGGAAGATATTCATCTCTTCCTTTTTTTGAACTATCCTATTTTGAATTGTGTTGGTGCTACTAACAATTTGGAAATAGAATCTAGATGGGATTTTGGTGTTCTTCTTCAGGGACAACTTCTAGTTATCAACTTCAGCATTGGAAACTTCAAGAATTAGGTAGAGGCTGAAGCTTATGGAATCCTACAAGGCCTATAGTTTAGCTCCAACATGGGCTAAAATATCACTGAAGTTTGGTTCTCGTTTCATAATTTACTTCAGTTTATTCCAAAACCTTCTAGCAGAACATGGCTTCGGCATACTTTTACAATATTTTGTAAAGTATACCTGAAATTCAAATCTATTTCCTCCTATTATGAATGTAAATGTAACAAACAAAATCATATGATGTGGTGTATAGTGGATATTGTTAGTAGCACCTAGGCAGAAGATTTGGTCTAATCCATCCAAACTCTGGTATACATTTTTCTAGTAGCTTATAATGAATTTTATTTTCTCATAAGGAAAAAGAAAAAGTACACACAGTTTCATTATATACGTTCTTTCTTGTATTGGATTTGTTAGATAATTTTCTTTGATTCGATGTTAATGTGAATGAACCATAACTATATCTTAAAAAAAAAAAAAAGAAGAAGAAGAAGAAGAAAGAAAGAAAGAAAGAAAGAAATGAATGAACCATAACTATAAAACCATATTCCCAATATATTGACCCCAAAATAGCATGTCCAAATTATAAGAAATCCTAAACAAGTCACGACTGCAGAATTTGTACATACAGTTTTTTTTTACTTGTTTGAGTATGCAAACTAGCTCACACCCTACAAAAAAAAAAAAAAAAGTAATTTCTCAAATGAACAAATTAACCCTAGTAGGTAGGATTGCATACAATACTACTCGGAAAGTGTTTGGCAACAATATCCTTCCCTAGGTTACGGTCAGCTAACCGTACTGGTGATTATGCGGGCGTGCCAGAATCCTTTCTAACTAGAATCAATAGTAGATCTAACTTTGATCAAGCAAGTTGGGCTCTCCTCTTGCCTCGATCACTCCAAGGACTTTTAATGTTCTTTGTAGAAACGTGATGCAAGGATTGAAAAAGATGAAAACAAATGACAGTAACTCATAGACAAGGGGAAAATGTAATATATCTCTGTTGATATTCAATATACCAGAAATACAATCATTTGTTCTCTGTTGATGTTAAACATACCAAAAATAAGATCTACTGTCTCTGTTGGTATTAAACATACCAGAAACATGGTTTGTATCTTTGTTGTTGCTAAACACACTAGAGACGTGATCGTTACACTATGAACTGAAGTACATGACTTAAAGGAAGTACAAGACGTTAAAAGAAAATGCTAATCTAAAACATGAAAGATAAGAAAAAAAAAAACCGGAATGAAAGATAAGACTTGATGTTTGAGTTTGTTTGATTTGTTGATGATGCCTTCTTTCTTTCACCATAGTCCCTTTTATAGTTTTATTTGCAAGATCCTACTCTCATGGCAGTTTCGTAACTGCAAGAACCCATGTGCCATGTCCTTAGTGGGGTAGTTATTGGAAGTACAATCCTTTAATCGGTTATAACTGTCTTAACCGCTTAAGCCATGTGTTTGTAACTTCCTTGGAACTAACCCACTGTTGTTCGAATTATGTTGATTAACGATCTGCCAAGTTGGCTGAAAATTCAAAATCGGTTAGCTAACCGTAAAAGGTCACAACGGTCAGCTGACCATAGAAAATCGCACTCAGTCAACTGACCGTAAAAAGTCGCAATGATCAGCTGACCATAGAAAATCACAGTCAGTTAGCTGACCATAAAAAGTCACAACGGTCAGCTAACCATAAGAAGCCACAATCAATCAGTTAAACCTAAAATGTCACAATCAATCATCTGGCCGTATTCTGTCAGTTTTCTCGATCAACCTGATGGTTATTCTGACCATCAACTCCTTAATACAAGGTCGTCATTTTTTGGCCAATTTGATTACCAGTCAGCTCCTTAACACAATCTGTCAATAAATTGACGTTGATTTATTAACCGATTGTCTTGTAGTGTCACACTCTGCCTCCACTCACCTGAAGGATGGTGACATGGATACGCACACGTGTCCACAATCCATCCAGGATCCACGATGCAGTACTTTAAGTGCAAAACATTATGAAATGATTCTACGATCACAAGATAATAATAATAGTCAAATATACATAACTGGTGAAGTCTAATAATATTTATCATATTTACCAAAATATTTTCGCAATGAAATTTTGATTACATTTATGCCCCTAGGGATACATTTGATATGTAAACAAAATAAAAAGGGAAGATGATACCCTCATCCTCAGTGTGCTCCGAAAGCACAATCATCACATACACAGTCGTCCTTGTGCATAACCCGCTCCTCCTCCCAGAGGTCACCTCCGTAGAGGGCCGGCTCCTTAGTCACAGTCTCTGAATGGTTCCTTGAATCCACATCTAAAAAGGGAGCAACAACGGGGGTGAGCTTCCACGAAGCCCAGTGAGGGGTGCACACAAACATCCACAATAAATGTAAATGCCCAACCAAACCAATATGATGGCATTTACATGAATGCAATGCCATGATTCAGATTATTAGCAAGCAAACATAATCAACAGATTCTAAGTCCATGGGTATTAGTGCTACTACAACATAGGTGGTATCCCCAATCACGAATGTCAGTTATCAATCCCCAATGATACATGCTAGTTGCGAGTCAGGAGCATACCGGTCCTTATATGGCTACTTCAGTACTCGATAAGCCCCTACTAATAATCCCCACAATATATGTTACATCCATGCCCTAATCCGATCTAATTTGAACTGTTGTGGTAGGCCTAGGATCGGAGATTGAAAGTACGATCGGGTTTTGGCTCGCTATTGCTCATTACCAAAGGGGTAGAGATAACCCCACATGTTCGTGCATTACATGCCTATCCAACTGGAGGGGACTCATACCTTTCAATCCCAGACGGTAAGTGACTCGACTCCCCACACTTGACTTCTGACACACATCATAATTGCCGAAAAGTTTTGAGCATGTCCGAGGGCAACCACTCATGCGAGACCAATCATGGGACAAGCTATCTTGACCACCAAAAGCAGCCTGGCCCTAAATCCGGTGCCTATTTCTGGTGGGTTGACAGGCTACTGTCGAGCTTTCGAGGCCCATGGTTCTAGCCACTCACATCGTAAATGACTCCAAATGATCCCAAATCATCCTCCACACCTTCCTCTTGATGTGGGCACCTTATGGACCTAAATGTGCGGGTCCTCATGCCCTGAATTTTATTTTAACCCGATTGATTCAAAAGAGGTCCAAACCAAACAGACCCTAAGGCCCACTTAAGTTATAAGTTGGGAAATGAGGATTCATTTCCTCATTTTCCTTGTGCCCAACATAGGAGAGAAGAGAAAGAGGAGAGGAAAGATGAAGAAGAGGAAGGAGAAGGGGATTGGAGGCCTACCTTGGTGCCGGTTGTCTCCTTGTTGCCGGAATCACTACCGGAGGTAAGTACAACCTCCCATGCCACTCTCTCTCTTTTTATTTTGACCTAGACAGGGCTAGGTATGGATGGAATCTTGATGTACAAACCATGTTGAGATTGTAAGATGCGTGTTTTACCCTCCCGGTGTTATTGCCAAGCTCGAATCAAGCCCGGTGAGCTCTGACAACATATAATGCCAAAAGACCAACTAGGATTTCGATCATTTGATCGACGTATCTCCCAAACGGCTTTGTGGAATTGGAATTTTCTTAGCTTAGAATGATGCTAGGAACATCCCCTACAAACTCCACAGAACAAATCCCGACAATCGAGCCCGAGTCGAAAAGCCCCAAATTAGTTAAACTGACCTGAACCACCATCAGAAACAGGCCACCGGATCCACTAGGTCTGTTTTCGGTGGCATATTTCTGGTGAACATGTGAGCCTTACATGCTCTCTGTTACCTCCGTCGAAAATAGGACTAATATTTTCGGTGGAAATGCCCTGTTTTCGGTGGAAATGCCCTATTTCCGGTGGTTGTTTTCGGTGACATTACTATCATTGGGAGACAGTGTCTGTACATTTTGGGGGTGACTTGTGTAGGTCCCTCCTGATGTTCCTAACTCATATTGATGTACGATTCCCTTTGTGTCTAGAACACTGATGCACACGTGCCCCGAAGCCAGAATTGATTAGATTGATTGGTGGCCTTACTTGAACCTTAAAACAAATAGAGATAATAAGGTGAGGGATAAACTGTGTTTATTTTTAAAATATTTATTATCATTAAATTGCTCACATGTTTAGAATTATATGTTTAATTGTAATTATTCAAATACAATTATGATATGCTACATTGTCGTTTTATGATTTTGATATGAATTGTATGGAAATGTATGACGGGATCCGATGTAGCCAAGGTGGTACCGGTACTGTGATCATCATGTGTTTGGATGTGTGTGTGTGTGTGAGCAGGAATATGGTGTAGTCGAGGTGGTACCGGTGCCTTGATTACCGTGTGTATGTTGCATTCATGCATTAATTATGTGCATTAGAGTTAGTTGTAGTCGTGGGTTGCACTTTGTGGCCAAGGTCTCGCTAGTATCATGTACCCCGGGACTGCATTTGGAAATGAATACGCTTCATGGCCGAGGTCTTGTCGGTGTTGCGTAGTCCATACTCAACTACTATTTGCATGCTAGATTAGGTAAATGGTCGTGGGTTATACTTTGTGGTCAAGGTCTTGCTGTTATCGTGTACCCCGGAACTATATTTGGAGATGGATTACACTTTGTGGCCGAGGTCTCTCCGTTATCGTGTAATCCATATTAACTATATCATTATGAAGGTATGTAGTATATATATGGTTAGGTATCACTTCCTATGCTACGCACCCTTACCAACAGGGATTGAAGTATTGGATAACCCATTGTGGTATATTTGATGAGCCTTTCCGAAGTGTCACTCCCAAGGTACGATGTGATTATTATCGGAGGAGGGAACCTGTCTGACATGGCCGATGTGTTACTAGTGTCGTGACTGTCAGGAGGGGGTTATCAGGGGTTTGTTGGGTGACCTGTGGACGCATACAGGGATCGGAAGGCTTCTAATCACAACTAGGGTTTGTATCCTTACATAGTCGATGGCGGTTCTGAGATGAAGGATACAACCTAATGCGCCGTAGTAGTATTTACTAGACTTAGTTTGTGTTGTTAGGTAGATAATAAATAAATGAATTGCATCACGAGCATCGTGGACTATGTGTTTAATTTCTGTAATCATGCATTATAAATTATTACTGCTATTGTCTTGCTTGGATGTGCTTGATCCCCACCCCTCACTGAGTGAGTTGAAAAACTCACTCCACGTATACATCCCTTTCTAGATAATGATGCCAGTACCATAGTGCCAATGGCTAGTGACCAGTATCTTCTGGGTCGGAGTATGGTATAAGCGACTAATGGATGTCAGAAGTGGAGGAGCACGATCATGACTGTGCTTGCGACCACTGTGCTTACGCCGCACCGTGAGATTGTACATCATATTTTGATACTTTTGGGTATAACCGTGGATTTTATACTGTTTTGAGATTATATCATACATCATGGATGAATGTAACAGAATAACTTGATTAATGATATTATGTTTATCATTATATGTTTCTCTATTTTATTTATGATTCTGCTACTATACTCTGATTCCACTGCTTATGATTGGTTTGTGATGTGAGATTGTGAAAATGTTATAGTACTGCTATCAGAGATCCTGATAGATTGATAAGACAAGTATGTGTCTTACTCACACCGTCGGTATTCCTAATGGCAAGTTGGGTCTACTGAAAATGGGGTGTGACAGCTATGGTATCAGAGGGCAATGCTCTGGCTTAACTCACATTCTCAGCAAAACCATGATTTTGGAGAAATTAGGATTAAATAAAAATCTCAAGACAATAATAATAGAAATTGCATAATTAAGAGACAAGTATAGGTGTTAAAGTCGTTTCATTATAATAGAGAACTTGAATACACAACTTACACTTTTCATAAGGAAATAAAGTACTGAAAGTAGAAAATCCTAACTAGCCTAAGTCTAAGAAATTAAATAACTGAAGCAAATGACATAATGTAAAAGTTCTACTAAACCTAAAATATCAAATTCAAATAAAACATGGAAAGGGAAAGCCTAAAAGCTACAGTGGAAAACATGCCACTACTCTTGCTACTCTTGCCACTGCTGCTACTGGTTCTGTCCTTGGCCCTGAGCCTAGTTCGGACCATGCGTTTCTGGAGGAGGCACCGAAATACCAAGATGGAAGACCATCGCCTGCATCTGTGCCTCTAGGGAGGCCACTCTATTGTCCATAAGGCAATAAATCATGTCCATGCTCTCGAGGTGGCCATCTATACTCCTCATCAGTGATGTAGTGGTATCCAGACGGGCCATAACATCATTGAGATCGTAAGGCCTCGTTACCCTAGTACTCTGAGATGTAAAAGTCGCCGTAGAACCTATAGCCTGGGGTTCAGGCGGTGGAACCCCACCAATCCTAGCAGCTTCTCCTCCTGCACCACCCACACCCACACCTCCACCAACATTACTGGCACTGCCACCCTTTACCTCCATAGGCTGCTGACCCTCTCCTGGAATAGGAGTCACCTCTCGTACATCTATGGTCATCTTCCTCAGAGAATTTCGGTTGAAGTCTGTGACCTCTTCACGCAAGCGTGCCTCACCCTCCAGGTCCACCCCAAAGCGGCGGAAGATGTCAGTTAATATCTTCCCGTAGCAGAGGTTCCCAACTCGACGATCCTGCCCCTCAGACCGAATTACCATAGTCCACATTAGGAGGTAAGGAATACGTATCTGCATCCCCATGTATACGCAGTAAGTCACATAGGCATGTAATATGGATACCTCATCGTAGTGCCCACAGGTGGGGAGGACCTTCAGCTGGACTACCCGACAGACAACCTTCGAAGTGGCAAGGTAGTTAACTATGCAATCCTAGTCACTGGCCTTCTTAGTCAGCATATTGTCTACCTCTTGAAGGGTATCGGGACTCTGGAAGTTATAGGCTGGAGTCCGAGGTGGGCAGTACACTATATCACCTGCATTGTTGATCATCAAAATACTGGCCAGCTGCCCTATGTCGAAGGAGCTTTCCACCCCCTTTACATCGGAGGTGATCTGCATCTCTTCGATACCCCAGTTCACGCATTCCATGTTGGAGTAGAATAGCCTGACCAATATGGGGTAGTAGTATTTGTTGGGTTTCAGAATGCGGTACGACCCGATCGCCTCAAACTGTTAACGAAGACGGAACACACGGAAGTCGTTGGTCCTCACATAGACTCCCTAGTATATGTTGCGACGCTCAAAGAATTCCCAATGGTCTCACTCAAGCATAGAGCGGAACAATATTAGGTTGAACTAATCAGCGGCATCTTGCTCCTCCTGTATAAGAGCACGTCGGGTATGTACACGGTGTCCAGACATCGTTGCAAAATGATTCCTAAGGATTTGGAATGGAAAACCTAGTTAAATGGCTAAATGCAAAACTCACAGAGAAGAAAATCACAAAACTAGATTACAAAGAGGAGAAACATACCTTGGATGCGAATGTGGCGCCGATCGATCACGAAATAGAGAGGGAAAGGTAGGGAATGGGCAGCAAAATACTTCTTGGCCATTTCCACACCTTTCCCACAAGAGCAAATAGGGTTTTGTGTGACAGAACCAAGACCCGAGCCTATATATAAACGTGTTGAATCCACCGAAAACAGCCCACTGGAAACAATGGGCATGAATCCGGTGCCTGTTTCCAGTGAAGTAAAAGTTTGATTTTTGCCCTCTGTTTTGCCCACCGGAAATACCACTGATATTTCCGATGATGTGACCCCCTGTTTTCGGTGGACTCTTTTGAAAAATAAATCATGTTATTTTTCAAATCTAAGATTTTATTTTGGTTCCTTTAATGGTGTGCCTCTTGAGATACGTGCAAGATCGGATCCTAATATGTGTGGACCCCACTTATGATGCCCTAACTCTAATCTTGACTGTCGTATATGTGTGGGACCCACTATGCATACGTGTGTTCCCATTTACATGCAACCTTGTTTATGCATGTACACTAATCGGATTCCTCCATAAGAATTATGTCATGTCGGAGCACCCGATCCTGATTCCAATCACGCCCGTCACCCCCCTTCCCCTACATGGAATCAGGGTAGACCCCGTAATGTGCCTCCGGCTCCGCCTGTACTTACAGCCCAGGATGTGCCATCCATCATGAATAACATGATGTGGGAAGTAGAAGAAAGGTAAAACTAGTTTATGGTCGGGATCGATAATAGAATCCAAGCGATAATGGAAGCCCGCAATGCACCGCCTGTACCTCCTACGCCATCGACACCCGTTCTAATACCCACTGGATTGGGTACCTTTCAAACATCTGGTGGGGCACAAGTGCATGGGCATGTGTAAGACCCGATATCGGAACAAGCTCAAGCCCATATGGAGGGCTGGACAGACTTGACAAAAATGTTGGAGAAGTTTCAATGGCTTAGGCCTCCATGCTTCTCAAAGGTGGGGCAAGACCCGTTGTATCCATCAAGATGGATTGGTGGAATGGAGAAGGTTTTTAGACTGATGGGCTACATTGATGAACAGAATTTTGTGTGCGGGCTATCAGTTACAGAATGAAGCGGATGATTGGTGGAGTGCCACCGAGCCTATTCTGAGGGCTAGTAACCCGAACCCTACTTGGGTAGCTTTCAAAGGGGCCTTCTTTGAGAACTATTTTCTGGAAAGCTTCTGGGATAGGAGAGAGAATGAGTTCCCTCAGTTGGTTCAAGGTTCCCGGTCTGTGTTCGAGTATCAGCAACGCTTCAAGGAGCTATTCCATTTTGCTCCTGAGCATCTTAGAGGTGATAGAGCCAAGGCGAAGAAGTTTGAGAAAGGGTTGAGGCCAGGTATTGGGTCAACCATTGTGGGGTTGAAACTGCAGACCTATGCTGAGGTGGTCCAAGTGGCCAAGTCTATTGAAGACCAGCATAAGGATAACTACACGGCTCAGCAAGGAACGGGAAAGAGGTTAATGGGATCTACTAATTCTAGGGGAGGCAGCAAACCTTTTTGAGTGCCCTATGGAAACCCAACTTTAGTGCAGTTTAGGAAGCCTGAAGCTAGTCAGACTTCTCAGTCCTCCTAATTTAGTGTTGTGTCCCAGTCTATGGGATCAAGCCCAAGATGCTTTCATTGTGATCAATCAGGTCATATGACAAGGACATGCCCCCTCCGAAGGCCAGGTGATGCACCCTACACTATGCCACTAGGCCCCAGTAGATATATTCAACCCCTAGGCCAGCACAACACCTACAGGGCCAGAGACCATAGGGCAGAGTGTTTAATATGACTGCAGAAGATGCTGAGGCTGCACCCGGTGTAGTGACAAGTACATTATTGATATCATTATTGCATGTACATGTGTTATTTGACTCAGGAGCCTCATATTCATTTGTGTCACCGGCATTTACGAAGAAGATGAACATTCCATCCAAGGGACTGACTCAATGTTTGGTTGTGAGCACCCCCTACAGGAAGTGTAGTGGGTTTGAACTATGTTTATGAGCCCTGCCCAGTGACCATAGGTGATCATGAGTTGAATACTCACTTGATCGAGTTGGATATGACCGACTTCGACATGATTTTAGGAATGGACTAGTTGTTCGCGTATAGAGCCAGTGTGCTATGTGTAGAGAAAGCTATCATTTTCAGACCTCGTGATGATGATGAGTTTGTGTTCCAAGGGGATAAGCCCAAGAAACCCAAGAAGGTTATCATATCTGCACTCCAGATGAAGAAGCTACTGGATAAGGGATGTCAAGGCTACTTAGCATCTGTGATGGATACTGAGGTAGAGATTAGGCCATTAACCGAGCTAGATGTGGTGAGGGAATTTTTCAATGTATTTCTGGATGACTTGACAGGTTTGCCCCTAGACTGAGAGACAGAGTTTGCTATAGATCTACTCCCCAGCTTGGCACCAGTGTCAAAGGCCTCTTACCACACAGCCCCCACAGAGTTGAAGGAATTACAGATGCAACTTCAAGACATTCTGAAGAAGGGATTCATTAGACCTAGTATGTCTCCATGGGGAGCACTGGTATTATTCACCAAGAAGAAAGACGAAAGTATGAGATTATGCATCGATTACCGTGAGCTTAATAAGCTAACCATCAAGAACCAGTATCCTTTGCCAAAGATAGATGATTTATTTGATAAGTTGTAGGGTGCCAAGGTGTTCTCTAAGATCGACCTTAGATCTGGCTACCACCAGCTCAAGATCAAGGATAGTGATGTCAGTAAGACAACCTTTAGATCAAGGTATGGACATTATGAATTCTTAGTGATGTCATTCGGGTTGACCAATGTAGCGGCTACATTTATGGATTTGATGAACCGGGTATTCCAGGATGTCTTAGACAAGTTTGTGATAGTATTCATTAATGATATTTTGGTCTACTCCAGGAGTGCGAAGGAACATACTGTTCACCTGAGGTTAGTACTGCAACGGCTGAGGGAGAAGCAACTCTATGCCAAATTCAACAAGTGCTAGTTTTGGCTGTCACAGGTGGCATTCCCAGGCCACATTGTTTCAGACAAGGGTATAGAGGTTGACCTAGGCAAGGTGAAGGCAATTCTAGAATGGGAGACTCTCAAAAGTGTAGCAGACATACGTAGTTTTCTAGGATTGGTCGGATACTATAGGAGGTTTATCGAGAACTTCTCTCACATTGCTACTCCGATGACCTGACTCACACGAAAGGGTGTAAAATTTGAGTGGTTTGACGCTTGCGAGAAGAGCTTCAAGGAGCTAAGGCAAAGTTTGGTACCAGCTCTAGTTTTGACTATTTCGATTGGTACAGGTGGTATGGTTGTGTATAGTGATGCCTCCAAGTTAGGATTGGGTTGTGTGTTGATGCAGCACGGGAAGGTCATTGCTTATGCATCCCGTCAGTTGAAGGATTATGAGAAGAACTACCCCACCCATGATTTGGAATTGACAGTTGTGATTTTTGCACTGAAAATCTGGAGACACTACCTGTATGGTGAGAAGAGTGAGATCTTTAGTGACCATAAGAGCCTCATGTGCTTCTTCACCCAAAAAGAGCTCAACATAAGACAGAGGCATTAGTTGGAGCTAATGAAGGATTATGATTGTACTATCCACTATCACCCAGGAAAGGCCAATGTGGTAGCTGATGCACTTAGTTAGAAATCCCATTCATTGATTCTTGCATCACGGACCACCAATGAGTATCTCCTAGAGGAGGCCAGGAAACTAGACTTGGAACTATTAGTAGAGGGTGTCACTTTATCACTATCGGCATTGGTGGTGCAACCTAGTCTAATGGATAGGATCACTGCAGTTCAGGTTACTGATGTAGAGTTGCAGAAGCTTATAGCAGAATGCCAGGAAAGAACCCAAAAGGATCCAAATTTCTCTGTAACTGAAAGCAGAATTCTCAAGTTCAAAGAGAGGTTGTGTGTGCCTAGTGATGGTGATTTGAGAGACACAGTTTTGAGAGAGGCACATAGCTCTCCATACCCCATTCACCCCGGCAGCACTAAAATGTACAAGGACCTCAAAGGCTCCTACTAATAGAAAGGAATGAAGAATGATGTGGCCACACATGTGTCTAGATGCCTCAACTGCCAGTAAGTCAAGGCTGAGAGACAGAGGCCCTATAGATTGTTGTAGTCCCTACCTATTCCGGAGTGAAAATGGGAGAATATTACCATGGACTTCGTCACAGGCCTACCCCGTACATAGAAGGGTATGGATACCATTTGGGTAGTTGTGGACTACTTAACCAAGTCAGCTCACTTTATCTCAATCAAGATTACATTTTCTATGGATAAGGTGGCCAAGTTGTATATCAATAACATCATCAGGTTGCATGGTGTACCAATTAGTATCATCTCTAATTGAGATCCCAGGTTCACTTCCAAGTTCTAGATATGTGTGCAAAAGGCTATGGGAACACAGTTGGCTTTTAATACTGCCTTTCATCACAGACCGATGGCAATCAGAGAAGACTATTCAGACATTTGAGGACCTACTCCGAGCATGTGCCTTGGATATGAGTTATAGTTGGGATGAGCACATTTCTCTTATTGAGTTCTCCTACAACAACAATTATCAGGCCACCATCAGAATGTCCCTATTCGAGCCACAGTATGGCAGGAAGGGCCGAACTCCACTCTATTGGGATGAGGTTGTTGAGCGGCACATTTTGGGTCCAGACTTGATGCAGGCTACTAGTGAGAAGGTGAATGTGATTAGAGAAAGGATCAAGGCAGCTCAGTCCAGGTAGAAAAGCTGCACGGATGATAGGTGGAAACATCTGGAGTTTAGTATTAGAGACAAGGTCTTCTTACGGATCTCCCCAGTTAAAGGGGTGATGCGGTTCGGTAAGAAGGGAAAGCTTAGTCCAAGGTATATAAGACCATATGATGTACTGGAGAGGATTGGATTGGTAGCTTATCGGATAGTTTTACCATCAGAGTTGGAAGGTACACATGATGTCTTCCATGTTTCTATGTTGAGGAAGTACATTCCCACCCCCACTCACGTCTTAACTTACATACACCATAAGTTGGACGAGGATTTTGCCTACTCGGAGCATTAAGAGAAGATTGTTGATCGGAAGGACCATGTTCTTCGCAACCACACCGTTTCCTTCGTCAAAGTGAAATGGATGAACCACCCCGAGCAGAAAGCATCTTGGGAGCGAGAAGATGAAATGATGAAGCAGTGTTGATTGTTTGATTTGCTAAGTATGTTCAATTTTGAGGACGAAATTCTTATAAGGTGGGGGGATGTTACACCCGTGCCCTAATCCGATCCAATTTGAACTGTTGTGACAGGCCTCGGATTAAAGATTTAAAGTACGATTGGGTTTTGGCTTCCGACTGTGCATTACCAAAGGTGTAGAGATGACCCCACATGTTCGTGCATTGCATGCCTATCCAACTGGAGGGGATTCATACCTTCCGATTTAAGAAGGTAAGTGACCCGACTCCCCACACTTGATTTTTGGCATGCATCATAATTACCGAAAAGCTTTGAGCATGTCCGAGGGAAATCACTTGTGCAAGACCAATCATGGGACAGTAAGCTGTCTTGACCACCAGAAACAAGCCACCGGAAGCAGCTTGGGCCTGAATTTGGTGCCTATTTTTGGTGGGTTGACAGGATGCCATCAAGGTTCCGATGCCCGTGGTTCCTGCCACTCGCATCGTAAATGACTCCGGATGATCCCAAATCATCCTCCATACATTTCTTTTGATGTGGGCACCTTATGGACCTGAATGTTCGGGTCCTCGTGCCCCGAATTTCGTTTTAACCCGATTGGTTCAAAAGAGGTCCAAACCAAACAGACCCTAAGGACCTCTTAAGTTATAAGTTGGGAAATGAGGATTCATTTCCTCATTTCCCTTGTGCCTAACGTAGAAGAGGAGAGAAAGAGGAGAGGAAAGAAGAAGAGGAAGGAGAAGGGGATTGGAGGCCTACCTTGGTGCCGGTTGCCGCCTTGTTGCCGAAATCACTGTCGGAGGTGAGTACAACCTCTCATGCCACTCTCTCTCTTCATTTCGACCTAGACAGGGCTAGGTATGGATGAAATCTTGATGTACAAACCATGTTGAGGTTGTAGGATGAGTGTTTTACCCTCCCAGTGTTGATTTCGAGCTCGAACCAAGCCCGGTGAGCTCCGACAACATGTAATGCCAAAAGACCAACTAGGGTTTCGATCGTTTTATCAACGTATCTCCCAAACGGTCCAGTGGAATTAGAATTTTCTTGGCTAAAAATGATGCTAGGAACATCCCCTACAAACTCTATGGAACAAATCCCAGTAATCGGGCCCGAGCTAAAAAGCCCCAAATTAGTTGGACTGACCTAAACCACCACCAAAAACAGCCCACTAGATCCATTGGGTCTGTTTCCGGTGGCATATTTTTGGTGAACATGTAAGCCTTACATGCTCTCTGTTACCTCCACTGAAAACAGGTCTGATATTTCTGATGGAAATTCTCTGTTTTCAGTGGTTGTTTCCGATGACATTACTGTCATTGAGAGACAGTGTCTGTACATTTTGGGGGTGACTTGTGTAGGTCCCTCCCGATGTTTTCAATGCGTACTAATGTACGATTCCCTTTGTGTCTAGGACAGTGACGCACACGTTCCCCGAAGCCGAAATTGATTGGATTGATCGGTGGCCTTACTTGAACCGTAAAACAAACAGAGATCAACAACGTGAGGGATGGACTGTGTTTATTTCTAAAATGTTTATTATCATTAAATTGCTCACATGTGTAGAATTATATGTTTAATTGTAATTATTCAAATACGATTATGATATGCTACATTATCATTTTACGATTTTGATATGAATTGTATAAAAATATATGAGGGATCCGGTGTGGCTGAGGTGGTACCGGTACCGTGATAGTCGTGTATTTGGATGTGTGTGTGTGTGTAAGGTAGAATACGACGTGGTCGAGGTGGTACCGGTGCCATGATTGCCGTGTGTATGTTGCATTCTTGCATTGATTATGTGCATTAGAGTTAGTTGTAGTCGTGGATTATGCTTTGTGGCCAAGTTCTCGTTGGTATCATGTACCCTGAGACTGCATTTGGAAATGGATATGCTTCGTGGCCGAGGTCTTGTCGGTGTTGCATAGTCCATACTCAACTGCTATTTGCATGCTAGATTAGGTAAATGGTTGTGGATTATACTTTGTGGCCAAGGTCTCACTGGTATCATGTACCCCAAGACTGTATTTAGAGATGGGTTACACTTTGTGGCCGAGGTCTCTCCGGTATCGTGTAATCCATACTAATTGTATCATTATGAAGGCATGTAGTGTATATATGGTTAGGTATCACTCCTTATGCTACACACCCTTACCAACAGGGGTTGAGGTGTTGGATAACTCATTGTGGTATGTTTGATGTGCCTTTCCGAAGTGCCACTCCTGCGATACGATGTGATTGTTGCCAGAGGTGAGAACTTGTCCGGCATGGCTGATGTGTTACCGGTGTCGTGACTGCTAGGAAGGGGTTATCAGGGATTTGCTGGGTGACCCATGGACGCATACGGGGACCGGAAGGCTTCTAATCACAACTAGGGTTTGTATCTTTATATAGTCGATGGCGGTTCTGAGACGAAGGATACAACCTAATGAGCCGTAGTAGCATTTACCAGACTTAGTTTGTATTGTTAGGTGGAAATAAATAAATGAACTACATCACGAGCATCATGGAATATGTGTTTAATTTTTACAATTATGCATCATAAATTATTACTGCTATTGTCTTGCTTTGATGTGCTTGACCCCCACCCTTCACTGAGCGAGTTGGAAAGCTCACCCCATGTATACACCCCTTTTTAGATGATAATGTAGGTACCATAGTGCCAATAGCTGGTGACCCAGTATCTTCTGGGTTGGAGTATGGTGTGGGCGACTGGTTGATGCCAGAAGCGGAGGAGCACGATCAAGATTGTGCTTATGCTACACCGTGAGATTGTATATCATATTTTGATACTTTTGGGTATAACTGTGGATTTTATACTGTTTTGAGATTATGTCATACGTCATGGATGAATGTAATAGAATAACTTGGTTAATGATATTATGTTTATCATTAAACGTTTTCCTATTTTATTTATGATTCTGCTACTATACTCTAATTCCGTTGCTTATAATTGGTTTGTGATGCGAGATTGTGAAAATGTTAAGGTACTGCTATTAGAGATCCTGGTAGGTTGGTAAGACAGGTACGTGTCTTACTCACACCGTCGGTATTCCTAATGGTAAGTTGGGTCTACTGGAAATGGGGTGTGACAATATACCTCATCACTGCATCCAACATCGCGTGATTGTTTGTCATAGTGTATGTACCCTCACCTCGATCATCGAAAATCGTCCCCAACCTTGGTCCGTTGGATGGTAGGATTAGCCAATATATAAACCCCTATTGGCAAGGGTTGTAGCACCAGGGTAGTTATCCTAGCTCAATGCATTTTAACATGTCACATCATATTACAATCACACTCACACACCTCGTGGGCATACAGTGTCGGAACCAACTTCGACCACCTTGTACACCACACTCACACACCATGGGTGTGCAGTGCTAGAATCAACCTTCGGCCACCCTACACCCCAATCTCCACAACACACACTCACACACGCACATTCACCCTGAACCCAACCTTCGACTACCCTACATTCCAGTTACACACACACACACTCTATCCACAACTCATGTCATTATGCAACATACACATCCAACACAAGTAACAAGTTTATAATATGAAATTAACATGCTCATCCATATATGCATCATAACATAAACATTCCATAAAATAAAATCACACAAATCCCCTCACCTCTAGTCCTAGGTGATGGTAGACTGCCGATGGTCTCGCGTCACGTTGTCTCGTCATCTTTTGGTTCTACTCTTAGGATATATAAGATTTTTAAGAAAACAAATCACCCATAGAGAAATGAGACCTTAGGCACATGTTCTAGCTTCCTTTCCTATTTCTCTTTTCTTTGAAATTGTTCTCAAATTGGGGATTTTATGAGTATAAGGCTGATTTATACATGGGAGATGTTCACCCACCTTAATTAACTTAGATTAAGCGTAATCAATTGGTTAGTTAAGATGGATTTACACATTAAACCCAAATTCCCCAAAGCTCAAGTTGCGACAAAGCTAAATTTGGGAATTTCGGTTGAGGGTGTAGGTGGTGACTACTAATGGCTTATGTGGTCACCCCAAACCATTATACCCATTTTTTAATTTCATTTTCACCAATCCAATTTTAGGTTTGAATGGTGGGGTATAGAGGGTTTGGATAAAACCCACAATTTCTAGGGTTTAGCTACCCAAATTGGGGATTTCACTAGGGGAGGAGGGAGGGTTCATGGATTCAAATTGATCCATCAATCTTGCCAAGATGGGTCTCTTACACTAAACCCCTCTTCTAGTTTGTAGTTTTGACAAGTAAGAAGGTGGGTTTTTAGTAAATTTCCCATTTCTAGGTTTTGTGTTACTCAAATTGGGGATTTTTGATGGGGCTTCCTATAAAGGAAGTATATGCACCCAATGTGAGTGGAAAATCTTGCTAGGTAGTTCTCCACACCAAATCCCCAAACCAATTCGTACATAGGGCATGTGGGTAGGGAGATTCGGTTGGGGTGATTCTCCAATACCTTAATAGAAATGGAAAAGAATAAGGAGAGAGAGATGTGTGTGTGTGGAGAGGGGTAGAGAATGATCTTACCTTACTTGGTAGGAAACCCTTGCTTTCTCCTCCCTTGCTCTTCTCCTTCTTCTTCTTCTTCTCTTTTCTCCCTTCTCTTGCTTTTAGTTTGGTAGAAATGAAAAGAATGGTAAGAGTCTCTATTTATAGTCACTTAAGTTAACTAAGGACTGTTTGGGAGAAAAATGGGTTTTCATTCATTACCGGGTTAACTCGTTGTTTGGCACTAATGGGCCCACCTTGGGATGCCCGGATACATTAATCTATCACCCAATATGTGGTACAAACCAATGGAGGTGGTTTAAGTTGCACGGGTGCGAGGGCTCAGGTCCCGTGGCCAAATAACCTGGTTTTGGCCGATATTTTCATTTTTAAAGTTCGGGGATCTTCGCGTGAAGTGTGAGGGCTTGACTAAACTTTTCTTCTGTGCTTGGAACCCCTCCTAATTTGTAAGGCATGAGTAGCAGGTACAAGTGGAGTCATCCTTCCCTTCCCAGCAAAATACGGCTGCTACCCAATATTCATTAGTACCGGTGTCTTCTGGTGCCTCATCTGTACATTTAAACACGGGCATAACATGGAGGTCAGATTTGCTAAAATCGGGTACCAACAGGAAGTCAAACAGTTGGTTCGGTTTGATTATGATTGAGTGTTTTTTTTTCTTTGGGGGGGGGTGGTTTGGGTATATGTACTGTACCAAACAAAACTAGGCTGAAAAGGTGTTTGTTCTGTAAAAATAAAATAAAAAAACCTATATATATTGATTTGGTTGACTTCAATCTGTTATGAATTTCTTGTAAAGCTTTGTTATTGGTCTATTATTAGTCTGATCTCAATTTTTTATACATAAAAACTGTAAATGGCTTGGCATATCAGTGTCAAGATTGTGTCATCCTCTTTTCTCCTCCTTTGGAAAAGACTCATTTACTTCCTATGTCTAGCCTAGTGATTGGTGTATGTCGTTAACTTATCGAAAGCTGGCAGCATGCTCAATTCCCTATTATAAAAAAGAAACAAATGTTAAAAATTAAACTTGAATTTTATTGATTCTATATCAAGTTTTCACAATTATCACTTTCTTTTTTTTTTGTTTTGCAATTTCGATCCAAGTGATCGGTTTTGGTCAATTTTACGATTTGTATGTGTCTGTGCGTGCACGCGCAGCGTTTATGTGTTTATAACAGAAACTCATTAAAAATCTAAGAAAGAAAAGATTAAACATTATCTGACCCCGTTTTTTAATAGGAAAGAAAAGATAATATTAATTAAAACATCGACTTACATCCACCTCATAATATTAATTAAAACATCGACTTACATCCACCTCTGGTCCAAATAAGAAAATACTGGATTTTCTATGCATAACCAAAAGAGCCACTTCATTGGACTATGTGAGACAAGAATTAGCTAAAAAAAAAAAAAAAAAAGAATTATAGACATTCAAAAATAATGAAAGAGAATTCCACAGGCAAGAAAAGTTGCTTGAATCCACTACCAAGTTATGCACATCTTTTGAATCTACCAAATCTATGATGTACGCCAACCCCCAGCTTCTTAGCCTTCTTTATACCTTGGAAAAAGCTTCTAGTATGCACATCAAATCAAAACGACCTTGATAAAGACACCACAAGCCTTGAAATATTCTGCTTATGGTTAGTTATTGGGAAAATTACATGATTACCACTTTTGGGTTTCTTTTACAAAATTACCCAACTTATGTTTCAGTTAACAAAGATACATAAAAATAGGTTTGGGCTACAAAACTACTCAAAACAGTACCCTCCTCCATCACATATATATTTTTTGACATTTTTACCCTTTACTTTCATTTCCTTCTCTTTCCCATCCTTAGCTACTACCAAGCCAGCACCTTCAAGATACAGCGCCACCCATTCACCCCAGTCCGAGTCCTCACCCTTCCACCCTTGCTATCTCCACTATGCAGCCTCAAAGTGTGCCGCCTATTGGTACATCTTGAACCACTCCCTCGCTGTGGCAAGAATTTTGGCGATGAAATAGCGTAGAGATCGCTAAGAGCGAAGAGAAAAGAGCGAATAGCGAATAGCAAAGAGAAGAGGATATGAAAGGTACAAACTCATTACGCTAGGACATGAATCACCTTTATACTCTATTGAGGCACATGACCCGAAAATCTTCGAAAGTCCATTTCGAGATATAATTATCGTCTATTAGGACTTTTCATTCCACAATGAAGAAGATGACCTCTCTATTGACTTCACAAACCATGTCCAAGCAACTCGAGAAGCAATCAGAAGGGGAATTCCGATTTGAGATGGAAAAACAGTTTCTTATCTCTCTGAAAAGAGATGTGGCCTATTTTGTTTCAATTGGGAAAACAGGGGCTCCGCCCCTTACTAATTTATCTATTATTTTATCTGAAAACTCTCTCTCCTCCTGGGTTGACCTAGAAAAACAGGGTTCCGCTGTCTCTCCCTCTCTTTGGGTTGAATTAGAAAAATAGTTTCCACTCTCTCCGTTGATTTTTTTTCATGTTCTTCTATCAACTTTGAACCCGTAGTATTACTCAACCAATTTCTGAACAAGAGTAACATGGGATTAGATTTTTGACATAAAGAATCTGTTATAGTAATCAATGGTAGATTTACAGAGGTGGGTTGCACAGTGGGGAAGGTCTCCAAGACCTTCCAAGCTTTGGTCAATAGCATTGACAGCAAGTTCACTTATTAGGTCCTTTTCTTTTCCTTTCCCGCTCATGTCGATCTACTAGAACAGAGCTTTTGGCGAAATGTTGCTTCTTTAGTAATCGACCTCAAGGATCTTTGGAGTCACTTTGCTTCACAGGAAAAATCATTTGCTGGATAAACTCAAACGAGGCAGCCAAGTATGTAATTCAGTGGGATGGGTAGGAGAGGGGAGGCTACGAACAGCGGCATAGTTGGAAGGATGGGAGAGTAAGAGGGACATGATGGTGTGGGGTGGGGCTGGCTGGTGGTGGTAGTGATGATAATAGTTGCAGCGGCAGAGTGGATGTATCAGCAGTGGTGGTAGTGGCACCGACGCCCTTACAGGGTGGACATGGTGATCGTAAAAGCGAAGGTGGATGGAAACCAGGGGATCCAAATGTAAAAAAAAGGTAAGTGAGAGAGGGAGAGACACTGTTTTGGGTATTTTTGTAATACCCAAACTCGATTTGGGTAATTTAGTTACCACAAACATGTACTGGGTAATTTTGTAAATGAAAACCTGATTTTGAGTAATCTTGTAATTTTTCCTTAGTTAACCCTGTGCATAGCAATATAGGGTAATCTTTAAGGCTGTGTTTGGTAGCCAGGAGAAGAAAAGAAAAGAAAAGAGAAACATAAGAAAAGCTTGTGATTTGATTAGAACACTAAGAGAGACTGGGTGTTGACGGGAGTTGGATGACTCCGGCAATCATCCTCGAGGAGGTAGGCCATCGGACACGGGCCGCCAGCTTCTATTGACCGACTACTAGAGGCCCCATACGAAGGAACCACTGAGACCAGGGGCGATTAGTGAAGATGCTCCTCTGAGAATGGCGAAGGAAACCAATTTAGATGCCGACAATGGAGTAATGAACAAGGAAAACGGAAGACCAGGCCTTATGAAGAAATCTTATTCCACGGTGGTGGGTAGGACTCTCCCAGACGTGGATCAGTTACCTGAACCAGTCCATGCGGGAACTCACACGAAAATTGTGATTCCACAAGACGCGTCCGAGGAAAGGCTTGACAGATTTAAGTGTGCTTTAATAGAGAGGGTGAATTTCTGATTTACGTCACTGAACGGCATTCGCAAAGCTGCGTCTGTGCAGTGGAACTTGAAGGGCAAGATAGCATTCTCTCCAATGGGGAAAGGTTACATTCTATGCCAATTCGAGGCAAAAGGGGACATGGCAGCGATCTGGAGAAGAAACGGCCTTAAAGTCAGGGGTCATCCTATTTGCTTTAAACAATGGAAGCCTGACTTTGATGTACATGCGGAGAATATCCCTACTAAGCTCGTCTGGATTAGATTTCCAGACTTGCCATTGGAATACTGGCATGAGAAGATTCTATTAACAATGGCCAAAGGGGCTGGCAGACCTGTGGGCTTGGACAAACATACTAGATCTTCGGCAATGGGCAGTTATGCTCGAGTTCAGGTGGAGGTTGTCATAGGGGCTAGAAGGGTTGAAGAAATCCAAGTGGAAAGAAGACAGCCAGGAACCTGTGAGATTTTCTGGTTCAGACAACTCATCACATATGAAGAAGCATTATCAAGATGCGGCTTTTGTAAAAAAATCGGTCACTCTCCTCCCAATTGCAGGGAGAAGAAGGCGAATGAAGGGAAAGTAAAAAATTTAAACAAGGATGGAATTTCAAGGGTGACGGTAATGACAGACAAAGGTATCCTTGGCTGAAAATCGGCTGTAGGTGGTGGTGGTCTGGCGGATGCTCAAGTTTCCTTTTCTGAGATGAATGATTCTCCTTTGAAAAATAATTCGGTTACCTTATCTGAGAATCAATCTAGGAGAATATTCTCTCTTCTAAGGACACAATCCATGACTTGGGCGAATTAGCTGTCATCCTTCCTTTAGAAAAGGATTCAACGCTGGATACTAATAAGGAAATTAATGACCGTTTGGCTGGAGATAGGCATCACCAAAGTGGGTCTTCTAATGGGTCGGATCCTGGTTCTGACCAGGATTCCTTACCCGGTTCCAGAATGGAAGAGCTGGATCGTTGGCAGGAAGAAGGAAACAAAGAGGAGTGTAGGATGCAGGACCTAGCAGGCCATGGAAGGGGTCGAGCTGGTGGCCTAAGCATTGGCAGGATTGCTAGTCACAGAGAGGAACACAATAATACATCGCACAGTGTCCAGCAGTACGTGGAAGGGGCGATGGTGGTTTACCATGAGGAAGAAGACAGGGAGATAGAGAAGAGCGTGTATGCTATAGAGGATAGAAGGAATAAGAAAGGCAAGAATGTTACCTTCCAGGAGCAGGCTTCTCGCAAGTCTGATAGGCTCGTTCTTTTAAAGAAATGACTATGAAGGTTATCTTTTGGAACATTAGAGGGCTAAAGAAGAAGGCTACTAGGCTAGCCTTAGGAAAAATATTAAGGGAGCATAATCCTGAGATTGTTTGCATAGCAGAACCCAGGGTGGATGTTAAGAATTTTCCTCGATTATTCTTTAATAAATTTGGATTTGATGCCGATTTCATTCATAATGAGAGGCCTGATAAACTCCCAAATCTTTGGGTGATGTGGAAGCTCGGTACTGCAAAGCCGGCGGTGATCTTCTCTTCGGACCAACATATATCAATTCAATCGAGGCTATAGGGAAATCAATGCGTTCTGTCTTTTGTACATGCTAATTGCTTCCGTGCGGCTCGAAGAGAGCTTTGGGCGAACCTGGATGCTTCCAGTCCTAGTCAGGGTACGCCTTGGGCAGTGCTTGGAGACTTTAACGCTATTCTCCAATCTCATGAAAAAAGAGGGCCAGGAGCATTTAATATGAGCTGCGGATTTTGGGGCAATGGTAGATGGGTGCTCGCTTATCCAGATCCCTTCCCAAGGCAGTAAGTTCACCTGGTCGAACAATAGAAGAAGAGTCAATGTGGTTGCAATGTTGGATAGAAGCTTTTGTTTGGATTCTTGGTTCGCGGTCTTCCAAGAGTGCCACCAAAGAGTGCTTCCCCGTATGGCATCAGACCATTCCCCCTTGTTGGTAATTTCAGAGTCATCGGATTGCCCAGCTAATTGTCCCTTTCGCTTCCAAAGGTTCTGGACAGAGCATGGCACATTTTTTAATATGGTGAAGGATTCCTGGGACCAATGGATTAGAGGTCCAGCCTTATTTGTGTTCAGCCAAAAATTAAAAAATTGGAAAGTTGCGGTTAAAATGTGGGCTAAGGAGAATTATCCTAACATCAACTTGGAAATGGAGGAGGCTAGGATGGCATTGGAAGATGTGTAGCAGGAAGCCGAGTTGAATGGCATGGATGACCTTATTTTTGCAAGCGAAGCTGATGCTAAAACCAGATTCCTAAAAGCTATGGAGAATTATGACAAGCTCTTGGCCGAGAAGTCGCGAGTTCGTTGGAGGTTAGAGGGAGACCGGTGCTCCAAATTTTTCTATGTTTCAATGAAGGTGTGAAGAATAAAAAATACCATTCGGGCTTTATAAAATGGAGATGGGATTCTAATTACTAGGAAGGACCACCTGGAAGAGTATGTTAGTGGCTTCTATGAAAACTTTCAAAAGCATTCTCCTACTCTGGACCATTTGGAGATGCTTGACTGTGTCCCAGAGGTGCTGACCGATCATGATAGATGGAAGCTGGACATGATGCCATCCAATGCGGAGATCAGAGCTACGGTTTGCGACCTCGATCCTGAGAGCTCCTCAGGCCCGGACAGATTCCCAGGTATGTTCTATAGGGTCTGTTAGGATATTATCTCAGAAGATATCTGTAATGCGGTTCGAAACTTCTTTAGTCAAAGTTTTATACCACCAGGTCTGAATAGCAATTCCATTGTTTTAATTCCCAAGTTAGAGGGTGCTATTTCCCTTGACAAGTTTAGACCGCTATGCTTGGGGAATTTCTTTTGCAAAATTATTTCTAAAATTTTGGCTATTAGACTGTCTGCATTGTTGCCAAGACTCATCTCAAAGGAGCAGGGGGCTTTCCAGAAAGGGAAGATCATCCACTCCAACATTATTCTCGCTTCTGAGCTGACTAACATGATGTTCTCTACAACCAGAGGGGGAGGAATGGGCCTGAAGATTGACATGCAGAAGGCATTTGACACGATATCTTGGAGATTTCTCTTTCAGGTTTTAAGGAAATTCAATTTCTCCGAGCGATGGGTTACTTGGATTCACCAAATGCTGGGTTTGGCTAGGCTCTCTATCCTCTTAAATGGAGGGCCGATTGGATACTTTGGGGTGGAGAGGGGCTTGAGGCAAGGAGACCCCCTATCGCCCATGTTGTTCATAATGGTAGAAGAAGTTCTATGTCGAGGGCTCAATCAGCTTGTAATTGATAAGAAGGTCCTCCCGATTAAGGGGCCTCGTGGAGCATCTACCCCAGCTCATAGCCTCTCCACGGATGACATTATCATCTTTGCCAATGCTTCAATCAGGTATGTTAGACATCTGAAGAGCTTCCTCCATCGGTATCGGGCATTCTCTGGTCAAGTGATAAATTTGGAGAAAAGCAAGCTTTTTATTGGTCCCATACTGCCCCAGAGGAAACAGGCCATTGTAGATGAGATGGGTATACCCCTCTGCTCATTCCTCACGAGATATCTCGGGGTGGAAATTTTCAAGGCAGAGTGAAAAAGGAGAATATGCTTCCTATCATGGACAGGGTGAAAGACCGCTTGACGGGGTGGAAGGGGAAAGTTCTTTCTCTGGCAAGTAGAGTCGAATTGGTGAAGTCAGTTATTCTAAGCATGCCCACCCACAGTTTTGCTATATATTGGTGGCCAGGGTCTCTCATCTCGATGTTAGAAAAGTGGATGCGCAATTTTATCTGGATAGGTGAGGTGGATTCTACAAAAAAAATTATACTCAACTGGGATCAGTGCTGCAAGCCTAAGGAAGAGGGAGGGTTGGGTCTGCGCAGATTAAGTGAGATCAATATGGCTATGCTTAGTAAAACTGCTTGGAGAATAAAGCATGAAGACTCGATGGCTAGCAGATTTCTGAGAGCGAGATTCGTCAACAAAGATGGCAAGCCTAATAAAGGATACAAAAATTCCTCTATATGGCCTGGAATAAGAAAACTGTGGGATTATATCTCCACCAAGGAGAGATGGGTGGTGGGAGATGGTCGTGATATTAGCTTCTCGAATGATTATGGGTTGGTCAGACGGCCTTGGCTCATAGAGTGGATATGGAGGGAATAGATACCCAAGCTTTTCAAGAATCAAATGACATTAGGCTCAACAAAACTTACTGTCCTTCTTGTTGTTGTTGTTATTGTGTACTATTTGTGCCTTTGCCTCCAACCCCACACCCCCACACGGGTGGAAAAAAGTAAGGGATCCAGCAGGCTTGTAATTGGGTTAAGGTCAAACATATCTGAAATTTTTCCTTGTTTGAGAAAATTCTCAGAAGTGGCTCAAAAATGATAGCATTTGATATTGTGTGTGTGTGTGTGTGTGTGTGTGTGTGTTTTTTGGGGCGGGGGTGATGAGGTGATACCACTTTACATAATTTGGTGTCTTTGCTTTATTTTGTTTTCCTTCCATGATTGGGACATGGGTAGTTGGAGTAATCTTAGAGTATAAGTCTGCTTTAGTAGTTTGAAGTTTTCTGTTAGAAGATGAGAAATTAGAACTAGGAAGATTTGTTTCTGCGACTGAAATTACTCTTCTTGTTGGCACATGCAGAGTCTCTCGAATGCAACATGCAGCCGAAAACATCTCATGGATTGTGTTTAGAAACAGTATCAGGATATTCTGGGTTATTTTCAGTAATGTCAACAATCTTGGCTGGGGTCCTAGGAGTTGGACTGCAACAAATATCTCATGCAGATGCCAAAACGGTTGGGGATTATACCTTTGAAGCGTTTCTTCGCAATGCTAATGTTTTTCTGTCTTTAATATTTTCCTTTCTTGGGGTTCATCTTGTTTTCTGCCATCTGTCTCTCTCTGTTCATATAGTTTTGTTCTTCTGGTTGTTCAATTTAATAGGTCAAACAGTGGTCTTCTCCTACTTTTGTGGAATTTATGAAAATGCAGACAGTTTTTTACATGTTCACTTGCGAAATTTTTTTGACAGAACATTCAATTGTTCTTAACGTGGGCTTAGCTTTCTGCAGGCTGATCCTGAGGTTCCCTTGCCATCAAAATCTCCATCAAGCTACACCGATTTGGAAAAAATTGTTAAGAAAAAACGACTTCGATTGGAAGAGTTGCTCAAAAGTAGAGGAATGTTTTATGGCTCCTATCCTAGATTTACTGTCGCCATGAAGGGTCAAAAGGTGAAAGTGCCATTTCTTTTCAATCCGGCAATGAGTATGCCTTCTATTTGGAATATCATTCTATTCTGCTGCTACTAATTTTCTCTAGAGTGGGACAGCATTTTTTCCATGAGCACTTATCTTCCTACACTAAAATGTTTATATGTGTTGTTCTTCCTCTATCAGCTTGCTGGAAGAGGAATGATTTAGACATCAATTGGTTCCATGGATAAAAGGAATCTATATATATATATATGTCTTTCTGTTATTATAAACAGCAATTGTAAGTTCAGTTTCAGGAAAAGGAGTCAATCTTGGAATTTATTCAACACCTCCATATGATTATTGGAACTGTTTTTATCTGCTAAATAGATATGTTCTTTAGGAAGCCATTAGTGCCACAAGCAGTGGTTATATGCCAGAACTTTTTGCATGCTCACACAAGAAAAAGCTTACTATTTTGTATGGCTTGGCAAGGCATCTTTGATATGGAGTGCGTTATTATTAGAAATATATACTTTGAAGGTGCCTTCATTTTGATGTTTGTGCTTTTTCTTGGGCTGGATATTATAACACTTTTTCTTGATATCGTTGAAGTTCAATAAGTTCCATTTTTGCCATAGTAATTAATTGGTATATTTGCTACAATGCTTACAATTTTAGTGTTGTGTCATAGGTCACAATCAAATTCCAAATACCTCCAACATGTGAAGCGCCACACTTAATTGTGGACCTTCTTTCACATCTAGGATTGAAGGATGAACGTGGTGGTGGATCAGATATGGGGGGTTTGATTGGGAGGAGTCTTCTTATTCATCTTTTTCTAGTCCTGCTCTCGACTTTATCTACGAGGTAATTTGCTGGATTGCTCTTTCTAATTGCATGCACTTTGCGTTCAAGAAGCTCGCACGGATTGTGGCAGATGGGATTGGCGATCCTTCTAGGAATAAGGTTCCAATGAGATTGGTATCGATGTGCTGAAGTGGATTTCTTGCCTCGAATATTTTTTTACTTCGAGGATAGTTGGGGATTTTATTTGTCAATTTAGGTCATGAAGTTTGATAGTTTTCCTTTCGATTATTATTGTATATATTCATATATCTTCTCACTCGCGCTGTAGAAATCCAGCAATGATCTGTGGATGTACATTGTCTACAGGCAGTAGCTTTATTGTCTGATTTATAAATTCAAAACTAAGTATTTGTTAGGAAGATGTTTCTTCATTAAATTGATTGTTCTGCAGATGCTGAACCGGAAGAGGAATGATTTTACTATCTTCATCTTGCAATTAGTTACATACGTTGTAATGTGGATTTATTTATTAAATAAATTTAAGCTGATGAAATTGCTAGTTGCAACAAATGGAATTACAGGATCTTTCACAACAGAGAAAATTGAATGGAACAAGTGTTAATAAATTGGGCAATTGATAAATTGGTCTCTGAGGTATAGTTTGTCTAGGAGAGTAGGCTCTGTATGGGGGTAATAAAGTTTTGGAAGGGGTTAGGAATGATATTATGGTTGGCATTGAGTAGGAAGCCATACTGCTAACTATTGTGGACAATAGTTATGGTAGCATTTTAGATGAGTAAGGAATGGAATTGGTGAAAGGTCTCACGAATGGTGCTACGGCTGTGTATTTGAATGAGTTTATGGTCAAAAGAATGTAAGGGACTTGAAAAGATTTGATTGAGTAGAATGCTATTGCTGAATGCTGATAGGTTGTGTGTGGAGAGATCAGGAGGGAAAAAGTAATATAGAGGCAGGTTTATGGAAAATAAAGGCTTGACCAACAATAATGGGTGGAAGAAAATCTATCAAATGTGCTTCTTTTTTAAGGATTGTCTGCATAGCAGTCGGTGTGTCCAGATCGTCAACCCCCAGGTTAGGACAAACTGTAACAGTCTAACCCTAAGGACCCATTCTTGGCCGAAAAATGTGAAGTGTTCCAAATTTGATTTGTAAACAGTCTGATCGTTTAGTTGATTTATCTGAAAACTCTAGTAGTTAAGGCTTAGTTGAGCTGAATTATTACAAAGGAGGCTTATGAATCAAAACAAAATGGTGATATCTGAATTTTTTGGATAGGATTTTTCAGCCATGCAAATTATAATTAAAATTTGTTGAATAGATGTTAGTTGGGACTTTTCAAACATCAAAGCTTTTATGTTCTTCCACTGGTTTCATTTTCTTCCACGCAGAGGAATGCTTAGTGATGGAAATGAATTCAGGTGGTTGCCTTGTTTAAATTTAAATCAATTCCCACTTGATCGAAACTAATATAGAACGTAAAACAGTCCACACTACAAATCTGGCTAGGGTGCGATGGGCTAGGTTTAGACTGGGGCAGAGGCATGAAATGGGAGTAAATTTGTAAAATTAATTTTAAGAAACTGGTTTTGTTATGGGACACCCACTTAGGTGATATATGAATCACACTTGACATCAACTATCTCCCATGTGGCCGCTCAGGTGGGCCCCACATTTTGTGGACAGGCTTACCCTGCCAAGTTTCAGTCCAATCTGAGTTGGCCAAGTGACCAATCACTCCCTTAATACTCCACTCCACACTTATTTTTAGCATTGTTGTAACCTGATACAGCTTGATTCCCATGACCAAAATTTGTACAGGTTGTATCATACTTCAAATAGGGTAGGCTGGGAACCTGTTTAACCATTCTCAATTGCAACATAGGGTTATTTATTCTTTCCCTTCTGTCAAACCTCTGTTTAGCGGAAACTGAACAACTAGTTAAGCACCTGCATTCCTCTCTTGGAAAATCTGTTTCTTAGCTTCAAATGAGATTTATTTGAATGCATGCTGTGTATTTTAGTTGGTCCTGCTGGATGATTTGTTGAAGTCAAAAGCAACCATTATTTCTCTCATCTTCAGTAGTACTCTGGCTTAGTCTTGATGTTGTTCTCCTGAATTCCCATGTCCTTGGGTTTATGGTGGCAAAAGGTTCTAGGGCTGGGCCTATTGTTTGATGCGTCCACATTCCAGTTTTGCGGCCTAACACTTTTTGTTTTCTTATGAAAGGCCGAACACTAGTCAGCTCTAGCTTTGTGGCGTCCTTTTTGAATGATAAGAGAGCGTCTGTCTCAACTTTAGAGCCAGTATTGGAAAGCTTAATATGGCTTATATCAAAATATACATTTGTTTTTAAATAGAATTTGCATTTACCAGGATTGTGCTTGTTGCTGACCAAGGTCTTTTTGTTAGTTTTTCCTTGACTATATGCACATGAAGAAATATGACAATGTTATAGGGACATGCAAAATAATGTAAGTGGTTTCATATTTGTTGTCTAAGCAGGGACATAAAATTCTGGTGGCTGTTGAAAACTAGTGTTTCATAAGGGAACATGCTAATTTTACATTGCACAGCTAGGTTATTGGATTCCTGCACTGTCAAGTGTCAGATAGAGAAGAGGGCATAGATAAGAGGAATTGGAAAGGGGAAAGGGGAAAGGTGTTTTATGCCTTCTTGTCTCTAGTTATGATATAGAAACCGTAGTTTTGTTTATTGTGCTTTCCTCCTTCGCTCTGTGGTTGGTGGGATGGTATATGTTCTGTAGAACTGATACATATAAAGAGTCTTACATAAAAAAAAGAGTCTTACATAAAAAGACATCGTAGCGACATCGTTTCACTCCTTCGGCATCAAAGGTGAAAACAACAAAACAAAGCATTACATAAAAAGACCTAAAAAAAAAGGCATTACATGACCATATTCAAGCAAGGTAGAAGAAGAGAACTAGATAAAACAACTAAAAACAGATTTTGGTGTGCCAAAATCTGTAGAGACCAAAAAAAGAGAGGATTGTTGTGACATGCTCAGTCCTCATGTTCATCACCACTCACTTCACCTCCTCCACTTCCACCACAACCATCATTGTACAAAATAGGATGGAATATAAGTGCACCATCCACTTCTTCATCATCAATATCTGAGAGGTTGATGTAAATGGGAGATTTAGGGGGTGATTTTGGGTCTACCACATATATTGGCTTAAGTGAAGAACTCCCCCTTTCAATGCGGTCCGGAGTTGGAGCTTCGGTGGGAGTGACCGGATCAACCACTTGTTCAATAGTCTCATTCATCTTCCCTAGTCGATCCAACCTCTTATTGAACTTCTCAATCTTGGACTGCATCTTCTCCTTGCCCATTCTTGAATGAAGAGGCCTCATCTTCGACTTCTCTTCATGGTGAGGAGAGGCTTTTGGGTGAGAGACATCCTCTTCATGACTAGGGGAAGCTTTTGGGTGAAATGATTTTTTTTTCTTTAGAG
Organism: Macadamia integrifolia; assembly: GCF_013358625.1. Classification (NCBI taxonomy): domain Eukaryota; kingdom Viridiplantae; phylum Streptophyta; class Magnoliopsida; order Proteales; family Proteaceae; genus Macadamia; species Macadamia integrifolia. The sequence goes on along the minus strand of NC_056560.1, from coordinate 30,813,418 downwards.
GTGATTCTTCCTCACACTTAGAAGAGGACTTCTTCTTAGGAACCTTCTCAATCATAGAAGTGGAAGACATTTCTCTAGTGCTATTTTCAATTGGAATTCTTAAGGGGCTTTGAATCAACAAGACTAAGTAATACATATATATAAGAGATGAGTGATAACTTAGAAGAGGACTTCTTCTTAGGAACCTCCTCACTCAAGTCATAAATGAGACTATACATGAGAGTGACTAGTCCTTGGCAATATGGGAGTGTTAGTATGTACAACTAATAAGCAAGGCCTCACTCAAGTCATAAATGGTAGTGTCCATGAGAGTGGGTGTCCTTGGCAATATGGGCTCTCCACTCATTCATTGATTGTTGGTTGACATGTTGCCATTGGGTTGGTCATTCAAGATTCTAAGGGGGTTTTACCTAAAAAAAAAGAGGATTCTAAGGGAGTGTTACTATGTACAACTAATAAGCAAATCTTCACTCAAGTCATAAATGGTAGTATACATGAAAGTGACTAGTCATTGGCAATATGGGCTCTAAAACACATTCATTGATTGTTGGTTGATATGTTGTCATTGGGTTGGTCATTCTTTATTTATGCAAGGAGTGTTAGTATGTACAACTAATAAGCAAGGCCTCATTCAAGTCATAAATACTAGTGTACATGAGAGTGGGTGTCCTTGGCAATATGGGCTCTCCACTCATTCATTGATTGTTGGTTGACATGTTGCCATTGGGTTGGTCATTCAAGATTCTAAGGGGGTTTTACCTAAAAAAAAAATAGGATTCTAAGGGAGTGTTAGTATGTACAATTAATAAAAAAATCCTTCACCTAAGTCATACAAGCTAGTATACATGAGAGTGACTAGTCCTTGGAAATATGGGCTCTCCACCCACTCTATAGTTGGTGACAAGTTTTTGCATCATGTACAACTACTTGAGTATTGCAAAGGCTAGTCTATTAACTTCCCATGGTAGGATAGGTAACCAAGGAGGGAAAAAGGGAGAGAAATGGAGTGTGTGTGTGTGTGTGTGTGTGTGAGAGAGAGAGAGAGAGAGAGTAGTTTATTGTACAACCCATGTTCCAAGGCTATCCCATATGGTGGTTATAGTTTACTGGACAAAATTCCAAGGCTAACCATGTTTAAATGGTTATTTGTACAATTAGGGGCATGAAAGGGAAATGAGAATTGGGTTGGACTCCAAATTGACACTGTTAAAAGTAGGATCCTCGCATCCCTTAGTAGTGTTTGAGTAGATGTCTTTCTAGTAGAAATGTCATTATTCTGGGTAATCATGTTTGGTAGTACATGGGATGCAGCACCAGTATGGATGCCAAACACATGGGGAATATGTGGGAACAAGTGAAATGCATTGAAGAAGATCAATAAACATTTAGAAATGGTGTTTAGCCATAAATTTGATGTTCTGGTGTGTTCATCTTACTGCTTTCAGATATTTTCTGGATAAGGTCTTGTGTTCAAATCCTACAAGTGAGAAGGCTTTAGAATTAATTTCCACAAGCCGATGATAGTTTATTAGGTAGTCTACTTGCATTTATCACTTGTGAGTACTTAATATGATCATATGATTTTCCACCGTATCATCTGCAGTTCATTTTTTACTCTCTGAATTTTTCTCGACTGTAACTCAACTCCACTCAACTAGGCTTTATCCCACTAACCATATGATCCCAGCTACACAAGTCCTATTTTACCTTTCAACTCTATTTAGGGGCATACTTGTGAAAAAATAATAATAATAGGCAAGTGATGATCCTGATCACATTATCACACCAATTTTCGTCATTGACCTTGTCTGAGCTGTGCTGCATCAAATGGCGTGCTATTATCTATTTTGATGAGGATGTGAAATATTCAGTCCCCCAATCTACTTCATTGGTGCTTTGGCAAAGGGACCAAATTTTGCCACTGCCGTAACTTTACCGCAACAAATTTAATGGAGTCAAGTGAATGGCTTTCATCCTTGTTAGTGTTGGAAACTTAATGTAACCCAGCATTTTATTCCATAGTTACTCCTTGAATTCACTTTTGAGTCACCTGGGTCCTGGACACGATCGCATTAACCATGATTTTTTGCCATTCATAAATTGTTGATGCCAACACTCCTTACTCATTATTCATAATATATTCATGTGTCACTTGTAGCGCCAACAGTTTTCATTTCCTATCTCATAGCCAAATTTAAGGGAATTTCAGTAAAATGTCGCATAGGAACAGGATAATCATACATAGTTCAACTCCTAATGACAACCTCCTACACCTCTTTCAAGAAAGGGCAATGGAGAGATGATTTTGGTGAGGTGTCAGATTCAAATTCCTTCAAAACAGGACCCTTTAGAAGTCCGGCAAACAATTCCGCGGCATCATGGTGCATGAACTCCAGCTTCTCAATTCGCATGGATTCGTCAACCTAAAGCCACATACCACCCATGATACGCATAAATCAGATCTCCACCCTATGGCACAATTTAGCTAAAACAAACAATTTTAGTGAGGTTTTCAAAGGTAAAACAAAATAAGGAGAAGGGATGTACCTCAACGATGCTTACTCCATACAATTCAACTCTCTCCCCAGTTGGAGCATGGCCTTTGAAAGGACCCTCCATATAACCCCAATGTCTGAACTTATAGGCAACCACCGGAGGACATGAAAACACCTGAAGGATTTCCAAGGCAAATCCACGAGGAAATGCTGTTCCAAATACATGATGGGATGACTCAAATGTCTCAGTAGATGGATCATAAGCACGTAATCGGTCTGGTAAGGAGCTTTGCAAGAACGCGTTGTAGCCTCCAACCTTTGCAACCTCCTCAAGGGATATGGTTCTCCCTCCTGCAATTGGCAACCCATTAATTGTTTACAAATCCATCCATTAGTAAAAAGGCTGTGTCAACAAATAATCTCCACCTAATTGAAACTTGAAACCAAAGTTAGAGTGGGTTGGTTAATTGTTGACGCTTGAAATTTTTGGCAATCTGTAGTGGGCTGATTGATGTATGCTTTCTTCCTTTTCTGCATTTAATAAAACAATTGAAACAAACCATCTAGCTTGCTTCCATTTGACACACACACACACACACACTTCTCATAAGTTGTTTTTACTACAACTCTGGCTTGCTCTTTTGAACTCAAGATTTGAACATGGAAGAGAGTGAAGAGGGGTGAGGGAATACAAGGTTTTGATGAGATGACACTAAATTGATGATCAGAAATGGATTACCATTACCAGTAGCTAGACCCAGTTGCCAACCCAGACAAGAAATAAAAATTTGAATTTGGAAAGAAAACAGAGAAGAGCCCAACAGGTCTAGGTTTTCCTCTGTTCTGTTTCTAATTTCATAAGCACCAACCCAGACAAGAAATAATGATTTGAATTTGGAAAGAAAACAAAGAAGGGCCCAACAGGTCTAGGTTTTCCCCTGTTCTGTTTCTATTTTCTCTGAGTAACATATATTTAAAAGCTGCAAATAAATTAGTTTGCATTTCTAACATAGAAAGAGCTTGTGTCTGAGCAGAGCTGTCAAGGTAAAACAAAACCTTGCCCAAGGTGTTACCAACCCCAACCCAATCCAAAGGCGCAATACAATCTCCCAACTCAAGATCTACCTAACCAACATTTTCATCAATGTTTTCATTTTTTCATTTTAATTTTGAATTTCAAATGTCTATTAAAAAATGAGCACACAATCTTCTAACTTTTCCAAGACATTGAAAGAATTTTGGTGTATCTTTCACAAAGCAAGGAAACCAACTACCAAATACAAACCTAGACAGGGTAATACGATCATGTAGACAAATAGCGATTAGCTAGTGTGCATTTAAGAAGTAAACATTATCAACCTAAGAGTTGCATACACTCAGAGTTTCCATTTCATATCAAAATAAGCTAATAAACTGAATATAAATTTACATTTTGAAAAAAAAAAATTTTTGATCAGGTGTCTGCTGAATCATCTCCAGGGATATTTCCATATTCTGTTGTGTTGAACCAATGTTCACAATCCAATCCCAATGGCCTAGCCAAGCTTCCTAGCCCCCTCCATCAGCATTATCAGATGGAAAGGTGTAAGTAAAGAGATCAACTATAATTCTTTCAAAAAAATGACCAACAAAAGGACATTTACTATCTATTAAAATATACAAAGAAAGGTAAGGGTTGTGCTCTCAAGTGGAATTAATTCACTACTGAATGTGAATGCCATCTAAAATTTTTGCCAACATTAGGGCACAAAACTAAGATATCAGTTTGATAAAATTCTAAAGGTAAGTCAACGGACCAAATGAGCTCATTATTCAATAAACATTCAGACACAGAGTAGACTGAGGATTTTCTTTGACAGCATGAAGAGCACAAGATAGATATCCTTACATTGGTAGATTGGAAAGCAATGGTTTTTCTTACCCCATCTCCAATGGTGAACAAACTGACAATTTGAGAATTCCTCAAGCATCTTTTTACTAGAAGGTCATAGATATCAATAATGGTGAGTGACAGGCTCCACAATCTTTGAAAGACAGCTGCCACAACAAGGGAATTGCCAAAAACAACTTCCAAAAAACTCCTTGAGTTAATGAGATAGCAAATACAACTCATCCATTCCAATTACAGAACTAGCTAGAAGATAAATTTATCAAGCACCATAGAACAACAAAGAAGCTAAAAACAATATAAATGAATTGAAGGATTTGATCCAAAAATATAGTAGACATCCACTGAAGTTAAATTTTATCTTGTTTTGAATGATTATTAACACATTTGTTGCATAAAAAGGATACTAATGGATTATGGCATCCACTAAAGTTAAATTTGATCTTGTTTTGAATGATTATGAACACTTTGTTGCATGAAAAGGATACTAATTGGAACATTTGAAGATGAGATCTGAAACAAATTCCCAGGGAAAATAAAACATGTAACAACATATGGTTTTATATCATTTGATCGAATCAGGGAATAATGATGCATTGACTTCGAGGTCACCAAAGTCTTATGAGGCATACATTGGAAATTCCACCAGAAAATAGTGCAAAAGTGAAATCTGCTCTCTGGTTGATCAATAAAAATGACAGTTCCATTTCCTGTTTTGTTGTAGTTTGGAGTGGAGTAATTATATTGGTAATGCACAAGAACAAAAATAATTCTAGGTTACATTTACACAAGAACCATAAGTTCTTCCAATACTTCAAAGCCAAAACCACCCATTAGATGATAGTAGCAACATTTCAACCAATAGGTAGTCTTGCATTGGAACCATACTGAAAGAACAAGACTAAACCAAGGCTAGGGAAGCAGAAACCTTAATGGGTTCAGAACACGGTAGAGGTACAAGTTTCCCATATGGTGAAGGACGTGTGGAACCACTGGAAATTTCAGTACCAGGAACTTTCTATTAATTCAGAAACATTAAAATATTAAATATGAGAAACAGAAAATGAATTCTCCAGCACAATAGTCATTTAAAAGAGCCCATCATGTATCAACATTTCTAATTAAGGAAAGCTAGATTCAATACTGAACATGTATCATGTATTTCTTACTTTACAGTACTTGCTGGAGAAAAAACTGCAATCCAATCATTATTTGATGCATTTTGAGAGCTAAATGTTATAGTCTCCCATTGACTAGTTTCGCCCTGAAACAATGAAAAAATCCTACATTAGTCTCTCTAATATGATATAGAAGCTTTTTCATATATGGTGAAAATTGTAAAACATAGTGAACATCTGGGTTCAAGATCCTGTCACAATTTAAGTACTCTGGGTTGAGCACCTCCTATTTTCAAGAGCCAGTACCTCCCATAGTATGATAACCTGTAACAATATAGCCATTGTAACACAAGAATAGTACTAGAAGTATCCAGCCCTGTTGTAGTTCTCCGGATCTTCTTCACTTTCTCCCTACGAATGAACCCAAACAAGAAACCCATTTCACACACACACACACACACACAAAAGAGATGAGATCTGGAAATGAGGGGTTAGGGTTCACGAGATGGGAATGAAAGAGAAAGAGAGAAAGCGGAGCTGGTTGACGAGAGTCGACGAGGCGGGGTATGGATTTGGATAACAGGGGTTTGTGGTCGGGAAGAAAACCGTCGAGTTCAGAAGAAGGTGTTAGATTTTGAGAAGATGGGAAGGAGAGAGAAAGATAATGGAGGATGACTAAAGGGAGATACCATACGCTCACTCGATATCTCCTGCAACTCCCTTCTCTCCCATTCACAATGTTCTCTCTCTCTCCCTACCTTCGTCTCTTTACCTCACTCCTCCTCAGCTCACACTCATTCTCCCTGTCTCCCCAAACCTTTTCTTCCTCCTAGGCCCTCTGTCTTGACACGTGGCGAAACAAAAAAATCCAACGGCTGAAGCTAAACCCTAAACTATTCACTCTTTCTTCCATCTGCAACCTCCATCTCTGTTCGTTCATAGCCGCTCCGGCGGCTTCGTCTCTGAATATTGCTACCTGTTAAATGTGTTAAATTCATGTCTATCAATTACAGTCCCAAAACAGAAACCCTAAAAATGAAAGAGAGAATCCACACCATTAAAAAAGAAGAAGCAGAAGAATCAACATACCATGCCAGTAGAACCCGATCTTACAGAGGAAATAGAGAGCGGATCGAGAGAGGATTAGTAGAAAGCAGAATATGCATTTTACTTCACTTCGAAGATTCAGATAAGAGAAGGAAGATCGATTGAAAAGAGCGAGAGGTTCGGAGAAACCAGAATATGCCTTTTGCTTCACCTTTGGATACCTGTCAAGTAAAATAAGAAAGAGAGAGAGGATCGGGAGATCTAGGGTTTTCAAAATCAAAATATAACAGACAAATTGAATGCAGGTTAATGGGGAGGAGAAGACAAAGAAAAACCAGCAGAGGCTTTCAATCTCCCACTATTCCTTCTCTCCCTACCTTCATATCTTTGCCTCGCTCCTTCTCTGCTCCCACTCACTCTCCCTGTTTCTGCAAACCTTTTCTGCCTCCCAGGCCCTCTCTCTTTCCCTGCTCCTATTCACTCAACTCTCCCCCACTCTTTCTATTCTCTCCCATTTTTTTCTCGTATACTCTTATTGGGGGATTGGAAATTTCTCCGATTCCCGCCTATAGAGGCATTTACAAAATCCATTCCCGCGAGTCATGCATATGATTGAAAAAAGTTCATCCAATAAAATATAGCGAGCTGTACTATACTGATAGATATTAGTCGCACATGATCGATGACACATTGCTTCTCTAAGCGATGTCAATTTTGGACCGGTTTTGGTTCGATTTCATTGGTTTCTATTTGAGAACGGATGAAATCAAACATGAATCAACAAGGATACATCAGTTTTGGTTGGATTTTGGTTTGATTTTGGTTTTTTATTAGTTTACTATCGGTTTGATTATTTGGTTTGGTCTATCTTTTGGTCTACCGTGAAAACCGAAACCGTTTACTAAATAGTTGCGATTTCAGAAAGTGCAACCATTTAGTAAATGCTGCGGTTATGGTTTCAGCCAAAATATGTCAGCTGAACCGAAGCAAACCGATTAACAGCCTTAAGTTTAGGGGTATCAATATCCGATTAATAAATTTGTCAAATCCAAAGAAATGATCATCCGATCAATAATAATGCCTCAAACACGTTCATATTGATTTAGGGGTATTGGTATACAGTAAGGAGATCTGAATAACCCAGTAAATAAGCTTCTATAATTCCATTATCTTAAGGTTCTTGAAAATTCAACTCAATTCTGAATTTTGAGAGAAAAAAAAAAGTAGCACGGCTAAAATACATGGGATATGTATTTAATGGCAAGAATTTTAATGACTAAATTGCTTCCATATCAGTAACTCTGGTTCCAAAGTTATCCAATTAGTGAATCTCCGATCAATTAGATATCCAATCATGGATCTAGTAATCGGAATCACTTTACCATATTGGTCTCGACTGCTATTGATATTGCTAAGGATCACAGCAAATCGGTCACTTTTGCCCTTGTTTTTTTAAGAAAGTATAATTTTACTGTTTTACCCCTAAGGTGATACAGCTAATCAATAATTCAGTCTTTACCGATACTAATCCAATGCTATCGATATGATAGTTGAAACTAAGGGTGTCAATCCGCGGACCATGACCTACCTATTTAAGGAATGAGTCAGTCTCAATAGGTGTCGTGTCGGGCTCGATCGGGTTTTAGGCTTGTAATCATCAACAATTTTGAAAACATATTACACTTAATTGCAATCAATAATTGAAAAAAATATCAATATATATACCTTATTCTATCAAAAAAAAAAAACAAAATACCTATATAAATGGTCGGGCTAAGCGTGTCAGTCCAAATCGGGCTTGTAAATGAGCAGGGCCAATCGGGAGGCACAACGGGCTGTTACCTTGCACTGTGTACTACCCATTTATAAACAGGCCGGGCTTAGGCCCGACACGTTTAGTAATTGGGCCAGTCCAACTTTGGTCATAAACATGTCGAGCTCGGTCGGGCTTACATGTGCAGGCTTGGAATTGACACCCCTAGTTGAAACAATGTATCCAACTAGTAATAAGTAGTAGAAAATACTCGAATAAAGGGCAAGAGTATTAATAAAAAGGCAAATCTCATTGAAATAAGATATTAATTCATAAACTTAAATCGTCAAGCGTTACATAGAAGATTCAGTGAGGAATACAATATCCAATTATGATTCCAACAAATAAGAAAAACAAGGCAAGAAACAAGGAAAGCCCTCCACACACAACACGTTTAGAGGGTTTATTTTCATATGAAGGAATCTCATCCAAACATCTAGTGCTCGTTCCTAAAGATTCAGTATTTTCAATGAAGGAATTCCCTTGTGAAGATCTCCCTTCCTGCTTCTTGACTGAAGGGCATGCCACTCTTGTTATGCTTCAGCTGAAGTACGATGACTGAAATACAGCTCTTGGATACCTAGTGACTTGAGCACTGCAATTTGAATCCAAAGAAATGATCATCCGATCAATAAGAATGCCTCAAACACATTCATATTGATTTAGGGGTATCGGTATATAGTAAGGAGATATGAATAACCCAGGAAATAAGCTTCTATAATTCCATTATCTTAAGGTTCTTGAAAATTCGACTCAATTCTGAATTTTGAAAGAAAAAAAAAAAGTAACATGACTGAAAGACATGGGGTACATGTTTAATGGCAAGAATTTGAATAACTCAATTGCTTCCATATCAGTAACTCTGGTTCCAAAGTAACCCAATTAGTGAATCTCCGATCAATTAGATATCCGATCATGGATCTAGTGATCGGAATCATTTTACTGTATCGGTCTCGACTACTATCGATATTGCTAAGTATAATTTTACTGTTTTACCCCTAAGATGATACAGCTAATCAATAATTCAGTCTTTACTGATACTGATCCAATGCTGCCAATATGATAGTTGAAACTAAGGGTGTCAATCCATCGGGCATATATCCTCGGACCATGACCTATCTATTTAAGGAATGAGTTAGTCTCGATAAGTGTCGTGTCGAGCTTGATCGGGTTTTGGGCTTGTAATCATCAATGATTTTGAAAATATATTACACTTAATTGCAATCAATAATTGATAAAAATATCAATATATATACCTTATTCTATCCAAATAAAAATCAAAATACCTATATAAATGGTCGGGCTAAACATGTCGGTCCAAATCGAGCTTGTAAACGAGCAGGGCCGGTCGAGAGCACATCGGGTTGTTACCCTGCACCATGTACTACCAATTTATAAACAAGCCGGGCTTAGGCCTGACACGTTTATTAATCAAGCTAGTCCAACTCTGGTCATAAACATGTCGGGCTCGGTCAGGCCTACATGTGCGGGCTTGGGATTGATACCCCTAATTGAAACAATGTATCCAGCTAGTAATAAAGTAGAAAATACTTGAATAAAGGGCAAGAATATCAATAAAAAGGTAAATCTCATTGAAATAAGATACCAATTCATAAAATTACATCGTCAAGTGTTACATAGAAGATTCAGTGGGGAATACAATATCCAATTATGATTCCAACAAATAAGAAAAACAAGGCAAAAAACAGGGAGATCCCTCCACACAATACGTTTAGAGGGTTTATTTCCATCTGAAGGAATCTCATCCACGAACTCCATGTGTGAAACTATCAGCCTTTTTTCCCCAACTTTCTGATCCATTATTTCAGTGTGTCAACTCTGTCTGCAATGTCAAAGCTAAAACATTAATGCATAGCTTAAGGATTTAAAATATTTTGTTATAGGTAATAGTATAGCAAATTAGCGTTTGAATATTTGCAATACATAATAGAAACAGAGACAGACAGAAACAGAAAAGAGAGAGACTACATTGTTTGGATCTGGGAGACTCCTTTGAAGCATTATTTTATTCATTGCATTGCATGAAACCAAATCATGCCTCCCCACATGATCATCCATGATCTATATGAGTCAAACATAGAAACAAGAAACAATGAGATTAACTTATGTTAAGAGTCAAACATCCATGATCTATTCATCCATTGAATGCATCAAATCTGTTAATCAACTTCCATTCTCACAAGTTATAATCTAATGAAATGAAAATTATCAAAAATTCCAAATGCAACCCCGCATCATACATGTCATAAAGAAATTGACCACCCCTTTCATTCACAAATTTCAAAGGGACATGCCTTGGAAAATTTTGATTTGTTTGCATTTCATTTGTTGAGAACATGTCAATAGTTTTCCATCCTTGACAGAGAAGACTGAGGAGGCCCTGTGCTGGTCTTTCAACGATATGGAATGAATGGTTTCTTTTAGGACATGGAGGATGTTACCCTTCTTACTCTTCGTCAGATTCAACTTCATTAAGGCAGCAACCTTCTTTCATGTAATGAATAGTTTTGTAATCTCTTGATTGCATTTGTTTGCGTTGTTTTCCATTTCTCTGTGGTTGGCCATCTTGTCTACCTCTCTATTACTACAGTGCAAGAATAGAAACAAGAAACAATGAGATTAACTTATTAGCACGTTCTAAAAAACTCACTATGGTAGGTGGAATACAAATATTTCGTATCTAAGCATTGTCTAGGAAACTGATTAACTTAACCACTTACATGTTTTAAAATTCTAATATTTTCTAGGATAGTTCTACTTTAGACCCCAACATTCATTCAGAGGCGTAAATAACACTAGAAATCATAGATTCTTTGTACTAACTACTAAGAGAACTTCTATGGTAAAAAAATATAAAGAAGTAGAGATGAGCTGGATCTATCATGGTTTCCCTAAATTGAGATCTAGAATCTCCAATTCACCCAGTTTAAGCCATCAAACAAGCAGAGGTTTGCCAAATTCTAAGAAAATGTGAAGTTCTAAAAGAGCTTTATGTCAATATCTATCTCATTAGCTACAATATTTAATATGCTAGGTGCCAATAACAGAAGAAGTTCATTGAAGGCTACTTCAGTTCCGATGTCCTACCCCAAAGAACTGGAAAGAAATTAAAATTGAAATGAAAAGAAAATTATCACCACATACCAAGGGGTTGATCTTGTAAGAATCACTGCCAAGCTTGTTCATGGAATCCCTCATGCAAGCAAGGTCAACCACTGCTGGTATACCAGTAAAATTCTAACCAACAAAATGTAGGACAAAGAATTGTAACAAATTAAAATTACTGTGCTGCTACTACTTCAAAAAACAAAACTACTATGTAATTAGCGCAATGCAAACAACCTCTTGACATTCTCGACAGATTTTAAAGATTTGAATATGGAAGTGCATTTACTCAACTTATAGAGGCAGCAATTTATCTCAACTTATAGAGGCACAGTGCATTTACTCAAAATCATCAATGGATAATTCATATTTGTGAATTAGTGTCAAACCAAATACAAAAATGAAGAAGCATCAATAACTCAACACAATATGCCTAGGTAGAGCTCCTCACTATTTCTTAAGCCTGAACAGAGCTTCAAAATCTAATATCTTTAATCAATTGAAAGCTGAAAGCAACAATTTTTTTTTATAATAATAATCAAGAATTTTGTTACAGAGAGTCAGAGAAAGTGAAAGAGCAACACATAGTACAATAACAACAACGACAAAGATCCTGTTTACAAAAATAGCCCCTTTACAAAAAAGCAACACTCAATTGTAGGAACCTGTTAGAGACAATCCACATTATACCTGTTAGCTACTACTGTTGTTGAGCATGGAGATTATCACCAGCTAGACACAAGGACTTGATATTTGACAACAAAACCTCTTAGATGTAAAAATGAATATCAAGTATTCAAGGAAATTCTCCCCAATGATGAAAGCATAAAATGTTGAAGATAATATACTAGATTAATTTTCAACTGAAATAGCTTTCAAATACATGATCATGTCTAACCAAAAGATAGACTTCCTTTAGGAAAATCCAATACCAGGCCCAAGTGATGAATATGCGTGAGAACCTTCAATTCCGTAAGAAGAAAAAAGCCTTGAAATCTCTATAATAATAGTTAAAAATAAGAAAGATAGTTCTTTCCAGCCAGTTCATGGCAAAGGAACTGATTGATCCAATCTTCCAAGCTATAACTCATATCCAGCCTAAGTATAGAGCCGGTGACTGAACTTGTATTTAACAAGGGAATATACATAATAATCACAGATTGTGCAGATATAAGCATGATCTTCTGAATCCAACAATGGGCTACATTCTCCATTAGAATATATCAAAAAAGTAGAATATGCGGCAGCATTCCAACCAGGATTGATACAGGAAAAGAGCATTTCCGATACTTTTGCAAGAGGGAGAAGAGCCAGGCCCAACTTGTTAGGGGCTGACTCCAGTAAAACTGTGGCCTTAACTTAGCTAGTCTTTATTTAACTTAAGTTGTTTATTTAAATAAGACTTCCCCTCACTTTGCGTGAGGAGGATCCCTTTTCTGATTATGTTTCTTCATGTTGCTTAACAATAGGAGTTACTTTCCTAGTCAGATGAGGATTAGTCTTTAGTTTTCTCTTTAAAAAGATTGTTTAAAGATTGTAATGGCCATTGGTTCAGACAAGATTAAAGATTAGTACAAGTTTTGAGTTATTCCATGGAGCTGTGCGATTCAGTCATGGGTGGGAAACCTTGGTGAAAAGCTGATCCTGTTTGGTGGAAGCCTTATCTATCTATCCTTCTTTCTTTGTTCTGTTTTATTCGCTGGCAAGGTACTGGTTTAATCCTCTTTTGGTTGATCTTGCTGGATAATAAATTCTCTGATTTGACTCAATAGCATCATATTTCAATCCATTAATGATCCTTTTAATTTGCTTTGTTGTTACACATTATTAAAACTCCCATTCAAAGTCTGTGGTCAACCTATTTTCCCTCCTATTTCCTGTATGATCTCTTAAATCACCTGCAATTGATTTATTCATTGGATCAGGTTGAAACTTGGAGGCATTCAAGGCCTCCCCCTAAAGAGACCTTCGACCAGAGTTTAGTGGGGATTTGATTCTATCATAAATCTCCTAAGTTTCACTGTTTTGAGATTCAGATCTGAATATCCTTTAATTACTTTAAATTTGGCAATTAATTATGACCCATATTTTTGGAGATTGAATATCCCATTCCTGGACTTTGTGTTTTAGATTTTTTTTTTTTTAGTTACTTTCAATCTGTTCATTGAATCAATACTATCTTATGAAGACCATCTCCACTATTTATTTGTGATCAACTGTCAAAATTTGACCTTCATCTGAGAATGTTGAGTTTCATTGACTTTTTTAGTTGACCTTTTGACTTGAGAGCCTATCCAAGAGGTGTTTAGCCTGAACCTAGGGTCAATCCAACCTACCCCTCGCCAAAGATTGATCTACATGTTGCACTAAAACTCATGAACTAATGTTTCGAAAAAGTGTGCTACAGAAAATCCTACCACTTAAGTGAAAGAAGTCTAAGCAATGCCTGAGTAGTTATGTTTGGAATTAAAAACCAGAGAGCAGCTTGCTTGATTACTCAAATTCTAAAACTGACTGTACTCAAAATCTGCAACCTCTTCTGATTTCTTTTAAATAAAAAAATTAATCTTGTCGATGCAGGAATTTTTTTTAAAGAAAATTATCATTTTGGCACTAAAGGCCCTATATAGACCATCCAAATTTGACTAAGGCTGGACTAGCAATTGATTTCAATCCCTCATTTTGAAATAGTATATATGACACGATCTGGCTCCTTATCCATAACTCTGCAATTTCCTTTCCCGTTACATAGAGAAGGAGATGACACTTTTAATAAATAGTGTATGTTCCTGAGCTGCATCCCGGTTTGCAAGACGGGTGTTATCACAAACATGTGGCAGCTACAGTGTGGAATGCAACGTCAGCGTCTTTTCTGTTATAAAAAGCAAGAGATCAGGTTGGATTCACGTTGATTTGGTCTTTTTCCATGTAAATTCCAGTGGGCACGACAGAAGAAACAGGGAAAAAATATGCTCGAAGACAAATCAGGCTGTGAAATTTTAAGCAGCCTGACCTCTACATGTTCCCTCTGTGGAATGGTGTGAAATGAAGACCAAAAAGTGTGAAGTTTTTCAGAACATGAGAATGGCCTTTGAAGTTTGAACAGGAGAATCCCATTCCAACAGGCAACATATCACACAACTCATTGGAAAGGGAATCCATGATAATTTTTCCCGTTTATTCATCATGCAAACCAGCAAACAAAGATGAAGGAATGATCACGACTAAGACGATCAGACATAGAAATTGAATGATTTAATTCAAAAATAAAATGACCAACCGTTAATCCAATTCAAAAATGAAGTAGTTCCAAATCAAAGCAAATCTCATCCTTATTAGATAGCCACCCAATGTTGTTTAATAACCAGAACAAAATAATCCAATCGTATGAACTACAGATCGCCCATCAAGAAAATTGAAACAATAAAAAATGACAGCTAAAGCCCTACCAAACTTCCATTAACAAACCTCAGAGCATGAAGAAACCCTAATTTGATAACCAAAAACTTCAAATAGCTAAGAGATTAAATTGAAATGGTAAATAAGCAGAAATAGAGCATCCAATGAAGCATCAGATAGACTTACCTTATAGAGACACACTAACTAGATGAAAAACAATCGAAGGATTATGTGCATGTTCATAGTCGAGCACACCACGAGTGACGCGTCTTCGATCGTTGGAAAACTGACTCGTCGACGGATTCTTTCTTCTTCTTTTGTTTTTCAGTTTTGAGTTTTGGGTTTTGGGAGGATTCAGTGAGACTAGAGATAACTATGGCGGCTATTATGTAAGGAAACAACCGACGCCGGAAATAATCGATGGCGCAGTTACGGCCGACGATGTACATACCAATTAAAAAGGAAGAGTAGAAGATCTCTGAGAGAGAAAGAGGTTATCAAAAAAAAAAAAAAAACATGATTGTTGCAGGGAGGGAAAGTGGGTTCCGCAATCAGGAGGTCGGGGATGAAAGCGTAGAAAACAAAATACGGTTTAGGTTATTGGAATTGGGTATGGTATGGAAAGTTGAAACTAAAATACTTAATCCAACGATTCAGAATTAAATATTCCATTTGAAAGGATAGGATTACTCCCGACCATGGACTTCCTTATCTGCTCTGTCGACCAGAAAAACTTTTGCCTAAATATTTAAATGACTATATTACCTCATCGGACAATAAAAAAAGGTGTGTTATTGTCAAATTCTCCAGGGAAGGTCACTGTAATTTCCTCTTTTCTATTAAATAAATTCATTTCGACGCTTATTGCAAAGACGTCCAACATGATTGAAAAGCCAGTTGAATTAAATCCAATACAGCCCGAACTTCTACAGCAAGGATCAATGAAGGTATTAGTATTGGATTCGATTAGGATGGAATTGGATAGGTCATATCAGTTTATTAGATGATTTTACTCTTCAAAATTTATCCTTGTTTTCCTTCAAGAAACTAACAAATATTGGGCAAAGTTTCTTCGGACCATACGGTGAGGTTCACAGCATGATCCAAGGGATGAGAAACCTAGACCCCCTCCCCCCTTCGAGTGGCCTAAGGCTACGGAAAACTAGGTCCATAACATAGTAAGTTCGGGGACGGCAATAATACAGGAATGGATACATATGGCAATTAAATGGAACACACAGTAATAACACATTTCTAAAAGTTTGGCGCAATAAAACGCACACAACAATGATATGATATATGTTTAATACGTGTTTAATACGATTGCTATGTAAAATTTCGGGAGCAAAAATACGGATTTATTTTGGTATTAAGAATGAACTAAAATTGGTTGTTTACAACTAAATTCTAATATCCTATGCTCTCATGAACACTTATACCAAATCTAGCTTTCCAATTGGAGATCATTTCTCAATTTTTTTATTTTTTATTTTTTACATTTAATACTAATTAAGTTTAATCATGTCTATCATAGCTAATGTTGATAGGTGATCCATCAACCACTTTCTATCATAATAAACAATAGCATATATCTGTCAAAATAATAATAATAATAATAGCATATGGATAATCATTTAACAAATTAAATTATCATTATTGATATTATCTTATCAAACAAGAAAATCCACAACAACCCCTACTGATGCGGATTCGTATTCTAAAACCGAATCAGATCGCGTATAGGTCTATTCAGATATTCAATAATTCAATTTTAATAACCAACAGTTGATTCGTAATTAAGATAAGATTTTAGATTGGATGACAAAATTATAATTAAGTAGACTTCATAGGCTAATGGATAGAAACAAGAGGGTGGACACATAAGGTATTTGATTAATAGATTTAGGGCAGACTTGAAATGAAGTTAAATAAATGGTATAAGGTAATAAAGGAGAGAGGGAGGAGCAATATGGAAAGAGGGGTTGGAATTAATAAAATAAGAAAGGGGGACGCGTGTCATCGACCTTTTTCTCAAAATCGAGAAACCTACGAAAAAGGGAGAAGTGTCGTTTTGATTTTTGGGGTTGCATTTTATTTTTTTTTTGGTCCCAAACTAATCGTATTAATAAGAATAAAATATATTATACGGGTTTAAAATGAGTATAATACGGATACCTATAGAATATGCATATAATACAGATTTTTTGGATTGATACGCCAAATTATGACTTTTTGATTGAAAAGTTCGAATAAGGAAAAAATCCGCGTATTATATGCAAATTTACTATGGTCCATAAATAAATAGAGAATTTTTGCAGCGATATTTAATTGATTCATCATTAAAAATCTTTCCAAAAAATTCGACTATGCAACAACAGCGGAGGGAGAATGTGAGATTGGTTGGGAAAATGGGAAGAGTCTTTGTAGATAGAAAGTGCATGGTAACTTATGCAGGATATATGACTGAGATTCAGTGTGAAATTCTACATTTAATTGATAGCGATTTTTCTCGACATCCAACGGTCAGATGTTTTTATCACTCTTCCACATATTGCAATTAAGTGTGTAGTTCATCATTCCTCTGTGTGTGTGACTGCATAGATTTTAATCTTTGACACATGGTCAAATATTTCGGCTATTCTATAATAGGCAATACAAATTATCCTATTTTTAAGTACCATGTTATTAATTTACCTTCCTAGCTATAAGGAATCTTTTGAGAAAAAAACTTGGTACTATTTCGAGAAGGGGCAAAACTTAGTTTCTTTATTTAACTATAACGCCCTCCACACCTCCTTCTTTCTCTACTCTATCTCATATTTAGAAATTAATATTATTCTTTTGATAATGAAAAAGAAAAAATCTTTAGTAAAAATTCATGAACTTCTCTCTCTCTCTCTCTCTCTCTCTCTCTCATATTTTGAAATTAATAATGACAAAAAATCTTTAATAAAAATTCACGAACTCCTCTCTCTCTTTTTAATATTAGGATTTTTTTTTTTTGGAATGTAGTGTTATAGTTTGAGAAAAATTGGAGAGTTTGAGACTTTAATAAAGTATAATAATAATAATAATAAAAAAAAGATAATCCTATAATGGAGGAGACCTGACCTCTTAATTCAAATTCCTATTTTTAAGGAATCTATTTCCCATGATATTGCAGTTCCTCTCTCTCTCTCTCTCTCTAACATTAGTTTCTAAATAATATTTCATTATTGAGTAAAAATATTACTTTCTTTATAAAAAAAAATAACAGTCATAGCAAGGGCTCCATCTAGAGATTAGAAAGCCTTTTTATTAATTCCAAAATTTATTCTTATTTCCATCACTAAAAAGATTTACATTAAGATTACTTTATATATATATATATATATATATATTTACTTTTTTAATTATTATAATAATAAATGGGACCACCTTTCTCTTCCTTCACACTCATCTTTCTCCAATTAATGTAATCTAAACCATCGAGTGAAGGTTGGAGGTGAAGTGAAAATAATTATTTGTTATTACTATTGATGCATGCCACATGTTTAATATGTTTAATACATTACTCAAAATTGTAATATGTTTTCAATAATTTTGATTCCATTGCAAATAATTACAATGTTTCTCATACATTACACTAAACTAATACATAATTTTTTTATAGGAAAGATTATAGTAGTAACCAATATTAATCAATTAAAGGCAAATGACAAGAATTGCAAAATAAAGGCATTCGTACTGACAAAAACTGGAATAATTAATTATAGTAATTCAAATAGATCTGGAAATCTACAATAAATTACTTTAATGGATAAGGAGGTACGTTGAAATATTTTTTTTTTATATATTATTCATTTTTTAAAATTATATTTTCAAGTTCAATTAAATGTTAAATTATTTGTATTTTACAAGGAACAAAAATTCAAGCAATAATGTTCAACGATATTGTTAATCAATTAGTTAACACATTGGTTATAGGAATGACTTATTTCATATCTAATGCAATTGTCAAAAGAGTCAATCCAAAGTTCGCAAATGTGAACAAAGAACATGAATTGACTCTAAACGTCAATACAAAAATTGAAGAAGTTGATGCCCACTTAAATATAGAAAAGTCAAGATATAATTTCATGAAGATTAATGAATTGAAATGGGGCATAGATATGAGCAAAGAATTATTAGGTCAGTAGCTATATTTTCCTTCTTTATCAAGAAAATAATAATTTCTATTAAACTCAATAATGCAATAATTTCTTATAATTCTTTTTTGCGTTTGTTATAATAATGCTAAAATATCAAGTTGGCGCATTTGTTTTTATGTTGATCGTTACAAGCCTCTTGAATTTTCTCTTTCCTATTTTATTTGTGTGTAATGTGAATTTACTACTATAATTTATTATTATTATTGATAGGAATTTCATGTTAAAACCCCATGAACTCGATTAAAACCTCATATTCATACTATAACCATTGTGATTCAATAAAGCTCCCAGGCTACGCCCAAAGGTTCTGTGAGTATGGATCATCACTTATTCAACAAAGTTGTTGAAAGGAGCAATACCGCATTTCTTGTTTTATCAAGAGGGTTGGTATTGCTCCTTCATTTATTTTTACTTTGTTACTTTAGTAATGTTTTACTCAATTAGTATTTTTGTCTTTTTTATTTTGATTATTATTATTATTTTTATTTTCATGTAGGTAAGAAAAAAAAATGAAATAATGACAATGCAATAAAATCTATTGAATCTTTTAGAAAGAGTAGAGGGCAGATGTAGCCAAGTGGATTAAAGTAATGGATTGTAAACCCACCATGTGCAGGTTCAATTTTTATCGTTTGCCCTTCGACACATGAAGCTTTGATTTAATATTAGTCATTTCTGCTCCCAGGTGCATTTGCACGTGTATTTTTTACTAGTGTGTATATATATATATATATATATATATAGATAGAGGCATGGAGAGAACAGGTAGGGGATTACAAATAAATAAATAAAAAAAAAAGAGAACAGATAGGGGGTTGAAAGGGTTTTTATGTGAACCCAATTTCCAGTGTGTATCAGTTTCCTCTTCCTCATCGCCAGAGAAGAAGGCACATTTCACCCAAGTAGCAAACGCTATTACATGGATGAAAGCCAGAGTTATGAACACCATGGTCAGTGTTCGTTTCTCCTCTATATTGGCCCCTAATTATAGTGTTGGTTACTGTGGCATTCATCCTTGTAGCAGTGTTTGCTATTTGGATGAAATGCACCTTCTATGCCAATGAGGAAGAGGAGGAAGAGGAAGAGGAAGAAGAAGAGGCAGCCGTGTCCACCACCACCGCCGTCATCTTCCCACCTGTTCCGGAATAGAGGAAGAGGAAGTCCTGACATTAGGACCTTCAATACCGTCCTAATATATATGGTCTGATGATAACGTTGTGCAATAATCTGTTTACAACTCTTGGATTTTCTAGAACACTATTTCACTATTTGCAAAAATTCTGTTTCAGCTGAAATTTAATAGAAATTATTACAACTAGTCAGTTCCAGTCATCTTTGAGTTCTTTAAAGAAGGGTTTGTACGGCAGTTGAGGCCTGACACTTGAGGGTTAAAGAAGGGTTTAAGGATTGACTCGTGAGGGTTATATAGTATCATTTGTGCATGTGGTTGTTATCAGTACTAATGTCATTATAAATTACGAGCAACGTTAACAGTAGTAACGTCATTGTCGATTATGTCTTTTGGTGTCTTTTGTACATGTGCCCCTTAAAAGGTTAGTGGAGAGACTAAAAACTGTTCTGCCCAAAATCGAGATTCAAAACCAGATAAAATAAAGGAAAGGGGGAAACAGACAAAAAATAAATACATAAATAAATAAAACATAATATTTCAATCATAAATTAGATCAATGGACCCGTACAATAAAAGCACCAATTAAATGCATCACAAAATGAAGATAAATATTTGAGAAAATAATTCTTGGAGTCATTTATGGAAATTTATTAAACCAATCAACTTCTTGAAGGGTGACTGGAAGACATTTGATCGACCTAATTTCCTTTCAGCTGTCTACAGCACTCGACAAAAAAGTTACAGTGGAACGAATATAGAAGAATGATATAGACATTGTTTCAAATCAGTTTAGATCATATATACAGCTCTAAAGAAAAGAAAAGAAATATAGTAGGGTTTAATGTTGGCAACTTTCCTCTAGATTATAGATACCAGAAATTAAGCGAACCTACCTGCAAGAAGTTAATAGAGAAAGAATGAGAGAAAGAGTGAGAGACTAGTGGGACTCTATTCCAGGAAAAGATGTAAACTTACCAAAAATAAAATTTTGAAGGCTGCCTCCTCGTCTTCCTCTTCCTCTTCCTCTTCCTCTTTCCCAGTAGTATAGAAGTTAAATTTGAACCATAAGGCTATGATCACTGTTAGGAACACTACAGTGAACAATTAACACGTTTGCTGATGCTTTGGCTTACTCTCGCCTCAATGATTGATTTTGGTCCAGGTAACTGATACAACCATTTATTGTAGATTGGAGAAATCATCCTTCACATCAAGGTTTTTCAATGCCCTGACAATAGATGGTAGTAGGCCTTGGTTTGCCCATATTGTGGATTTTATTAGAGAATGGAAGTACTATGCAGATGCTACCCAAGGAGACAAAAGGTTTTTGACGTGTTATGGGTTATATGTAGTAATGTCGTTATAAATTACGAACATCTTTAATAGCAGTAACGTCATTGTCGATTGTGTTTTGGTGTCTTTGGACATGTGTCCCTTAAAAGGTAACTGGAGAGACTAAAAACTACTTTGCCCAAAATCGGGTCTAAGATTGGATTGATTATTAAACTAGTAGGGCTCAAGCTGGACACATTTAATAATCATACCACAGTCAAAAGTAATTAACTTTCAAGAAAATGACTTATAGGTTTATTTTATTTTTCATTATTTTTAAGCATAAATTAATGAAGTACAATGCAGTTGGTAATCTTTTAAGCATTTCACATATCTGTTTGATTGGTTATCTTTTAAGCGTTTCCCAGTAGTCTAAGGAAGCCATTTTTAAGTGCAAATTTCAGACTCACATGGGTCAGGTCAGAACTCTTCTTCCTTTGTTTGCTTTTGTGCCTATAAATAGAATAGAGTTCCTCCTTGTCGGTGGTGGATATTATTCTCTACTTTGTTATATATGTGCATGTAATGGTTGTACAGGCATTAAAACATATTAATAATGCTTGTTGACCAGAAGTTGCCGGCATGCATCAAGACAGAACTCATTTTTTTTAATTTCCTTTTCTCCCTCTTCCCCTTCCCCTTCCCCTTCTATTGCATCTCCCTCATCCCTTGTGAAATTTATGATTTCACTTTCAATCATTTTTTTTTTTCTCTGATATATGTTTAAGCTACCATTGAGAGACAAGGAATTGAAAACAAACCATTGAAAAAAAAAAAGTAATGGTGGTGGTTTCTTCCTCCTCTTTCTTTTCCTCTTCCTTATTCCGAAATAGGGAAGATGATGGTGGTGGTGGTGGTGGACACGGCTGAAGGTCCGGCCTCCTCCTCTTCCTCTTTGTCATTCCCCCAGAAGAAGGTGCATTTAATCCAAGCAGCAAATGCTGCTACAAGCATGAATGCCAGTGTGATGAACACTATCGTAGTGTTTTTTTCTCCTTCTCCATTGGCCCATGAGTATCTCTCCCAACAAAAACATCAACGTCACCGGCCATATCTCTCTCTCTCTCTCGCAGAGTTATAGTTGAGGCCTGAGCTGAGGGTTATATATAAAGGGTGGGTTTGTCCAATCGTAACCTTAGGTGGATACAAAAGTGGTGTAACCTACTTTTACTTAACTTTGCTCCTCGTTGATGTACTTCCTATCCACTTGCGCAAGAACCATATCCATAAAGAGAAACTTAATTTTATTTTATTTTATTTTTTTAACACTAAAAACTGAACATTTTTATGTGAGAGGGAGAGATATATTAATGTTGACAACATTACACTTTGGAGCTATCTGGAGGCCCTCCATAACCAGGATTGGTTGGAGATAAAGAAAGCTTTCTTTCAGAAACTCTGCCATAAATCAGTCTTAGAAAATTTAGTTATGGTTTGGTGTTGGGACTGGTGAGATAATCTCGAATTTCATTGACAGGTCGTGCAGATCAAGCAGGAGAAGATGTAAGATAGATTGACAAAACAATCAAAATGAAAAATTGATTACTCAGAGTTGCCATTACTGGGACATGATCGATGATAAAGCCAACATATACAAATCTCTCATACAGTGAGTAAAAAAGCTACAAAAATCCATATATATATATATATATATATATAACTAGAGAAAAGAAGCTACAGAAATTCATTATATATAACTAGGGCCATGCGTTCAAATTTGCTTCACAAGGATTCTGAAACAGGGAAGATGGTAGTGGTGGTGGTGGTGGCCATGGCTGAAGCTCCAGCCAGCCTCCTCCTCTTCCACTTCCTCTTCCTCTTCCTCTACCTCATTCCCCCAGAAAAAACATGCATTTCACTCAAGTAGAATATGATTACAACAAATGTGCATCTAATTAACGTTATTGCAAAGATCATAAAGAAGAAAAATGATAATAAATAAATAAAATAAAATCATACACAGCACAACGGGCACTAGGGGCACATGTCAAACCACTCATGTACGCAATGAGTATGTACATGTGATGATATGGTAGGTCATAAAATACCTCACCTGCCTGATAATTCTACCGACAAATGTAGCAAATAGGCTCACGGATCATAGTCTTGCTCTCTGTTACTCCCATAAGTATAGGTCGGGGGTAATGCGCTACTGTCAAGGACAGAGATGGGGACAAGGATAGGGATAGGGACAGGGACAAGCGCTACACTATCTAGTGTATGCCGCACCCGCCTGCAGAAGAAGAACATAATAGTGCCAATGGCTATGAAGACGACCACAACTCCAATAATGACACCAAACACCAATAGTGCCAATGGCTATGAAGACGACCACAACTCCAATAATGACACCAAACACCAATATGTTGCTCACACCCTCATGAGACGGTGGGTGTGTATCACGAACAACAAAGATAAAGGTGACCTGATCAGCCTCTACCTCCTGTAACGTTAGTAAGAAAAACAAAAAATAATCGAGTACATCATCCTCGCTATCACTGCTCGAACAGACAACTCGCTATCAGTATAAAAATGAAATTTTATAATGAAAAAAAAAAATATATATATATATATATATATATTTTTTACTCGGTTTCTTAAACCGAATAAGAGCTAAGGAGAGGAGCTGGACACTGCATGTGTTTCACTTCTAACTTTCCTTCTCCTCTGTTGTTCTAAAATCCCCATGACCCCTCTCTCCAGGACACTCTTTCATTTCTACCTTTCCTTCTATGTTGTTCTAAAATCCCCATGACCCCTCTCTTCCGGTAACCCTATCCTTTCATGACTGAATGTCCTCAAATGAATAAATGGAAACAGGTCCAAGTCTTCTGGTGGGATCCTTATCCTCTTCAAATCTATAAATACACAACAAACATTGAAGTAATGGTTGGGAGAGAGAGAGGAGTTACCTCCGCTAGGTCTAGTGGCTCTGAGTAGAATCTGACACAAGTCACATGCAGTATTCATGTGACGAGATGCGATTCAGGGGCATGGAACCTGCAATCCCCTACTACACTCGAGCGATAAGTCCGCTGAATAGTAGACACGTGTGATAATACATAATAACTGTCACCGACACCATTCGCAAGACTCATTAACATTTGAAGATAATGGTTGTCGCCGACACCAATCGCATCCTTGTACAATGCCCAACCCACAAAGGACTCTTTAACATTGGAAGATAACAGCCTTGGGGAGTTGTTTTTTTCAATGTTTTCCTTGAACACGTCACATTGTGACTGCATTAGGATGGAATTGAAGGTCCTTTGTGTTAGGAATCGAGTCCGGATCATGTCCTAATACTAGGACCTTCAATACCGTCCTGATACAGTCATAATGTGACACTTGTTCAAGGAAAACAACGGTGAAGACAACTCCCCAGCTCGTTATCTTCTGTTGCTGTCGAAAATTCGTATGAGCTGATCCTGCATAAGCACAGAAGGCAGAGGTCCGGAAGTTTATCCGGGGTTAGTCCTCCGAAGCCCAAGTTAGAGATCGACCGCACAATTTTTCACAAGGGTAATGTTGTGGGTCTTTTTTTTGCTTACCTTTCTTCCTCCTCTCGGGCCCTCTCTTATAGTCCTTAGGGTTTAGGGTTTCTCTTTTTCTTGGATGAGTCCTCCTCGGGTCCGCCTCCTTTCCTTTTCGAGTCCTACCCGGTTACGTCCTATCCCCTTCGTGGAGAATATTCTCTTCACGTGGTTGGCGTGGTCAGAATCCTTGCGGCCTCTATCAGGTGGGCGGCACGTGTCCTTTCCTTAGATACCACATGTTCTTACCCTACTTGGCAATCAATTTGGCCGTATCAGTAGCCCCCTTACTCCCATCAAGAGGCTCTTCTTGTGGGAATAATCAAGTTTTTTGTCATTTTCTCTCATTCATGCGTCCCTTAGGCCTTATTCTTTTGGATCCGGCTTTAGTTTTGCTTGCGACCGGGACCTTCGGTCAGATATGCTCGGGCCTGACCTGAGCCCCCAACTGAGGTAATGATCTTCGGTTAGGTCCGTTCGGCCTTTGCCTGAGCTCCCAACCGAGGTAAGGACCTTCGGTCAGGTCCGCTCGGCCTTTGCCTGAGCCCCCAACCGTGGTAAGGACCTTCAGTCAGGTCCGCTCAGCCTTTGCCTGAGCTCCCAACCGAGGTAAGGACCTTCGGTCAGGTCCACTTGTCCTTAGCCTGAGCCCCAACTGAGGTAAGGGCCTTCGGTCAAGTCCGCTCGGCCTCGGCCTAAGCCCCCAACCGAGGTAAGGACCTTCGGTCAGGTCCGCTCGACCTTTGGCTGAGCTCCCAACCGAGGTAAGGACCTTCGGTCAGGTCCGCTCGGCCTTTGCCTGAGTTCCCAACAGAGGTAAGGACCTTCGTTCAGGTCTGCTCGGCCTTTGCCTGAGCCCCCAACCGAGGTAAGGGCCTTCGGTCAGGTCTGATTGACCTTGGCCTGAACTTCCAACCAAGGTAAGGACCTTCGGTTAGATCCGCTCGGCCTTTGTCTGAGCTTCCAACCGAGGTAAGGACCTTCGATCAGGTCCGCTTGGCCTTTTCCTGAGCCCCCAACCAAGGTAAGGGCCTTCGATCTAGTCCGCTCGGCCTTAGCCTGAGCTCCCAACCGAGGTAAGGACCTTCAGTCAGGTCTGCTCGGCCTTTTCCTGAGCTCCCAACCGAGGTAAGGACCTTTGGTCAGGTCTGCTCGGCCTTTGCCTGAGCTCCCAACCGAGGTAAGGACCTTTGGTCAGGTTTGCTCGGCCTTTGCCTAAGCTCCCAACCGAGGTAAGGACCTTCGGTCAGGTCCGCCCTGAAGTAAATCTCGAGGGTTGGTGATTGATGACGTGACGGTGCCATTAATGCTAGGGCAGTCGTATCATTTTTCTTGCATTTATAAAGTGTGGGGGTCCATTTGTGGGTCACTTTTGTTTTTCCCTCGGAAAGCCTTCCTTCGGCCTAGGTTCCCCTCGGCCTCAGCTTCCTTTTCCTTTAGCATTTCATCTTCACCAAAAGTAAGTACGATGTCTTTTTTGTCTGGGTACAGTCCCTCGTCCTCCGAAAGGACAATGTCTAACCGTAGGTATCGGAGTCCAGGGGGTCCGAGGGATGTCCTCAAACTCTTCCCCCGATTCGCCCTCTGCTTGTGACTCATCGTCCATGGCCCTGCCGTCTGGTCTGAGGGTGGCTTAAACGGTGAGGGATTCAGGGAGAGGGTGCTTAAATCCCGAGCCCAGACCCAGGGTGGAAGGAGAAATTATTCTTCGCGAGGTCGTCCGAGGGGGTGCCCTTCGGCACCATCTGGGATATCCCCGATCTGAGGACGATGAACTCCACCCCTGCCCTTTTTGGGGCTGACGCGGAGTCGATGGTGATGGTGAGGCGTCAAGACACCTGCCCTCCAATTGAGTTCAACAGCCTTAAGTCCGACGCCATTTTGTTCAGATTCGGGCTTAGCCCGGGTGAGTCTTAGGCCAGCCCAAGTTTACTTGCCTTGGGTATTTGTATTTCATACTAACTCCCTTTGTCTTCATGCAGTGCAAATCTCCAGGGCCGAGGCTAGGGTTGCAGCTGCAAAGAGGCAAGTCCAGATAAGGGAGGCCATGGCACGAGATGCGCAACAGTAGCAGAGGCTGAAGAGAAAAGAGAAGAAGAAGGGGCCCCCCTCCTCCGAAGCTCCCCCACCGAAGAAAAGGTCCAAGGCCGAAGGACCCACTACCGAAGTGGTCTAGGCCCTCGCTACTCCGGGCCATAGCTTGTCTGCCCGAGACTCTTCCCCCATGGCAGACTTCAGAAGCCCGAGGGTTGGGAATGTGAGGGCCGAGGTTGGCTTCGTCCCTCGGTGGTCGGTCAAAAAAAACGACACTCTATCCATCGGGCGTGAAGGGCAGTCTTCCCCGAGATGCCGCCGAAGCACAATGACAAGGGACGATGGCCATGATAACTAGCTCTTGCATCTTCATGGCAAGGGTAAGCTTCAGTCCTCCAAACCTTAATTTATTATCATTGCAATATTCTGACCATCGGTGTCTTATGCAGGCCCAAAACCAAGTGGGTTAGCTGATGATCCGAGCCGAAGCCATGGCCCAAGACCTCGAGGCTTCCGAACGCGAGAAGTCAGCCCTGGTGAATGCGAACCTTCTTCGTACTCACTAGGAATGCGATCGGAAGCTTACGGAGCTAAAGGCGCAGATAACGGCAAGGGTTCAAGAGGCCGAGGCCCGAGGGGCCGAGAAGTATAGGGCCTCTGAGGGCTTTCGGGAGGAGATCAAGCGCGCCATCGCCCCTGGGTTCACAATGAGTGCTACTGGGTCCGAGACTAGGTTCTCAAGCATTACCCATAGGTCTCTTTCGAGGACAACGGGCTTATCTTCGAAGCGGAGTATGTTGAGGTAGCCCCAACAGCCACCGAGGTTGCCGATGCCAATGGCGAAGGCTGTAGCGAGGAAGGTGAGGTTCAACCGCAAAGTGAGGTGCCTCTGACTCCTGGTCACGATGGCTCCAATCGGGTGACCCTCCACCATGCCAAGGACGAGGTCGTGAACCCGATGGATGCCCCCTGAAGCCACTCTGCGTCTTACCTCAGCCTTCGGGCTCTGTCTTTTTTTGTGATATGATCCTTCGAACCTTTTCGTGTAATCTCAGCCTTCGGGCCTTTTCAATGAATGAATATTTCCATTTCTTCAGATACCTTAGCCTTTTATTTTTTCGCGTTTTCTTTTTGATAAGGGATCTTTAGCCCGTAGGTAGGTGCAAGAAGGCCGAAACCCCTTGTTGGCAGCCCAAGGATTAATACGCATCTACTCTAGTACGAGGCTTGGTTCTGCTCCATCGGCTTATCTGAGAGGTTTCCCAAGTCCGAGGGCTGTGGACTTTAAGGGATCCTGAACAAGTAGGATTTTCACCAAGTGGTGTTCCCCCTTAGCTCCAGCCAAGGGGTCTTTTAACCTCTGGTCTTGGGCCGAACATCCAGCTAAGGGTAGTTCCCTCGGCCATTGTCACATAGGTGAGGACCTTCAGTTGTATCCCTTCGGTAAATTTCCTTCGGCTCTGCCTTGATCAACAACCGAGGTAATGACCTTCGGCAGTATCCCTTCGGCAAAGCTAAAGCCACCAAACAGAAGAATTCCTATCAATTTCCATCAACCAGCTTACATATTTTTCATAAATAAAATCCTCCGGAGAGCTTAGGATGAGAAGTTACAACTTGAAAGTGCTTAGGAGCAAAAAATTACAAAATGTGAGTGCTTTCTACTTCACTACTGGTAGAATTTTCTTAAGTTCTTCGAGTTCCATGGTCGGGGTACCTTTTCTCCCCCCATAGTCTCCAAGTGATGGGACCCTGGTCATATTACCCTTGAGACTCTATAAGGACATTCCCAATTTGGAGCTAACTTTCCTTGATGCCTCGGGTCTGATACTTCTACCCTTCTAAGGACGAGGTCACCCATTCTGAACTCATTCTTTCGAACTTTGGAGTTGTAGTGCCTCACAACCCTCTGCTGGTAGGCGGCGATCCTTTCTTGTGAAGTGTCCCTGACTTCGGTCAAGATGTCTAAATTTGTTCAGAGACCTTTATCGTTTTCTTCTTCATTGTAGTATTGAATTCGGTGGGTTACGACCCCTACCTCCATTAGAAGTACAACTTCGGTGCCGTAAGTTAAAATGAAGGGTGTTTCTCCGGTGGCCAATCTCTCAGTTGTGCGGTAAGCCCAGAGGATGTTGTACGACTCATCTACCCATAACCCTTTGGCATTATCCAGTCTCTTCTTTATTCCTTGGAGCAGGGTACGGTTGGTTACTTCTGTCAGCCAGTTGGTCGATGGATAATCAACAAATGTTTTCCTGTGGTCAATGCCGAGGGCATCACAAAAAAAGTCGAAAGTCGAGTTGGTGAACTGAGTTCCATTGTCCGTTACCACCACCCGAGGGATTCCAAATCGATAGACTACTGCCCTCTGGAAGAAGTTCCTTACATTCTTTTCGGATATAATCGCCAGTGCTTTGGCCTCTGCCCATTTCGTGAAGTAGTCTACCACCACCACTACAAACTTCCTTTGTCTTGTGGCCAGGGGGAATGGGCCCAGGATTTCCATTCCCCACATGGCGAATGGTATTAGGCTTGATAAGGATGAGAGCTCGGTAGAGTACTACCTGGGGACATGGGCGAACATCTGACACTTGACGCACTTCCTAACTAACGATTTCACGTCCTTCCTCATTGTCGGCCTAAACAGGCCCTGCCTCAGCACTTTATGTGCCAAGGCTCGGGCTCCTAGGTGTTGGCTGCATATCCCTTCATGCATTTCCCGGAGTGCGTACTCACCATCGGTGGGGTTTAGGCACTTGAGGTACGACACGGTGAACCCTATTTTGTACAGCGTCTTGTCCTTCAGAAGGAAGCGTTCTGACCTCATTCATACCTTCCTTGCCTCGTCCCTATTATCGGGGAGTGTTCCTTCCTTCGGGTATTCAGTTATGGCATTCATCTAGCTATGACCGTATTTGCCTACGGGTAATACCTCTTGGGGTCTTTCGGTACTTGGTTGTGGTAGCACTTCAAAATACACCGATCATCCAAGGTCTGTGAAGTCGAAGGTGGCCAACTGCGACAATGCGTCTGCACTAGTATTCTCTTCTCGTGGCACCTGGCCAACTAAGACAGTGCGTCTGCACTGGCATTCTCTTCTCGCACTATCTTCAAGTACTCAGCCATCCTTTGTTCTTTGGCTTTGTAGCCTCCATTCACCTGTCATACCATAAGCTGTGAATCACTATGCACCACTAGCTCCTGTACCATCAAAGCCCGTGCCAGATTAATTCTGACTATTAACGCTTCGTACTCTACTTCATTGTTGGAGGCATCAAAGTCGAACCGTAGGGCGTACTCGATCTTGAAACCTCTGGGGCTGACCAATATGATCCCTGCGCATCTTCCCACGTTGTTGGAAGCACCATCCACGTACAATGTCCAAGCCTTTTCTCCTCGGTCCTCGAAAAACTCCTGGGGATCATCAGGAAGCGTCATCTCGGCTATGAAGTCTACGAGGGCCTGTGATTTTATTACGGTTCTCGGTTTGTACTGGATGTCAAATTCTCCCAAATCTATGGCCCAGTTTACTAGGCAACCGGACATATTCGACTGCTGCAGTATCTTCTTCAGGGGCTGGTCTGTGAGTATGCATACCGTATGTGATTGAAAATAGGGCCTCAGCTTTCTTGCCGCTATTACTAGGGCATACGCCACTTTCTCCATCTTTCTGTATCTTGTTTCGGCATCTAGCAGGGTTCAACTGACGTAGTATATTGGCCGTTGTTGCCTTCCTTCTTCATTCGTCAGTACTGCGCTTACCGCCGCTACTGATACAGCAAGGTACAGCTGCAAGGTATCCCTGGCATCTGGCTTCGTCGGCAGTGGGGGTGTAGCCAAGTACTCCTTCAATTGTTCAAAGGACTTTTCACATTCCTCCGTCCATTCGAACTTTTTAGATCCCTTCAAGGCTTCGAAGAAGTGGAGGCACCTGTCAGCCGATCGAGACATAAATCGCCCTAAGGTGGTGACTCTACCTGTTAGCCCCTGGACTTACTTTACATTCTGGGGTGACCTCATATCTCGAGTGGCTTGTATTTCCACCGGATTGGCTTCAACTCCCCTCTCTGAGATAATAAAACCGAGGAACTTTTCCGATGCCATGCGCACTTTGTCGGGTTCAGCTTCATGCCATACTGCCTCAGCACCTGAAACGCCTTTTCTAAGTCTCGAATGTGTTGTTCCACCTTCAGGCTTTTTACAAGCATATCGTCCACGTATACCTCCATGGTTTTGCCGATCATCCCCTTGAAGATTTTATTTACCAACCTTTGATAGGTGGCCCCTGCGTTTTTTAGCCCGAAGGGCATGACTTCATAGCAGTAAAATTTCCCCTCGGTCACGAAGGATGTCTTTGGGACATCACCTCAGACATCTTAATCTGATTGTACGCTGAGTACGCATCCATAGAGCTCAGTGCCTCGTGTCCTACGGTGACATCGATGAGGAGTTCTATTTTCGGTAGGGGGTATCTGTCCTTTGGGTAGGCCTTGTTCAAATCGGTGAAGTCGATGCAGATCCTCCACTTTCCATTTGCCTTCGGGACCATCACCACGTTGGATATCCACTCCGGGTATTGGATCTCACGGATGAACTGGGCCTTCAGCAACTTCTCTACTTCTTCATTTATTTTCTACTACCTTTCAGGGGCGAAGGTCCTCTTCTTCTGTTGTACTGGCTTCTTTGCTAGGTTGACACTCAGATGATGCTTTATTAGCTCTCGATCTATTTCAGGCATGTCTAAGGCCGACCAGGCAAGGACATTAGAGTTGTTTCGGAGGAATGAGATGAGTTTTTCTCGTTGTTGCCTTGGCATTGTAGCCCCGACCTGGAATTGACGAGTGTTATCCCCCTCTTCAACCTCAACTTGTATCAGATCCTTAGCCGGTTCCCCCCTTTGATAACTAGTGTCGTCGCATAGATCTTCTATCGGGAGCGCCTCGCCCTCTTTTTCTCTTCCCCATAAGGTAGTGGCATAGCACCTCCAGGATGCCTCCTGATCACCTCGACATTCACCGACACCGTTCTTGGTTGGGAATTTCATCTTGAGATGTGGTGTGGAGATGACAACCTTTAGCAGGTTCAAACCAACTCTCCCTAGTATGGCGTTGTATGCCGAAGTAATGCCTACTATCAGGAAGTTGATCATGACTATTACTTGGTGATCTCCGGTGCCGGCTCTTACCGAAAACTCAATCAATCCCTCCACTTTTACTGGGACACCGAAGAATCCCTGCAATGGATGTTCGAATTTCTTCAGCTTTCCCTCGTCTAGGCCTATCTTCTGGAAAGCTTTAAGGAACAGGATATCAGCTGAACTGCCGTTATCCACCAAGATCCTCTTCACTCTACAATCGGCTATGGTCATGGTGATTACCAAGGCATCGTCGTGCGGAGTGTGCACCCCTTCCAGATCGTCGTCTGAGAAGGAAATAACCATCCCCGTCCTTACCTTCTTTTTCTACCATTTAGCCACATGTACGCTTCTCGCATAGGCTTTTGCTATCCTGGCCGAGACTGAACTTTCTCCAGCGGCTATGCCTCCACAAATTGTTGCTATAACCCTAGTTGGGCTTTTATTCTTATTCCGGAGGTGATGGTTAGCTTCCTCGGGTGTCCGTTCCCTTTTTCGTTCCTGATTGCCTCTACGGGCTGGCCCCTTCTTTCATGACGGCCTCTGCCACCTCTACGACGGTTGTCCCTGCGGTCATTACCGTCTTGGGCATCCTCCTTTTTGCGGTCCACGAATCAGCCTAGATATCCTCTTCGGATCATTCCTTCTATTTTCCCCTTGAGGTGTCAACAATCTTCGGTGTCGTGGTTGTGGTCCCTGTGGAAGTGGTAATATTTGTCCATATTGCGTCTCTCGGGGTGTCGTCCCATCTTCCCTGGCCACTTCATGGCTCTGACATCCTAGGAGTCCTTTATCTGCATCAGCACATCCCTTCGTTTTCGGTTCAGGGGTACGTATTTCTCGAACTTCCTTGGTGGACTGGGTGCCCGACCACGCTTGGACTTTCGTCTTTTGCTTTCTTCAGAAGGTTTGCCGTCGCCTCTTGAGATCCTTTTCCTTCCCGTCTTCTCTTCAGCTTCTCCATCGGCTTGAATGGTTTTTTCCATCTAGATGTACTTGTCGCACCGAGCTCTCAACTCGGCTAGGTTCCTCGGTGTATGCTTCGCCAAAGACCTTTTCAGCTCCTTATCCTTGATGCCTCCCAATAGGGCTGTGAACTCTTCTTTCGGGTCCAAACCTCTGATCGTGATCTTCTCTTATTGGAAGCCCTTCATGTAGTTTCATAGTGATTCTCCTTCATGTTGCTTGACGTTGGTCAAATTCAACGTGTTCTTCTGAAGGGGTTGGCTACTGGAGCATCCTTTCACGAAAAAGTAGCTTAAATCGCTGAAGCTGTGGATCGACTTCGTCGGAAAACGGTTGTACCATAACCTTGTCGCTCCTCTGAACGTCAATGGCAGGGCACAACACATGATGTTTTTTGAGACTCGATGGAAGTGCATAGCAACCTTGAAGCCTTCCATATGATCGGCGGGGTCCCCAGACCCGTCGTAGGTGTCATACTTTGGCAGGCGAAAATCGATCGGGAGTGGGTCCCTCATGACCTCATCAGCTAGAGCCGTGTCATTAGTGAGATCTGGCTCGTGAGCTCCCATCTAGTTTTCTACCACCTTCCTGATCTCATCTTTCAAGTCCAGGATCATCTGCTTCAACCCCAAGTCCTCGTGTCTCTGTTCGTCTCCTTGGCATGGTTCCCCATGCCTGGCCTCGGTGGCACGCCGCGTCCTATCCCTGGGTGCGGGACTTTCCCTTATTGCTCAGTTTCGAGGATTATGACCGGACCTTATCGATCCTGTACTGCTCCGGTCCTCGTCTTGAGCTCGCTCAGGACAGATATGGGGGCCTCATGGTGCTCCGTCGATCTTCTGAGAGACAGCTTTGGAGACCTCCTTCATTGCCTCAGCCATTCGGTCATATTTCTCCTGGAGGGCTTCGAACTGCTCCCTTGTCACTGCTCCCTTGTCACATATTCCTGTGCTCTAGGATTACTATCTCCGCGCACCGAATATCCAGCTGAACGATAGTCCCTCGCGGAACCTTCCCGATCATCGTTTTCCCGTTCTGCTCTGATTTTTGT
>NC_056560.1:30774290-30779060 GCF_013358625.1 Macadamia integrifolia | reverse complement strand
TTTGATAAGATTTGACCAACCATCTTCTTTGAGGTCTTCACCAAAATTGCTTCCCTCTCACCTCGGCCGGTCCCTGACTCTCCTAGGAACAGATTATTGACTCATGGAATCTTCCATCTTCCATTCTCCCCCCTTCCCCATGAGGGCTTGTATCCTTTAGAGTTTCTATCCTTTTTTTGTTTGGGCTCGTTCCCCTAGCTAGCAGTGTGCCTTCTCCCCCCCTTCTTTCTCTTGTAATTATTTTTTCTTCTTGGGTTAATATATATTTATTCATAAAAAAAAAAAAAAAAAAAAAAAAAGCTGTGTTGGACTGGTCATGCAAAAAAAAAACTGCATGAGGGATCAGATGGCATAAAAAACCATCTCTTGGAGAAACTAAATAACTGGCCTTTGTGTATTGATATGCTTCTCTGCAGGAAGAGAAGGGGGGGTGGTTGGAGGCAACCAAAACCAAGCATCCTCAAATAATTGGATCACACATCCACTACCAAGTCACACTCATGAGTCATGAAACATGTGGCTGGTTGTTTCTTTGTCTTTTCATATAGATAGCATGTTTGACCATCAAGAAAACTCTATATAGATAATATCTATTGGTGGTTGTTTTCCATCTTCTCCTTTGTTTTATCTTGGTTTCCTCATGTGTTGTTGAGGTATAGAATGAGGATTTGGTTTCTTAAAGTTCAATTTCTCTCATTGTTCTCTCCCAAGCAGTCCGAACATGCATGTGGAATGAATTAACCCTAAAACCTTATACCCTACCTACTCTCATATGGCCTTTGCAACACAACCAAATGCAGATTTACAGTGTGAAGGGATTTCTTGGTCAGATCTTTTTACAAATTACAATTCATTAATAGCCTGGCAGATGTAGTTCACCTATTAAAGAAAATGTCATGGTACTTTATTGTTTTCTTCTAGGCTGGCAGTTGGTGATGCCTTCAAATTATTATTATTATTTTTTGATAAATAATGAAATTTATAAGAAAGATAATAGGAATACAGGGCTAGTATACACAACCAACACCACCACCACCACCCTCACCACCAATTGACAAAGGTTGGGTACCCTCAACTGGAATCACATAATGGGATGAAGCCATGAAGGTCCTAAAAAGGTTTAAAATATAGGTATTAGGTATCGTGTTAGAAGGGTGATTTTAAAAGATGTATGATGTATCCTATATCGTATCGAGGTGATGCAAGATACGCTACAAATATGCATGGAAATGGTCAAGAAACATATGAAAATGCTTGGGATACATGCAAACTATATTTTAAAGCATAAAACACTATAAATAGGTAATATGTAAAATATATCATGTATAAAAAGGTGAACAAAGTACGACAAGACAAGTGTATTCAATTGATTATATATAGAGGATGAGTTTTTTTTTTTTTTTTTATATGTACAGGCTACTGATGCCAAAATAACAACCAACTCAACCTTATCGCAACTTAATGGTGTTGGCTAAGAGGGGGGAGAGAGAGAGAGAGAGAGAGAGAGAGAGAGAGAGAGAGAGAGAGAGAGAGAGAGAGAGAGCAACTCAAAAAGTCAGGAGAATCTCAGCTAGATGGGGTCAGATACATGGATTTGTGCTCTCCAATGGGCTCTATCCAAGGTCATACTTAGGACAAGATTGAGACTGTGCATGCCATTCCTCACCATTTCGCTTATGGTCATTTTAGGCTTGCCCTTAGGTCTTTTAGCTCCTTCAATTTGAATCTAATCTCTCCTTACTAGGGCTCCCTTAGGCCTTCTTTGAACATGAGCAAACCACCTTAAACGACTTTCGTGGAGCTTGCCATTGGTCGAGGAAACTCCCAAATCTGCTCCTTTATGATCATTCCTTACTTTATCCTTCCTAGTTTTGCTGCAGATCCATCTTAACATTCTTATCTCAATTACACATAACTTTTCTATATAACACTTTTTAACTGCCCAACATTCTGCCCCATACATCATAGCTGGTCCCAGAACATTTTTATGGAATTTTCCCTTAAGCTTTAAAAGGATACGCTAGTCACTCAACACTCCGGACAGACCTTTCCACTTCAACCATCTCACTTTAATTCTCTGTGAAACATCATCCTCTATGTCACCTTTATTTATGGTTGCCCCTGGATATCTCAAATAGTCACTTTGTGGAATCTCTCTACTTATTTTTCACCATTTCATTATCCATCATAGAGTGGCTAAAATTACACATCATATACTCTGTCTTTGATCTACTACTCTTAAAACCTCTTATTTCAAAGGTTTATTTCCATAACTACCGTTAATCCCTGTTTACTTTTATCCACTAAGACGATGTCATCGGTGAAGAGCATACACTAGGGGACCTCATTTAGAATGTTCTTGGTTAACTCATCCATCAGAAGTGCAAACAAATAGGGGTTTAAGGCCGATCCGTGATGTAATCTAGTCATGATTAGAAATTCCTTGCCTTGACCTCCCACAGGTCTCACACTAGTCATCGCTCGATTATACATGTCTTTAATTATAACCATATATGTGCTTAACACCCCCTTTCTTTACCAGGACATGTTGAATTAAGTCTCTAGGGACCCTGTCATATGCTTTTTCTAGGTCAATGAAGACCATGTGGAGATCCTTCTTGTGGGCTCTATAATTTTCCATGAGCCTCCTTAGTAGGTAGATAGCCTCTGTTGTGGATCTACTTGGCATAAAACCAAATTGCTTCTTTGAGATATTAGTTTCTCTTCTCAGATGGGCTTCAATAACCTTCTCCCAAATTTTCATAGTATAGCTCATTAGTTTTATACTTCTATAGTGGATGAATCTAAAATATATGGAGCGCATATATTTTCTTGTGTTACAACTGTAGTTCAAAAACTCGCCGAAATTTCGGTGATTTTGAAAAGACCGAGACAAAATAAAATGCGAATTAATGAATTGACACTATTTTAGCGAAATTTTGGTCATGTCTACATTGTAGACAAAAACACACTATTTCGGTGAAATTTTGCCAATTTTGGTGCATTTTGGTCTGACCGAATGGCATTACTGAAATGAGTTATCGTATTATGGCTACAACCACTTATCCTAAAAGCTCGAGGAGTTAGGTAAACCCTACAACAATGTATATCACTAATTCTCCACAACATGCCTCTGCACGTGCATGTCCCCCTCCCCACCCTCCATACACATGGGTCTGCACGTGACACTGTCACGTGGCACCAAGGGGCACAAGAGTAGGGGGCACAACACACAAAACCCCTCGCCATTACCAAGGATTGAAACCCAACCTCCTGGCTTTGATACCATGTTACAATCGCTTATCCCAAGAGCTCGAGCTGTTAGGTAAGGACAAAATTGTGTATCGACACAACAGCTGCTTGGTTGAGTCCCATTCAAAGTGAGTTAGGGGCATTTTGAGACGCAGAGAGAGTAGGCATATTGAAGGGAAAATAGGACAATTGCAAAGGGATCCTCTCTATGATTCTTGCATGTGCTTTGGCAGACAATGCTTTGGTGGTTGTCGATTGGAAATTTCATGGGGACTGGTGATGAGTTCAAGTCATTTGTGGGCATAATCTGATGCAGTTTTCATTGTGCAAAAAGGGCGTACCCAGTGCACGAGGCTCCCTCCATTGCAGGTCTGGGGAGGGTCATAATGTATGTAGTTTTTCATTGTGCATAGTAAATAAAATCACTGTACAACTTGTATATAGTATTTGGATACTTTATCCACCTGTTTTCCTAAAAATAAACTGTTTATTCATGTGTTTCCTATTAAAAACATGTGCTTCCTCACTGTTTCTAATTGGCTATTGTAATTTGTGTTTCTCCTAGGATGGGTCTGCAAGTTCTGATCAAGGGGATTTGGTCTGGAAGAAATGGTTTTGGAGATGCTTGGCATGCTGTGCGAGAAAAAATGCTGCTGGTTTTTGGAGAAGCACTGTCATCAAATTGCACAAAACTTGTCCAGATGATTCAGGTGGTAAAACTCTTGGTCAACTGCTGCCTGTTGTGATTAGCTATCTATTAGTAATATTTGGGTTTAGGTTGAGATGTATGTACACTAGGAATACCATATGATATGCATTTTACAATTTGTTCGAAATTTGCTTTGCTTAATGGGTTCAGAGTATGCTATCTGTTTGTTATTCACATGAGAAGATAACTTTTAAACAAAATACTGCATTCATTTCTCCTTCTGCTTATGCCAAGTCTTCTTGCCCGCCAATTTTTTGTACAGATTATCATTATAGTTTAATGATATCTCTCTGTTATTAGTTATAAAAGAATGTCATATCATAATACTGCTGTGATGCAGATACGGCTGCCCTTTCTTGGTTGGACCAGCATGACCGGCTTTGGAAGCCAAGAGCCAAGAAGAACCGGTCCAGCCCAGGGTTTTGGTCGAACAAGGGTTGGAAATAAAATTAGTAGTTTACCCAGTGTTTTATTTCATGCTTTTAGTTTCCAAACTTGAACGTAGGAGTAGGATTTATTTCCTTGCTTTGGTTTCCTTTTATAGTTGTTTCCTAATTTAGGCTAGTTTCCATTTCAGTTAAGTTTCTAATTTCATGTTCCTATTTTTCTATATATTGGTTGTAATTGACTGAAGATTTAGAGAGCAATTTGATTATTGAATGAATGTGTGAGTGTGATCTCCTTTTCCCCATCTCTACTCTGATTTCCCCTCCCTTCCCTAAAGGTTCTCCATCAACTTGGTATCAGAGCCGAAGGATCCTCTCCTTCGTTCTCCCTCCTTGTTCCATTCCTTTCCCTTCCCATCAACC
>NC_056560.1:30766391-30771194 GCF_013358625.1 Macadamia integrifolia | reverse complement strand
AGCCGAAGCAACTAGGGGGGGAGCAATAGAAGTGGGCAAACCCCATGAGACAACAATAAGCCTGTTCCTTGGGGACTATGGAACATAAAAAATCGGAAAAAAATGCCATAATAATATTATTTCTAGAACATTTTAAATGGAAATGATCTGAGGTGCATAATCACCAGAATATTAATGCGAACTTTTCAGTTCCTATTCCACTTCATATTCTGTCTGCTCTAAAAATGGGCGTATGCAATGCACAAGGCTCCCACCACTGCGCGTTCTGTGGAGGGGTCATAATGTACGCAGCCTTACCCCTACTTCACGGAGAGGCTGTTTCCTGTCTCAAACCCGCGACTTAACCATTAGGTCACAATTTTGTTGCTTTCTACTATGCCCTTCTTTGTCTCTGGGTGCCTAGGTATCCACCGTAAGCCTTTCCTTGTTTGAACCTCATCATCAACTTTAAGGCTATGCCATCCTAATTCCTAAGGTGCTGCAAAATGGAAGGATCTTATCAATGTCCATGAATGGAGCAAACCAGCGCATATTCTGTTTGCTGTCTCCTCCCTTTTGTTTGAGGCTTCTGCTCCTGCTTTACTTCAATAGTCCTCAATTATGCGTCATTTTCTTCGTTCTTCTGATTGGGGTTCATTTTTCTGCTACATGGTAAAACAAGCACTGCCTTGGTCTGTTTTATCAGCTTGCAAACTTACCTCTGTACTTAAATTGTTACTTGAAATGTGACAATTGACTTTCAGTAATTATTAACTACAGATATTGGGAATCGGCTTATACTGGTCAGAGAAGCAAAAAGAATTTAAAATTTAAACTTCTTGTTAGGTGTGAGTTGACCTGGTAGCTGCCAGTTTGATTGAAAAAATACGGCGAAATGTTGATCTAATTAATAAGACGGATAGAATACTTTGTGTAAACTTGATTTATTCAATTTGTATTGTGACTTTGAATTTTCTAGCCATCCTAACTGATCTGAACTGATGTCTACTTTGGAAAAGTTGTATTGATTTTTACTCGTTCGTAGGTCATTCAAGACGAGTTACTTGCTGAAGAAATTGAGAAGTCCAGAGCCTCTGATACGAACTGGATCCCACCCCCTCTTGGGTGTCTTCTCAAGTATTTTGTAGAATTGGAACATGATGTGGATGAAGGTGACAAAACTTCAAAGTGGATTATGGCAATCAGTTCTTGCATGAGAGATATGTTCCACTATGCTCGTGTCTCTGGATTACATATACTGGAGTGTATTATAGATACTGCACTATCTGCTGTGAAGAGGGAACAGCTTCAAGAAGTTAGCAATGTATGTGATGTTATCCCATGTAAATGTAACTGAATATAGCATGTAAGGGACATTGTCCTGCCCTTGTGCTGTTGTAAATTAGTCATTATTTTGATTGGTCCGGTTATCTTCAGTTTGATGAATGAGGATTAGTGGTCATTTATTACAGATTCTTTCACTCTATCCTCTTCTTCAACCCCTGGTAGCTGTTATGGGTTGGGATCTATTACCTGGTAAAACACTTGTCCGGAAGAAAATGATGCAATTATTGTGGAGAAGTAAATCACAGGAACTAAGGCTGGAAGAGTTTTCATTTTATGGAAAACAGTCAGATGAGGTAATTTGTTCTCTATGAGAATTTGAATTAAAAAAGGGAAAAAGAAAGCTGTTTAATACAATTGCCTTATGTCATATTTTCAGTTGGCACTCAGCAGAAACAGTTGTTAATCACAGAAAATTGCTTTCTACAGATATCTTGCGTGGAACATCTTTGTGGTATTCTATGTTATCGGCTGGATCTTGCTTCTTTTGTTGCCTGTGTCAATTCTGGTCGACCTTGGGATTCAAAATCTTCATTACTGTTTTCTGGGAAGGATTTTCAGGTGAATGAAAACGAGGACGTCAGTTTGGACCCTTTTGTTGAAAATTTTGTTCTGGAACGACTTGCTGTCCAGACACCTTTGCGGGTGAGAATTCACTTTTCTTATTTGATGAATTTATGACATTAGGCATCATGATTAGCTTTTGCAACTTCTTAGTTGCATTTGTACTTAATCGCCTGTAATTCTAGATATGCTGTACTTATCTGTTTATGTTTTATATATATATATATATGTGTTATGTTGTGTGTGTGTGTGTTTTAATTATTCACTTCCTATCCGCCTATTTCTTTCTGT
The DNA here is from genome assembly GCF_013358625.1 of Macadamia integrifolia. Taxonomy (NCBI): domain Eukaryota; kingdom Viridiplantae; phylum Streptophyta; class Magnoliopsida; order Proteales; family Proteaceae; genus Macadamia; species Macadamia integrifolia. The sequence goes on along the minus strand of NC_056560.1, from coordinate 30,769,016 downwards.
TTTAGTTAGTTTCCATGTCTTGTCTCTGAATTACTTATCTGTTAAGCGCATTAGACATTTGCCCTTTTCATTGGTAAACTAAGAAATATCAATGGTATAGCCGTCCCATATATTAATAATAGATCAATATAGGATAGTTGACAAACTCCATGTATTGAAGTTTATATAAACTAAAGTTGCAGCAGGGTGGTGGAGGTGTGATATGCTGTAGCCAACCCAATTTAGTTGGGAAAAGGCTGAGTTGAGTTGAGCTGAATTGAGAGGGACGTGAAGGTGTGAAAAATGCAGATCTTATTGGGAAGAATGTTAGAGCATAGTTTTTAAGGCTGGTAAGGCATAGTTTTTAAGGCGCTGCTAAGGTGTCGCCTTACCATCGCCTTGGCACTGATGTGGTCTAGAGATGGTAAGACAGTGCACCACCTTATGTGAAGTGGCGCCTTATGGGGTTTTTTTTTTTTTTTTTCGTAAACACATTTTAAAATTACTTAATGAAGATTCCACATATAGATTTTTATTGGTAGGTGTATGGTTTTGTTAACACTTGAGATGTATGAGATCAGCTTTACTCCACCAAAAATAACCAAAACAAACAAGACAATAACACGATTCACAAACAGGGTTTGGATTTTGTCAAGGGTTTTAAGAAAGGACTTTGAGAAGGAATCAAGGAACAAGGAAGAACCACTGATCTAGGCTACCATTTTGCTCCGGTAGCAGTGAGCTTGCTCTGGCAACGGTGAGCTTTATTCTTCTTTGACAGGAGTAGAAATATAGTGGATGACCTTTGGGCTTAGGCACTCATTTTGGCATTATAGAGGTAAGTATAATAAATACTTGTATTTTTTATGTCTTCTTTTCTTTATATTTATAATTTTGTTTCATAATTATGTATTTATATTATATGTTAATATGATTGATGATTGATGATTGATGATTGATGATTGATGAAGACGAACTTAGTTTATTCACTTTGTTGATTTGTTTTCTTGATGAATATCTTACATTGGTAATAGGAACATTTATGAACATTAATTGATTAATATGTATTCATATTAATATGTTAATATGAACGTTTAATATTTATTTAACATATGAGTAATAGGATTCAACTATGATTTGAGCCAAATGGATTAGTTTTATAAAAAAATTACACAGGAACGCTTTAGTCGATAAGGCGACGCTTTATGCCCACCTTATCGCTAAGGCGCTCCGAAAGGCCCTCAAACGCCTCCGTCGCCTTACTGCCTTAAAACCTATGTGTTAGAGTTACAGGATTTTTTGAATAAAGTTTATCATTTGTGATTTTCCTGTAGGGGTAAAACTAACGCAGGCCTAGTTTAAATTTGGGCCAGGTTTTGGTGTTGGTTTGGGTTTGGCCTTAGATTTTTGTTTTATTGTTGTATGGGCTGAAATATAAATCCCAAAAGTGGGGTTTTAAGGGGGTGTACCAAAATTATTATTTTATTTGTGGATCCCATGTCTAGAGTCCAAATTTAGGAAGTTATCTTGGCTATCCAGGAGACCTGTTAATTATTTTAGGCTAGAGTTTTATTAATTTTGGCTGTTCATTTAGAGTAAGAGAGTAGAAGGCGGACCTCGGCGTAATGGTAAGGTTGTTCCATTGTGACCTAATGGTCATGGGTTTGAGTCGGGAAATAGCCTCTTCACAAGGCAGGGGTCCCTCCCTAGACCCCGTAGTGGTGGGAGCCTCGTGCACTGAGTATGTCCTTTTTTTATTCGAAGTAAGAGAGTGTTAAGGAGTCCTTGTAGGAGTTAATTTTGGAATGTTTACAGATTAAAGATATTTAATCACCCCCTCCAAAGATTTGGATTTTTGGAATGAAATTTGAATGGATTACTTTTGGTAATTTTTTGCTGGTTTCTCTCTCCTTTCATTTTAGATTAATAAGAGATCCCTCTCCTAAGTTTTTCTCTTTTCCTTTTTTTTTCTTATTTTTTTTTGGTGAATAAAGAATTCATTACCAAAGTAGAAGAAAAAACATACGACCCCTAAAAAGGGGGGTGTGGGTAGAGAAGAAAGACAAAAGTCCATCCATATAGAGGAGGGGGAGACCTGATCACAGAGCTAGAGAGCTCCCAGGAAGCAACAATATGACAATTTCTAGGGGAGGGATTATAAGTGTATGAAACATTGGATCTCTTGGCTTTGACATCAAAGAAGATGGAGTTCAAAATCTTCCCAAGCGGTCAAGAGTTGGAGGTCCATTTTCTTTGATTTTTCTCTATCCATATTTGATTTATGGGGTTGCACAGAAAGCAAGCTTGCAAACAATATTGCAGATGTCTTCCCCTGAAATGTCATATCCATCCAAATCTAATCCCTCTGAAAGGGGAGAATTCTCCTGTTCGAATGCCAACATTTGGCAAGAACCCCTTTCCAGATAGAGGAGGAAACATTGCAGGTAAAAAAGAGATGATCAATGTCCTCAGGCTCGGCACCATAAAGAAAGCACAAAAAGGCGGGGGTAGGGGTGTCAACGGTCCGGGTTGGTGCGGTTTCGGTCCCGTTCCACCGGTTTCGGTGTGAGTTTGGAAGTGACCGAAACCGACCCATTAAGGATTTATCGGTTTCGGTCCGGTGTCGGCTTCGGTGCGGTTTGGGTT
>NC_056560.1:30754536-30766371 GCF_013358625.1 Macadamia integrifolia | reverse complement strand
TTGAATGAGAAATGCTTGCGTAGGCAGGTAGTTTAAAGACTTTCCAAGCCGTAAAGCTTTGGTGAGAAATGCAATGCTTGAACCAAATAAGCTTGTGTCAATGGGAGGAGGACCCATGAATCTTGAAAAAATCTCAAACATCCTTGGCACTAAAGATCCCTGATCTAGAAGGGTTCTAGAGAATAGTATCATGGTTCCTTTGTTGAGTTCTAGGAATAGCCAACAAAGAGTTCCAGATATTGGTAAAGCTGAATCGAGGATTGGACCGAGGAGTCCAAATACAAGAGAATAAGATGCCAGCAACAAGCGTATGCTTAGGCAATCCTGAGTTATAGATGGCTTTGGAAGTAAGGGCTTGGGATAGAACACCTTTAGGATGCCATGGATCAAGCCAAAGATAAGTAGAGGCCTGATGTAGATATGTCACTTGGGCTTATTTTATTCCAAATAAGCCTTGGGTTGTGTTATATATGTGTTGGTAATTTGATCCCATGGGTTTTTTTTTTTGAAATGAGCCACTTTAATGAGCCAAAATATGGGTAGAAGGTAGAAAAACGAGATTTAATTCATTAGTTTAGTTAGTTGCTATTTAATTCAATAAAGGCCCATTAGGCCATTGGTCGGTTGTAAAGTCCTAGATGGACTATTAGTTAGTTAGTCCTACTCCATGTTGGAGTCATAAAGTCAAGTCCTAGTCCTATTTTGAATTCTTAGTTGTAGTAGGAGTATCTAGTCCTATTGGGAAACTAGTTCCTAGTAGTAGTTTGACTGCTATTCTGCCCTCTATAAATAGAGGAGCCTATGTACTTATAATTGGAGATTTGAATGAATGAATTATTGAGTGATTACTCTTTAGCTAAAAAAACTGTTATTGAGAGGTGAGATGCCTAAACCTTTAAGGGGTGTGATACCCAAAACCTGAGGGGTGAGATACCCATTCCTTTATTCTTTTTCACCCTTCTCAACCCTCCATCGATTCTTCTTTTTCTATTTTTATTTTCTGTTTATTGTTATTGGAAGTTTAGACATGTGAAGGCATACAAAATCAGAATCACTCAGCCAAAGAATTCTTGTTCTTGAATCCAATCGACCCTCATTGCTGCCCAAGTTTGAGATCTGATCTGCAGATCCTTTGGAGGACTTGTTCTATACTCTAAGAAGATCAATCGATCCTCTCTTGAAGGTTATCTGAAGAAGACAAGTTGCTGTTCCTGCAGAATTCTTCACATTCTCTCTTCTAGGTCTGAAAATCAAGAAAGCGCATAACTCCATAATCAGCTGTCAGAAGCCCTTCGTATTTGGGGGTTTTTGTACCCTCTCTAGGGACTATCTACACCCAAAAGTGCAGCTCAATCAGACTCCCACAGACTTGGCCGCACCTTTCTCTCTCCAGCTCTATAGAAGGTCTTTCTCTCTCCTATTGGGTTGGGTTTTGAGCTGGTTTTGCTCCTATATGGGTATTGTATCCTTGGGGGTTATATTTGATGGTATTATTTATCTTATTTATTTGTTTCTTACTCCTATTTGTATTGTGTGGGGTTATAAACTGTGGAGTTAATTACTTGTAATCTACTCCTACATTAAGGCCCCATCAATAATTTGAGGAGATAACTTTGGAGAGAGATGGACGAAGAGAGAGAATTTTTTTTTGGGTGAATAAATAATTCATTACCAAAGGAGAAGAAAATACATACAACCCCAAAAAAGGGGGGGGGGAAAGGAAAAGAGAGCGAAAACCATAATCCTTAGGGCGAGTCATGATTCCTGATTACAAAGCTTGGAAGCTCCCCAGGAAGCAACAATGTGACAATTTTTGGGGGAACGGGAATGATTGGCAGAAACTTTTGAAATCTTTGCTTTGATATCAAAGAAGATGGAGTTTCAAATCTTTCTAATGGCCAAGATTATCAGATCTCATGGGCCCCTCTCCCTGGCACAAGCTCATCTGGCTCAAGCATCACATCCCTCGGCAAAGTTTCACTGCTTGGGGAGTCTTCATGAATTGCCTCCCCACGCAAGCCTTCCTCATCCAAAGAAGGATCCAGGTCTCCCATTTATGCTATCTATGTGGTTCAGAGCCTGAAGACATTGACCATCTCTTCTTTGCTTGCCATGTCTCCTCCTCTATATGTTAGTGTGTTCTCTCCATATTTTGGCCGGTTAATCGAAGAATTCTTCCTCTTCAAAGGGAGTGGATCTGGATGGATATGACATTTCAAGGGAAGACTATTTGTGACTGTGGGAAAACTTGCCTTTTGTGCAATTATCAATCAAATCTGGATGGAGAGAAACCATAGGAAATGGACCTCCAACTCCCCAAGCAGACTTTGCACTAAATAGGCCATTCGAGGCATGGTTTCAAAGAATAGTATCAATCCTCCTGAGACCCGGACTGGGGATGATAGGCAAGGAGTTCCAGATTTCAGCAAGCTGATCAGAGGCAGGGGGCAAGGGGAGCTTAAGAACCCGAGGATATGATGTCAACAACCATAACATGCCTTGGAAGCCTGAATTGTAGATACCTCTGGCACTGAGAACATGAGAGAGGAGCCCTTTTGGGTGCCAAGGATCAAAAGCCAAAGATAGGTGGATGATCCATCCCTAATATGAGAGGAAATGATTCTGGAAGCAATAAGTCTCAAGAAAATTATCATGCGCCACACCCAGGAGGCGTAGTGAACAATAAGTTTTGAGCCTGAGGAGATATGAATACACTCAATCTACCAAAATGCTTTTATTCTTGCTAACCACCTTCCAAATTAACTTGAAAGTTCTTGCAAAATTGACATCCTTGATGCGTCTCAAACCCAAACCCCCTTCTTTTTTGGGATGGAAAATAGTCAGCCCAACTAAGAGGACAAAGGAATTTAGAAGACTTGCACCCTTTCCAAAGAAATGAAGCAAACAAGGATTCCAGCTTGGATATAGTCGCTTTGGGCAATTTGTAGATTCTAGACCAGTAGATGTAAGAAGCTTGGAGGACTGATCGGATGAGCTCAATGCGGCTAGCAAAAGATAGGAGCTTCCCTTTCCACAATTGGAGGCGCTTCCTGATGAGATCAGGCATAGGAGTGTAGTGATGGCTTGTGAGTCTTGTAGGGATAAGAGGAAGGACCAAATACTTAACCGAGAGAGAGCCCCGTGCAAATCCATTTTTCTGAAGAAAAGAGATCTTGACATCATCCGAAATTCCAGACAAGAAGATGAGAGATTTCTCAAGGTTGATGCGAAGACCAGACATCGAAGCAAAGAGGTTCTGGCAATGCATAATAGTGTCTAAAGATGCTTCATCAGATCAGGAGAAGATCATCAAATCATTAGCAAAAGCAAGATGAGTAAGCTTGATGACCTTGCACTTAGGGATGGGAGTGATAGAGTTCTGATCCGAGGTAGATTGCAAGCTTCTAGGAAGAACCTCCATCGCTAGACAAAAAATGTAAGGGGACAAAGGGTATCCCTATCTAATGCATGTAAAGGAGAAGTACCCTACTCAGCTTCCATTGTCCAGGACTGAGAATCTGGGGAAGGCAATACAGTGAAAAATCCTATTGGTAAAGATAGGGGGAAACCCCATTTTGTTGAGAACTGAGACAATACATTTCCATCTGAAGGAGTCAAAGGCCTTGTGGATGCCAATCTTCATAAGGGCTGCCAGGGAATGGGATTTTTTGTCAAATCCTCTAACAATCTCATGACAGAGAAGAATATTATCTCCAATGCTTCTTCCTTGGATGAAGGCAGACTGGTTATCACTAACAAGAGAGTTGATGACATTGTTTAATCGATTGGCGAGGATCTTGGCAATGAACTTGTACAAGAGGTTGCAAAGGAAGATCAGCTTGAAATCATTCATTGAGTCAGCACTCTCTTTCTTGGGGATGAGGCAAAGGAAGGTATGGTCGATACTGTCACACCCTGCCCTCAATACGACACAGGTATGCCAGCACTGAGCACCTCACCGTATTTAGTCAGCCTGTTTTCCTTAGGATCCAAACTCTAGGTAGTCCACAACACCATAATACCCAACTAGAGATCAGAGCTACTGCATACATCATATGTATAGTAGTAAAATTCATAGCCATCCAACATCTCTACGTGGTACCATATTTATATTTATAGACATAGTACAGTCATCCATATCTTATAGTTATCCACATATATTACAGTTATCCAAAATGGTAAAGAATATTTACACAAAATATGACATCTCCCAAAAAGGGCTCAGATCACCAAAAGCGATCTCTGCGGAAGCTTGTATGTACACAAAAAATGGTCAGTGATATAGAAACTCCTCAGTAACACTGGCCTTCGTAGGCACAATCGTCACAGTCACAGGTGGGTCTGCGGTCGAGTTCATTTTCTTGAATATGGGCCATGTGATCCATGGTCATTGTCTCATAATCAATGCCGGGAGTCGGCAGAATACCGCCTTTATCATCTATAAGATCAAAATAAAAGGGGGTGAGCATGTCATGCTCAGTGAGGGGGTGGGGCAAGCAAGCACACGCAAAACATATGATGCAATGCATGCTCATGAATCCATTTATTAAATTACACTACTCCGTAGTCCATTATTGAGTTTGATCATAATGGGTATAGTGCTACGCAACGTAGGTGGCATTCTCTACCCTGTATGTTGGGCATCAAGAATATAAGCTCATTGCAGACAGAAGTCAGCCAGTCCCGGTAAGAACCTCGGTCCCCCCGCTAACCCCTAATTAGTAATCCCGTAAAAATATCAGGCATACAGTATGTCGTATCTTGTCCACATCCGCCTCTGGTATAGTACGTTGTACCAGGGAAAGTGCACTGCTGATCAGGCCACCACATATATCGGGATTAGTCCATACCTATCCCCCTACGGACAAGGGGTTGTAGCACTTAGGGTGGTGATACCTAACCCAGCATACTATATGATGCACATCCATTCATCACATACATACACTCATCTTAGGCACCTGCCAGTGTCCCAACTTACTTGTCTTACTTGTCTTAACTCATGTCCTTTAGAATAGAGCCTTTCACACAATAAAATATAATGCACAAACACATACAAGGATGCATGATCATAGAATGCAAGCATAAAAAGAAAAATAAAGAAACACTCCAAGAAGTCAAAAGGCACCCACTCACCTTGGTACTCGGTAATATGTGACTTCCCTTCCTGTATTAAACAGGCTCCCTTACTGTTAATCAAATTTCCTAAAACCAGAACAGATATATATATATATATAAACATTAAAATAACTAATTCAAAATCAATATACTTCTAATATGGTCATTTCTATCTCCTTTTACTTAGTTTATAGGTCCCTAGTAAGTTTAACAGGTTTCAGTTCAAATCTGGAACCAATTCAGCCTCTGGAAGCCTAACTGGCTGGAGACGCTGGAGCCAACCGGCCGGCCTGTGGTCTCCCACCGGTTACTCTAAAACCTGCTGAATCTGATTCTGTCAGGTTCTCCGTTCCTGCTGTACTCTTCTTTAGTAATTTAGGTTCTTATCTCCCTTCTAAGGTCCAAATCACATAATAATAAAACAAATGTGAAGACTTAATTGGGTCTTCTCTTACTCCATTCTTGAAGTTCCAATGTCCACTTCTTGAACTGCATATAAAATTTTATAAAATCTAGAATTCGTTACATCAATTGGGGATTTTCCTCAAAACTGAACCAATTACTCATGTTAATTTCTTCATTAGAGATGGGTTACCAATGCTTTTGATTTACTACTTTGGTGTTCCATTACCAATTCTGCCTGCATGCACCCAAAATCATGAAATTACCTTTGCAATTTATTTCAATTCATGAATTAGAATTCTGTTTTAGGGTGGTGAGGAACCTTCAACTCTATTTGGCCTTAATTTCAGATAATCCCCAAATCTATAGCATCATGGGAACAACTTTGGTAGCTGCGTAGTCATTTACTCTTGCTGAATTTAGAGTTATACTACAAAATTTCACAAGTATGTCATTAAATTCTCCAATCTCATCTTAAATTGACCATTCAACCTAGGGCTATAAGTCTAAAGGTTTTATTCCCTTGGGTAATTTCCAGATTTCTGCAGAACTACAAAAAGAACTAAATTTACTTTCGAATTACCTTACAACTTCAAATTTCTGCTCAAATAAATTCAGAATTCCCAGCATCCTTTACTATGCACCACTAGAATTCACTTTAATTGTTGTTAAAGTGGGATTAGGGAGGGAAATACCCTCCTCTTAACTAGTTTTCACTGAAATTCTGTCCTTGTAGACAGATTTCCATCCATGGTGAAATCTCTAAATTAATTGCATGGGGAATTATCTCCCTAATCCTTTGTAATATAGAACATGATTCACACTTACCTGTTACCAGTCCGATCCAGGAGTAATCTCATGTATGATCCTTCTCTTTCTATTTCTCTTTCTTCTTCTTCCTTCTCCTTCCTTCTTCTTTTTCTTCTCTTTCTTCTTGTGCTTACTGCACAAGATAAAATAGGGGTTCAGGCTATTCGGTGATCTCTTCTTCTTTCTCTTTCTTTTTTTTTTTTTAGTGTAATGTATCCCTCCTCCACCGAACACATTAACCCCACCCCCACGTTTTCTCTCTTAGCTGCCTTAAGCTCAAAGCTTAGGTGTGAGAGAAGTTGACACCTAACACATCTTTACATATATGTAATATATTTTTCTTCTAAGTGACACATATTGACTTATATAATATATATATATATATATACATAGTGGATATATGTTTATATAAAGTCTCCCCCTCCACCGAAATGGGCTTAAGGCCTCTTAGTGAAGAAATAAAACAATTTAAGTATATTATTTAGCTATATTATTTTATTCATTTAATTATGTATGTACACATTTAGTTAGGTATGATGCGAGGATGTACCAATACTAGAGACTCTAGAAGGGTAGTGGGGGTCCACATGTCAAAGAGGTGTGTATGTGTGTGTCCCACAACCTCAAATCAGTTCCCTGCCATGCCAACCGATCAGCCTGTCATTCCCAAGGCTCTCTAGTCGGTTGGGCTAAATTTAGTTCCCCTTGGGTCTGCAATATCCCCTATCACACCTAGCCCTTATTGTAGATTATAATTTACATGTTAGCCCATTCCTCTTGCTGGTTCCTCCAATACTGTTGGTAGGATGCACAGGTATGTAGGGTCATTTTTCCCTTCTTGGCATTCCACTGCTGCCAACCAAGCCAATAGTGGCCTTCTCTGCCTGGCACTGTTGCTTGTCCACAAGGAAGGTAGAGAAGTGAAGTTAGGGTGTTACAGATAGCCTTGATCTGACTGGGGTTGAAGAAGAAACTCTTAAGAGCTTTGATTAGATCTTCTTTAATGATATCCCAAGCTGAGGTGAAAAAACCCATACTGAAACCATTAGGCCTTGGAGCTTTGCTGGCTTTGTGGGAAAGGATAGCAATAATAATCTCTTCATCCGAGGGAATGGCCCAAAGCATCTGAGCAACATTGTCAGGAACAAATTTATTGATAAGACCCTCAGGGATGGGTATGGCCGGAGCAATGTCCGGATTGAACAAGTGCGTGAAATGGTTGACAACAACTTCTTTTATCTCATAAATCCTGAAGACTTGGGAGCCATCGGGGGTTGTTAGCATGGGGATGGAGTTGAAATTGTTTCTGGCTTTCAGGGAACGATGGAAATAAGAAGAGTTGGAATCCCCTAATTCTAGCCAATTGATTCTAGCCTTTTGCCTTAAGAATCTTTCTTTCTGAGCCAAAAGAGGTGAAAGATTTCCAGATTCAGATTTCTCTTCCTGAGCCAAGGAGGAGTTCAGGTGATCAGATTGAAGCCGAATTTGGATGGAGGATAGCCGATTCCTACAATCAGCAACAAGAGACGCGATGTTCCCAAAGGAGTTAAGTATTCCAAAGTTTTAAAGCTTCTTTGACATTTCTGAGCTTCCTGGATAAGGCAATGAGAGGAGTTGAGAAAGCTTGGACAGACTTGAACTAGGCTTCCTTAACAACATTTGTGAAATCTAGATGAGAGGCCCACATATCAAAGAATTTAAAAGGCTTAGGACCGAAAGATGTATAAGGGTGGATTAAAAGGGATACGGGGCTATGGTCGGAAGTGGATGGAGGCTCAAAAGTTGCATGAGAGGAGGGGAAAACAGATGGCCAGACTTCATTGGCAAGCAACCTGTCAAGCTTGCAAGCAATATGGGAAGACCCCGTTCTTTTGTTATTCCACGAGAATTTGATATAGACCAGCGGAGGTCATCCACAACAATGTCTTCAATGCAATCATTGAAAGCACCAATATTTGCTGAGTTTAGGTGGCCCCCTCCTTGTTTTTCATGAGAGTACCTAACGACATTGAAGTCCCCACAAATACACCAAGGTCGAGAGCCAACTTGACCTACGAAGCTGTGAAGGTCATTCCAAAGAATCTCTATCAATCACTTGATTGGAAGTATAGATGGCTGAGAACAGAAAGAAGCTGCATACAATATCGGAAATGGCTAAGTGAAGGAGCTGGGAGGAGGAAGATATGAGGGAAACAGAGAGAATTTTTGGGTCCCAGAGAGCAAATTCTCCCATATGGATGATGGGAATGGTTGGAAAAGAAGGACCAGCCAGGGGGCAATGATGGAGGCAACCCGGGAGAAGGATGGCTCCTTTATTTGAGTTTCCAGCAAACAACAGAAGGCAGACCGAAAATCTTTGATGAGCGAACGGACAACATCATGCTTATTAGGGAAGTTCAGACCCTTAAGGTTCCAAACAAAGCCCTGAGACATTAGGAACGTAAGGAAGAGGGCAACTCAAGTTCCGAAGGGAGGGAGCCGGCGGGGACAGTAGGAGGCCTAGATTTACTATGGTGCTGGTAGGAGTGAGGGTTAGGGGAGGCAGTGGTAGTCAGCTGGTTGGGGGAGAAGCTTCGAAGAGGTAGCACGAGGCTTTCTGGCGGAGGATTTCTTCAAAGTAGTAGTGATGGTGGGTAGAGAAGATAGGCCAGAGAGGGTTCGATGGGTCGGATCAAGAGAAGGATGGGTGTTAGAATCAACAATGGGCTATAGAGGAGTCAAAATGGATGGTCCATGAAGGGTATTGGATGTGGGATGGGCTGAAGTGGAGTTAAGAGGAGGTGGGCTAGGGAGGGTTGAGTCCTTAAGATGGGCCTGGGAGTAGAGAGCAAGGGTGACTGGGCTAGAGGGAGGGAGATGGGCCTGGCTGTCTAAAGAAGGAAGATTAGGAGAAGAAACAATGGGTCGGCCTACTTCTGGTTTAAGCAATAAGCCCAACGAACCAGTAGAGTAAGGGTCCAAAAGCTGAGTGTTGGGCGATGTGGAGGAAACAAAAGGGACCTTCTCCATGACAGAGGAGAAATGTCCAGAAGGAGCACCTGTAGAGAGCGAGTTGTAGCTCGAGGTAAAGGAGGGGTTCTCATCGTCAGAGGTCTCGTCTTCAGAGGAAGCATAAGAGGATGAAGAAATATGGCCAGAGGTAGATGATCCAGTGGACGTCAAATCAGTGGAGGTTTCATCGGTAGAGGGGGCTTCTTGGGAACTGACAGGGGGGCCGTGGCAAGGATGTGGACAGGAGAAAGTTGCTGTTCCATCTCCACATCTGGCTGTAAGATCGAGAACCTGTTTTTCCCATTGAACAAAAACTTAGCAGGATTCACAGGGCACAGGGCACAGGGCACAGGGCACAGGGCACAGGGTAGTAGAGGCTGTGGGGATTCTTTGCTGTTGTCAACGCCTTGCGTGGCCCCTACCCCTCGCTGGAGAAGGAAGAAAGGGGTGATCATCGGTGGTGGACATGAATGATCTATCTCTGTGGAAGTTAGGAGCGTTTGAGTTGACCGATGTATCATCTCCTAGCTTACCAGCGGAGGGCTTTGGAAGGCAGGCTGCTGAATTGTGGCCAAAGACTTTGCAGTAGAGGCATTGAGGAGGTAGCCAATTATAACAGATGGGCTGCTAAAAGCTAGCTCCTCCCCATCTTGAACAGTGATTGATAAAGGGAGGGCTTCCGAGGTAGGAACCTCCATGCAAATCCGAGCGTAGGAAAGTCTGTCTTTCTCGTTGGTCCTAACATTAGAGCGTATCGGGGTGCCAAGCACAGAGCCGACAATACTCAAGCCTTCGGTGCACCAAAAATGCAGGGGGAGACCTGGCAAAGAAACCCAAAGAGGAATAGTAGAATAATCCATATGCTTCAGCATCAGCTGTCCGTGCCAAGTGCGGAGGAAGATTGGCTTGCGACCCACCAGCCACGGACCACCTTCCAAGCAACGAGCCTTGTCCCTTTCCTTGAGAATTTGAACATGAAGTAGCTGTGATCAAGCAAGAAGGTGTCCACTGTACCTATAGGTCTCCACTACTTCTTGAGAGAAAGCTTGACTAGGTGAAACCGTGAAAGGGAGGTCGCTTTCCCAAAAAGTGGCGTATGAGGGAGTTGGACCATTTAGAAGCTTCAACATCGAGAATACCCACAGCGCATTTGGCCTGTGCTGTGCTGTGTGTTCCAGGCATTTGCCAAGGGGGGAGGTTGGGGATGGAGGGGAGGGGAGGGGCAGGGGTGATGGAGGACGAAGGAGATGAGGGAGGAGGAAAGGATAGAGAGGGGAGAGGCCCCCAACAGGGGGCAGCCATGGAGGCCGGAGCTCAGGGGAGGGTGGAAGGTTGGGAACGGAGGGGGCCGAAGCTTATTTTCTCTTCTTTTTATTTATTTATTTTTCCGAAGGGAGATAATCTTGCGTCACACCCAGAGGCATTAGGGGATATTCACACGGTCCAAAAGGAATCTGACCGGATAAGGCTCAAGTAGACCCAATCAACCCATATGCTTTTCTTCTTTGTGACTACCTTCCAAACCAGCTTGATAATACCTGCTGAATTAACATCCTTGATACGTCTAAAGCCCAAACCCCCTTTAGTTTTAGGTAGGCAAACAACGGCGGACTTAGAGGGCGAAGAAATCTAGAGCATTCACTTCCTTTCCAAAGGGATGAAGCAAAGATGGATTCAAGCTTGAAGATAGTGAGCTTAGGCAACCCATAGATACCGGACCAGTAGATGTAAGAGTCTTAGAGGATAGATCAAATAAGCTCTAATTGTCCTGCAAAGGATAAGAGCTTTCCTTTCCAAAGTTGGAAACACTTTTTGATGAGGTCAAGCATAGGGGTCAACTTAGGAGAAGATCATAAGATCATCAGCGAAAGCAAGGTGGGTGAGGTTGATAGATTTGCATTTGGGGATAGGGGAGATGAACAAATCATCAGTTTGGGATTGGATGGATCTGGAGAGGACCTCAAGAGCGAGGGAAAAGAGAAGGGGGAGAGGGGACATCCTTACTTAATACCTACAAAAGGGTCGAAGAAACCGGCTAGGGAGCCATTAACAAAGACTGAGAGAGAGGGTGAAGAAATACAGGCATAGATCCTGTCGATAAAGGTGAGGGGGAAGGACATGGATAAGAGGACTCGATTGATGAAGTCCCATCTAATGGAGTCAAAGGCTTTATGGATGCCAATCTTGAGGCCGGAGGGGGAGTGAGATTTTCGGTCAAAACCCCGAACAATTTCATGACAACCGCAATTTTCCTGCCAGAGATGAAGGCAAACTGATTGGGGCTGATCAGGGAGTCAATCACTCCTTGAATATGAGTGGCAAAGATTTTGGCAATGAATTTGTAGAGGAGGTTGCACAAGGAGGTGGGTTTGAACTCAGACAAGGAGAAAGCCCCATATTTTTGGGGGATGAGGCAAAGGAAAGTATGGTTTATCCCTTGGATCTGGGAGGGGTTGAGGAAGAAGCTTTTAATAGCAAAGATGAGGTCATGCTCAATGATATCCCAACAGGTGGAGA
>NC_056560.1:30753211-30754516 GCF_013358625.1 Macadamia integrifolia | reverse complement strand
AAAAAAAAAAAAACACATGCTAAAGCCGTCAGGGCTAGGGTCTTTGCTAGGCTTATGGGAATGGATGGTGGCAAGGATTTCAGAGTCAGAGGGGGTGGCACTGAGGAGGGGCAGGAGATTAGGGGGGACAAATTTGTTGAGGAGGAGGGGGGAAGGAGGTGGGAGGGTAGAGGATGTTCCTAAAATAAGAGACGACCTCAGCCTTGATGTCCTCAAGGTTGAGGAGGCTAGTACCATTAGAGCTCAAAAGGGATGTGGAACTTTTGCTTAAGGAAGCTCTCTTCCTGGGCCAGCAAGGAGGAGTGCTCAAACGAAAGGGATTGCTTATCAAGAGCAAGAGAGAGATTATAGAGGTCCATATGGAGGCTGGATTGGGTGGTAGCAAGCTTGTCTATATAGGGGGGGGCGCACACGAGAAGAGATGATCCCAAAGGTGGAGAGGTTCCACTCTTTGAGACCAGATTTCATGTTTTGCAGCTTGCGAGCAAAGGCAATGATGGGAAAGAGAAGGAATTGATAGGTTTGTCCTAGGAAGAATTGACAACTTGAAGGAATCCCAAGTGAGAGGTCCAAAAAAGGGGTGTCCAAGCATATTCCAAAAATACGTTGACATGCTATCTCCAACTGTGATACTCTAATATAATGCTCAAAAGAATTGTTAGGCATGGTTCGAGAACTGAGTCGACCGTATGTGCAGGGGTTGAAATGATATGTCCTGTGACTTTTAAAAGTCACAGTTTTGACCATGTTTCGACATGTTTCGACCAAATTAGACGAAATTTCGCATGTTTTGACCGAAACATGGGAAATTTCGACCAAACCAACTGGTTCCTATAGAAGTTAGTTTGAAAAGAAACCCAAGCCTTCTTTAGTAGAAGTCGATCCTCTCTTCTTAGTTTTTCTCCTAGCAGTGGGAAACTTGGGGAAACAGTGGAGATTTCAATTTTTTGCCTAGCAAAGTTGAATCTAAGGGTGGTTCTTGCTTCATCTACATAAGAAAGACAGTTTGGAACAAAAAGGTAAGTCCCAACTTCCCCACAACCTGTAAATAGAGTAGAATTATGTAAATTTTTTATGTTACTTAGGAGGACCCATAGTTATCAATTCGGCCGAATAATTCGCGAATTATTCGGCCGAACCGAATTTTAAAGAATTTTATCAAAAATTCGGACCGAATCCGAATTAAAAATAAAATTCTTTAAAATTCGCGACTTTTTCAAAATTGAATATAAGTCGCGAATAATTCGGACCGAATCCGAATTAAACCGAATTATTCGGTTTATTTAAACATTATTTAAAAAAAAA
>NC_056560.1:30750134-30753191 GCF_013358625.1 Macadamia integrifolia | reverse complement strand
AAAAAAAAAAAAACACATGCTAAAGCCGTCAGGGCTAGGGTCTTTGCTAGGCTTATGGGAATGGATGGTGGCAAGGATTTCAGAGTCAGAGGGGGTGGCACTGAGGAGGGGCAGGAGATTAGGGGGGACAAATTTGTTGAGGAGGAGGGGGGAAGGAGGTGGGAGGGTAGAGGATGTTCCTAAAATAAGAGACGACCTCAGCCTTGATGTCCTCAAGGTTGAGGAGGCTAGTACCATTAGAGCTCAAAAGGCGGGGGATGGAGTTGAGATTGGTTCTGGCTTTGAGGGATTTTTAAAAGTATGTAGAGTTGGAGTCACCTAGCTCAAGCCATTTGATGTGGAACTTTTGCTTAAGGAAGCTCTCTTCCTGGGCCAGCAAGGAGGAGTGCTCAAACGAAAGGGATTGCTTATCAAGAGCAAGAGAGAGATTATAGAGGTCCATATGGAGGCTGGATTGGGTGGTAGCAAGCTTGTCTATATAGGGGGGGGCGCACACGAGAAGAGATGATCCCAAAGGTGGAGAGGTTCCACTCTTTGAGACCAGATTTCATGTTTTGCAGCTTGCGAGCAAAGGCAATGATGGGAAAGAGAAGGAATTGATAGGTTTGTCCTAGGAAGAATTGACAACTTGAAGGAATCCCAAGTGAGAGGTCCAAAAAAGGGGTGTCCAAGCATATTCCAAAAATACGTTGACATGCCATCTCCAACTGTGATACTCTAATATAATGCTTAAAAGAATTGTTAGGCATGGTTCGAGAACTGAGTCGACCGTATGTGCAGGGGTTGAAATGATATGTCCTGTGACTTTTAAAAGTCACAGTTTTGACCATGTTTCGACATGTTTCGACCAAATTAGACGAAATTTCGCATGTTTTGACCGAAACATGGGAAATTTCGACCAAACCAACTGGTTCCTATAGAAGTTAGTTTGAAAAGAAACCCAAGCCTTCTTTAGTAGAAGTCGATCCTCTCTTCTTAGTTTTTCTCCTAGCAGTGGGAAACTTGGGGAAACAGTGGAGATTTCAATTTTTTGCCTAGCAAAGTTGAATCTAAGGGTGGTTCTTGCTTCATCTACATAAGAAAGACAGTTTGGAACAAAAAGGTAAGTCCCAACTTCCCCACAACCTGTAAATAGAGTAGGATTATGTAAATTTTTTATATTACTTAGGAGGACCTGATCTATGTATTCACAGTGGCCGAATTTTTTTTTTCTTTTGCATGTTATTATTTATTTATTTTTTCTGTTATTGAAAACGCATTTACCTACAACATATTCTAGTCAACAACTCAGCGTAATGATTACCGAACCTTTGATTCACCACACAAGTATGACTTTATGTGTGTGTGTGTGTGTGTGTGTTTTTTATTTTTTTATTTTATGAAACTAATGATGTGAATGTGTTAGAAATGTCTAAAATAGGATGTACTCAAAAAATAGGCAAAAAAACACTA
This sequence comes from Macadamia integrifolia, assembly GCF_013358625.1. Classification (NCBI taxonomy): domain Eukaryota; kingdom Viridiplantae; phylum Streptophyta; class Magnoliopsida; order Proteales; family Proteaceae; genus Macadamia; species Macadamia integrifolia. Next base: position 30,751,739 of record NC_056560.1, on the reverse strand, counting down.
TTTTGGGGGTCGAAACCTAAATTTCCACCAAACCGGGAAACATTCCTTGGTTTCCTCGAAATTTCTTGGGTTTCGACTGAAATTTCCATCTCCCCAAGGGTCGAAACCTGATACCTTGAACCTTCTTGTTAGGAGCCTTGATGCTTTTCCATAAACTATGAGTACAAGTGTGTCTAACTTCCAAGATCTCGCACTCATTCAGGCTTACATATGGCCAATAGGTTTTGGAACTAGTGCGGAAAGTTAGCTGTGAGGCTCACATAAGTGCATTGAGAAGCTTAATTAGCTAAAATTTATTTTTTGTGATTTTGGGGTGGGTGGGTGAGGCTTGCTGAAGCTCAATTTTACGTCCCTTTTTATTGTATTTATTTCTCTCTTTCTTTGTTAATGGATCTTCATTTTGTTGCCGATCAGAAAAGGAAAAACCTTTATTGGTTTACTACAACTCGGTGGCCAGTTTCATTGTTTTTATCTCCTTATAAAATTTCATTTTTTGCTGATTGTGTTATTTCTTCTTGTAGTTTTGTGTGTCAAGTTATTGTTGTAGGTTCGTGGAATACATTTGTCTAGTACAGTTTTTGGTTTTGGGTTCTTTTTAAGTTATTTGAAAGAGATAACGGTGAAGGTTATTGTTTTCTTTGTCCTTATACAAATGTTTCCCAGCCATGCCCTTCTTTGCTAGGGTGTGCAAGAGAAATTTTTGCACGTACCCTTGAAGGTCGTTTCTTAATTAAGCTACTTATTTTAGAAGAAAGTAATAAATAGATTAGTAGCATGTTATGGATTGCAATTTGCAGGATTATTAATACCATTTTGCGTTGGTATTAACAAATTCTTTGTTTTCTTCCTCCCTATTCCCCTCTCTTGTAGGTCTTGTTTGATGTAGTTCCTGGAATGAAGTTTAAAGATGCTATTGAGCTAATTAGTATGCAGCCTATTCCATCAACAACAGCAGCTTGGAAGAGGTGATCTTGCAACTATGCTTCTATTGTGTGTGTATATTTTATAAAGAAAGTTATTATTTATCAAAAATATGCTCCTATTCTAACTCTGAAAAAACTAGGTACAAATTTTTTAAGTTTATACCCGAACTCACTTTTCAACCCATTTGTAAAACAAATGGCCTAGTAAATCCATAAGTAATTTACAGACTATCTGGATCTCTGAGCCCTCTTCATGTCAGTTATTATTATTTTTTTAATATCCTTTTTCATTTGTTGATGTATATCTTCTATGTATGTATATTTTGGTAGAATGCAGGATATTGAACTGATGCACATGCGCTATGGTCTAGAATCTGCTGTGCTAGCTTTAGGAGCTATGGAAAGGAGTATCGCCAATGAAACTGAAAACCATCACCATATGGCATTCTGCTATTTGAAAGACTTGCAGAGCCATCTTGAAGCCATCAATAATATTGCACGCAAGGTCAGTGGCTTGCCGTCAGAATTCTCTGAAAAATGTTATGTAGTACTGCACAATGCTGTTCTCTGTCAATGCTCCTTTTTATTTATTTATTTATTTTTAACTACTTTATTCTTTCTTATCTTCTTTGTTAATGGTAAGGCCAGGTATGTTGACATTAGACCCCCCATTCCCCCCCCT
>NC_056560.1:30748762-30750113 GCF_013358625.1 Macadamia integrifolia | reverse complement strand
AAAAAAAAAAAAAGGCACTAAGATTGGTATGTATAAATGTGTGTGTGTGTGTGTGTATACATCTCCACACATGCGCACACTCACATGTGCATGTTTGCGTAAGCACATATACTGATATACCCACAAGCTTATCTTCTGGAGTGTCCCCAAGTTGCATTGCTAGCTATTCCATGGAATTTCATGATTCTTTGGGAAGAGTTCTTCTTGTTTGAGAAGTGATGTATGGCAAAAGGGGCCACCATTCTGTTTCCTCAATCTTTCCAACCAGGACAAGTGGGTTGGTTCGTTTGTCCTCCTATATATGCTATTCTCTGTCTTCGTTCGTGAGCATCGAATCTCAGATCTGATTTCTTGTCAAACACAGTAATTTGTCACTTTTCCTTAGTGTTGTTTTTTAGAAGGTCGAAGCTTCTATTTGGGTGATTTTGGTATGCTTTGATTGGTTATTGAGTTACCTATCTAATGTGACCAAGATCTTGCGATTCCAAGATGTGTTGGGAAAGTTGTGCAGTTTAGTAAAAGTGGCTCAGTCAGTTTAAGAATTTCTATTTTTTGTTTTTGGTTTATATATATATATATATATTTTTGTTTTTTGTTTTTTGTTTTTTTGTTTTTTGTTTTTTTGTTTTTTGTTTTTTGTTTTTTGTTTTTTGTTTTTTGTTTTTTGTTTTTGGGTAGTCTAAGAGTTCTTGTTTGGGTATTTTAATCATTATTTCTGGTTATTGCTTGGTAGTCTAAGATATAACCCTGCTAACTTCAATGAATCAATGACAATATGGTCAATCGCCGAAAGGATTACTAAGAAATAACCTTACTAACTGCTATTGAATCATGGACAATATGGACAATTGATGAAAGGAAGAAATAATGGTTAAAATGCCCCTACAAGAACTCTTGGACTACCTAAACACCAAAAAATATAAAATTCTTAATGGATTGACACTCCACTAAATCGGGCCTAAATTTCCTTTAGAAAATTGAGTTATTTCTTTCATTTCTTTTGAGGTTGTTTCTAGAAGGTCAAACCTTATCTGCTTTGCATGATTTTGGTACTTTTTGAAAGCTTAGTCTGTTACCTTTTGAATAAGACCAAGGTACAAAATTCTGAATTGTGTTGGAGAATTATGACCAATTTATGATTGGTGTTTAAATTATGGTATTTATTTTTTAATTTTGGATATTTGATTAATTTAGGAGATTAAGTTGAGTTATTTTTGTATTTAAGTTAGTTGTAGGTCATAATTGGGTTGAGGAGTCCATCTATACATTTTGTATAGAGGTTGTAATCTGATTTCTGTTGAATAGATTGTTATTCAGTTTGGAAGGGATGCTTCCTTCTTTGCTTTGGGGG
>NC_056560.1:30718972-30748742 GCF_013358625.1 Macadamia integrifolia | reverse complement strand
GGGGGCATTTTTGGATGAATAAATAATTCATGACCAAGAGGAAAGAATATACAAGGGAAAGGGAAAGGGAAAGGGAAAGGGAAAGGGAAGGGGGAGGGGAGAACCAAAAAGGAGCAAAACCGAGGGGCCCAAAAGGAAGGCCCCAGGAGACAACAATGAGCCTGTTCCTTGGGTTGTCACGAACTGTGCCTATACGCAAAGATCTGAGTCTAGAAATAACATCAAAATAGATGGCTTTTCAAATCCCTTCAAAGGAACGAGAATTGGGGGTCCATCTATGAAGGTTACGTTCCATCCAAAGATGATTGATGGTGGCGCAAAAGGAGAGCTTTCCGATTGTGTCAAAAATGGTGGAGCCACTGAAGGTCATGTCTATCCAAATCTATTCCTGTGGGAGGGGCAGAATGGGATGGGGGGAGGGCCAGCATGAGCGGAGAACCTTTTTCCAAATGGAGGAAGAGAAGGGGCAAGAGAAGAAAAGATGGTCCACATCTTCCGTACCATTCCAACACAAACAACAGGAGGTGGGGACCTGGATGTGGCGGTGATTGAGGAAGGCCTACGTAGGGAGGTAGTAGGAAAGAGCTTGCCAGACAGTAAAATTGTGACGAGGGATGTGCCCTTTGGAGTGAATGAAGTTCCAAGCAGAGGCGGAAGAGAATATACCCGAAGAGGAGGGCATCTAATGAACAAAATCTTGAAATCCTTTGTGGCCGGGGGGGATGGGAGGGAGGGTGGTCCAAAGGTCCGCCATGGGAGGAGGAAGAGGAGGGGGGACCAGCCATCGTGGGAAAGGATGGAGGCCACTGTAGCAGAGCAAAAAGAACCAGAGGAAGCGATGATTCTGGGGGTAACCAAGGACAGAAGGATGCCAGAAGGGTGCCAGGGTTAAGCCAGAGTGAAGTGTGGAGCCATTGCCGATAGTGCAAGAGATGGCAAAAAGAGCCAGGGGTCTGGATTTGAGGATACCATGCCAGCTCCAAGAAGCATCAGAGGAAGGGGGAACGGTCCAAATGGAGTCATTTTTAAGAGGGACAGTAAATCCAAGAGACCCAAATACTGCGTTGCTTGGAAACTATCTTCCAGATGAGTTTGATGATAGCAGTAGAATTAACATCCTTGATTTTTCGAAGACCTAGGCCACCTTCAGCCTTGGGATGGCAAACTTTGGGCCAGCTCATGGGGTGGAGGAATCTAGAGCCTTCAGAACCTTTCCAAAGGAAGGCACAAAGGAGGGAATCGATGGCCTTGCAAGTGGAAACAGGGAGGAAGAAAATACCTGACCAATAAAGGTAGAGGGATTGGAGGACAGATTGAATGAGGACCAGTTTGCCAGCATAGGAAAGGAGCTTGCCTTTCTAGAGGTGAAGCCTTTTCTTGATGGAATCAATGATGGGAGAGCAGTGGTGAGGGGAGAGGCGAGAGGAAATGAGGGGGAGGCCAAGGTAACGGACAGGGAGGGATCCCAGGGGGAAACCAGAAATGGCCAGGAGCTGAGATTGGCACGTATCAGAGACTCTCGAGAGGAAGAGATTGGATTTGAAGAGGTTGATTTTCAGGCCAGAGAAGGACTCAAAAAGGTGGAAGGAGGTCATGATAATGGAGATGGAGACAGGATCAACTTTAGAGAAGATCATGAGATCATCGGCAAAAGCAAGGTGGGTAAGCGAGAGCACTCTACATTTGGGGATGGGGGAGATAAGGTGCTAGTCAGTGGAGGATTGGATGGAGTGGGAGAGGACTTCGAGAGCCAAATAGAAGAGGAAAGGAGAAAGGGGACATCCCTGACGAATGCCTATCGCGGAGCATTAATAGCCAGTCGGGCTACCATTGGTGAGGACAGAGAAGCGAGGGGTGGAAATGCAGGAGCGAACCCAGTGAACAAAGGATGGGGGGAAGGACATTTGGAGAAGGTCATTGGATATAAAATCCCAGCGGATAGAATAAAACGCTTTGTGGATGTCAATCTTCAAGAGGGCTGAGGAGGAATGGGATTTGCGGTTGAAGCCTCTGACAATCTTATGGCAATGGATGAAGTTATTAGAGATGCTTCGACCAGCAATGAAGGCGGATTGATTTGGGCTGATAAGGGAATCGACAACCTTCTGGATCCTATTGGCGAGGGTCTTAACAATGAATTTGTAGAGAAGATTGCAAAGGGAGATGGGTCTAAGTCCGACATGCACTGGGCGCCATCCTTTTTGGGGATGAGGTAGAGGAAGGAGTGGTTGACGCCAGAGATTTGGGAGGGGTTGAGGAAGAAGCTACGGATGGCGAAGATGAGATCATCCTGGATGATATGCTAGCAAGTGGAGAAGAAACCCATACTGAAGCCATCAGGACCCGGGGCCTTGTTAGCTTTATGATGGACGACAACAGAGAGGATCTCATCCTCAGAGGGGATGACTTGAAGGAAAGGAATGAGGTGATCAGGAATGAATTTGTTGAGGGTGTTGGGGGGAGGGCTGGTGAAGGGACGGGGAGGGGTTGAAGTGGTCATTGAAATACGAGACAACTTCCGCTTTGATGTTCTAGGGGGAGAGAAGCTCAGTACCAGAGCGGGAGATGAGCTTGAGGATGGAATTGGCATTGGTACGGTCTTTGAGGGAGCGGTGGGAATATGCCGAGTTGGAGTCCTCAAGCTCAAGCCATTTAATTCTGGATTTTTGACGGAGGACAGATTCCTCTTGGGAAAGACGGGAGGATAGATCAATGGCTGCCAATTTTTCTTCCTCAGCCAGGGAGGAATTGAGGGGATCAATCCGGAGCCGAGATTGGATGAGGTAAAGTTTTGCTTGGCAGGAAAAGATCTGATCAGAGATATTGCCAAAAGTATCAGAGTTCCAGGATTTAAGGGCCATTTTGACATTTTTCAACTTTTTTGCAAAACAATGAGAGGGGAGGAAGAGACAGGGGTGGGGATGGCCCAGGTGTCTCTAACTAAGGGGAGGAAGCCCTCATGGTGGGCCCACATATCAAAGTACTTAAAAGGCTTGGGACCAAAGGAGATGTGGGCCTTGACAAAGAGGGAGATGGGAGAGTGATCAGAGATGTCGGGGAGGTCAAAGTTAGCATGGGAAGTAGGGAAGGAGGTATGCCAAGTCTCATTGACAGGGAGACGGTCAAGCTTACAAGCAACCCTATCATGTCCACTACGGCGGTTATGCCAAGTGAACTTAGAGCTAGACCAACGGAGATCATTCATCCCAATGTCCTCAATGTATTCATTGAAGGGGTCAGTGGAGGTGGTGTCCAAAGGGGCCCCACCGAGTTTCTCATGGGAGGCCCTTATCACATTAAAGTCACCACCAATTCCCCACAGAGTGGAGGATAGGGAAGACGAGAAGGAAAGGAGATCAGACCAAAGAGGGAGTCTATCTTGGGCCCTGTTATGGGCATAGACAACAGAGAATACCGATAGGGGGGAGCCCGAAGGAGAGAAGGAGAAATGGATGACTTGGGAGGAGGAGGCTAGGTGGGAAATGTGGATAAGGCGAGGGTTCCAAAGGATCCAAATGCGCTCGTAGGGGAGTGGGAATAGTTGGAGAGGAAAGACCAAGAGGGGGCAATGGAGGCAATAATGCGAGGGGCATTTGATTCAAGGACACGGGTCTTGAGGAGACAGACAATGTTGGCTTTAGAAGATTTAATTCGGGGGCAGATGGTTGCATGTTTGGCAGAGGAATTGAGCCCTTTGACGTTCCATATAATCCAAGGGATCATTGGGGATGGGAGTTAGGGGGAAACCGAAGCTCAGTAGAGCTAGTGGGAAGTCTGGGCTTGATCTTAGTCCGACGGGCGTATTCCTTGAGAGGAGAAGGGGGATGATTGAGAGTAGGTTTGGGGTTGGGGGTTCCTTTGGGTTTGGAGAAGACAAAGACCTTCTTCTTGGGACCAGCCAAACCATTTCTTAGGGGATCCAATCTGAGCTTGGATCGAGGGGAAGATGCCTCATTTGTTGAACTTTGGTTCCCAGGGGGGATGAAACATCAGTAGCTGGTTGCTGGGGAGCACCAACTGAAGAATTGCTGTTCTGGGGAGCAAAAACATCATCAGCAGTGATGGCCGATGGTATAGAAATAGTAGCAACATCTAAGGAGGAAGATGACGCCTTCCAAGTTGTGGCGTAGGGAGGAAGAGTGATATCATTAGCATCTGAAGAGGTTGGAGATGGCGCCTTCCAAGGCATGAGGGAGAGAGCAGGCGGCAGCCCCAGAAGGAGAGTTGGAGCTATAGAGATGTTTGCTGCCGTAGAAGTGGACAGGATACCGGGAGAGTCAGAGCTTTCGCCTTCCAAGGCGAGAGAATGCAAAGGGTCCATAGTACCTAGCAAGAGGCCAGGGCAGGGAGTAGTGGCAATAGTTGCGACTGAATCAGTGGAGGTCTTGTAGGAAATGTTGATAGCAGCAGTAGAGGATAAGGGGTGGCAGTTGGAGGCAGCAGTAGCGGTTGGAGTCGACTACAGGGTCACAATTACAGAGTGGTGAGGCGCATTCCAAGGCGGCAGAACGAACAGGCTGGGAGAGTCGCAGGAGGCTCTCGGGGTTCCAGAACAGGAGAATCAGAACGAGCGATGGGAGAAGTCTTGTGGGCCAGTAGAGAAGAGGAAGAAACGGGTAAGGAGATGGATATAGGTTACAGTTCAAGGTGGAAGGCCAATGGGATGGGTCGGGTGTGTTGGTTGTAGGTGGGGCTAGGTTTGGGTCGGGTAGGAGATGGGTAGGCTTGGTCGGGTTGTAGAGGTTATTAGGATGGAGCGGATGGTTTAATGGAAATTTAGAGAATTTGGAGAGAAGCTAGACCGGTAGGAAGTAGGAACTGGTTGAGAGGAACAAAAGGGGGTTCTAGTTGGACTGGTAGGGTTGGGTTAGAAGGATAAAGCGAGAGAAAAGCGGGAGATATCGTGCCAGAATGGTTATTTGAAGCAGGGCCAGAGGAAGGAAGAGGGAGGAGAGGCGGAAGTCCAGAGGCAAAGGGGACAAAAGGGAGAGGGGCGAGGACCGAGGTCGTCTTAGTGGAAGGTACAAGGAGGTCAGAAGACCTACGGGGGGAGAGTAGGGTTGGTGGAAGGTTCCCAACGACATCCAGGTCATCAGGGCAAGCCAAAAGTGAGAATCGGTTAATATCCGCTAGGTCTTCCAATGATCCCACGGTACTAGCCGGGAGATGAGCTTCGTCGGAGACGGAGATTGGAGTGCGCAGGCTTCTGCCTCGTTTGCATTTGGCAATTTTTCTTATGGATGTCTGATCTTCCACAAGTTCGGCAGGGAGCAAAGATGAGCAAGGCAGGCCATTCATACGAGTTTGGCCGTCGGAATCTAGAGATGGTTCGACTGGGTTACCCCCAATTCCTCCACAAAATTATTCTTTTGTATTATTATTATTATTATTATTATTTTTTTTTACCTCAAAGCACAATAGAGTGGCCGAAGCATTTGCATGTGGAGCATCTGGGGGGGATCCAATCGTAATGAATATCTTGCACGTGATCGTCTCCTTCAAATACAGTGATAGATGAAGGTAAAGATTGATCAGCCGAGACTTCAATGCATATACGGGCAAAGGACAAACGGTCCATTGTTTTGGTTCTTTGATCAGAGTATAATGGCTTGTCGATGATAGATCCGATGAGGCTGAGCCCCTTAGCACACCAGAAGTGGAGTGGGAGATTAGGGAGAGAAATCCAGAGCGGGATGGAGGAAGGTTCCAATCGGTGAAAAGAAGTGCGTTCATCCCACTGCCGCAAGAAGATCGGATTTTTCCTTATAAACCAGGGACCTCCGTCGATTGCGACCGACTTATCAGCAGGGGAAGAGAAGTTGAAAAGGAAAGTGCCATTGTCAAGCATAAAGGTGGATAGAGGGCGAGAGGGTTTCCATTGTTTATGGAGGAGGCTTTGACGATGGCGCAAGGAGGCCGGCTGCCAAAGAAGGAACCAACGATGCAATTCTTCCACCTACTGATTTTTAGTTCGAGGAGTCCAAGGGGGCAAAGACCGACAGGGATAGAGTTGCGGGAGGATGGGGGTGGAAGAAGAGAGAATGGCCAGAGGTGGGAGGCGAGGATGAGGAAGAGGAGGGGAGGAGACGACCTCGGTCCAGGGACAACTGTCAAGGGGAGGGAAGGTGTTGGGGCAGAGAGGGGAAGGAGGGGTAGGGGGAGGTCATGGGTTCCATCGTGAGAATTTTGTCCAGCTTGTCCTTGATCAGTTACAGCTGAAAGAAATAAGTCTTCTTGGGATTAAGATAGGTGACTTGTGAAAAATCAACATGAAGCTATAGCTATACTTCATTCTTTCTTCTTCTTGTCTTCCTCCTCTTGTGTTTTGTATCGGAAAGTGCTTCTCCTCCATAGTTTTCACGGTGCCAAAGCGTTGGAGGGCTGCCTAAGCATTTAGGCCAAAAGGCGCCCGCCTTAAGGCGAACAAGGCGACGAAGTGCTATTTATTTTCTCTCTTTTTCTAACATTATTTAGTATGTTACATATACTTTATATCATAAAAAAATCGACATTAAGCCACACCAAGTCTTAAAAAATCAACATTAAGCCACGTAAAATCATAAAAATCAATATTAAGTCATATTAAGTTATAAAAACTCATTCACCACCATATCCCTGCTAACCCTTCCTGCTGTCTCTACCCCTAGGGTTCAGAGGACATCCCCCACCTTTTCTTCTTTTGCCCCTTCTCTCTTTCTTGTAAATGTATCCTTCCTAGGTGCTAGCCGGCTAAAAGATCCATTCTCCTTTTTGACAGGGAATGGAACTGGATTGACATAATTTTTTCAAGTCCTTCCATTTGTGACACCATTGGCAAGTTGGCTTTTTGTGCAACCATTAATCATCTCTTGATGGAGCAAAACATTCGTAGATGGACTTCAACTCTCATTCTCTGGACAAGATTTGGAAAGCCATCTACTTTGATTTTACTTCCAAAGTTCAATCCCCCAATTCCCTTAGGAACACCCATATCATAGCTTCATAGAACCTGCAAATCAATCTCATCCCCATTCCTTGATGGCTACTATCCACCCCTGCTTTGATGTTCCCTTGGGACTTGATATTTTGTCTTTGTTCTTTATTTTGTTGGTCCCCCCTTGGGTTGGCTTCTCCCTGTTGGCTTAAGCCTTCCCCCTCCCTCTCTCCCCCCTTATATATTCTTACCTCTTGGTAATGAATTATTAAAAAAAAAAAAAAAAATCATAAAACTCAACATTTAGAGAAATGTTCTTATTCTATGACAAGTTTGATGGTCAAATGATTTTATTTTTACGTAAGACTTTTTGTATTAGGTATAGCACACATAGTTGTCACGGCGTCAAATCGATCCAATGCGGTGGAGGGGTGGCTAATCAATTTGGCGATGAATCGCCTGTTATGGCGTTGCCATGGCGGTTAAATCGCCCATGTGTCATTTTTTATTTTTCCTATTTTCTAAAGTTATTTAGCATGCTACAAGCCTACAATATATACCCTATAATATATAAAACCAACATTAAACAACATCAAATCATCAAAAATCAACATATCCCTATCAAAATCACCCTTCATTTTACAAAAAAATCGACCGCCTAGTGAATCAGGCGTGACCTGGAGTCCATGGCGGTGCCATGGCAACGCCTATCAACCAATGGCGACCGCCATTTGTGAGTCACATAAATCGTAGCACTGCCATGAACGTCTTTTTCAGCCAGGACGCCAAATCGCCGCCTTGGCGATGCCATGACAACTATGATAGCACAAAACCAGCTTTCCAACGAGTCTAAGATTACTTAAATCTGAGTTTTAATGACAAAGTTATGTTCTAGTGAAACTTTTTTTAAAGTGTGCAAATGCTGTTAAAATCTCCAAAATAAAAATAATTATGGACATCCAAACAAAGGATTATTTTACCGGACTTTTGGTTTTTAGCAATGCTTTACTATGATAAGATTTAGAAAATTTTTAGAATTGAGAAAAACCCCAGCATTTGAAAGTTGAAAATCACCCCTACAACAAAAAATCCAGGTTTTGTTCTTCGATTGAGGGGTTGACTTTTTATCCTTTTGAAATTTGCTTATTTATGAATAATATCTTAAGTTTAAAAAAAAAAAAAATACTTAAATGATATTTGGCATAAATAAGTTTCAAAATGTAAGGCGACATGCAATGCAATAAGGCGACGCCTTGACAACTATTTTCTCCTCTCATTGTGCAGTTTATTTTAGTTACAAATTTACTTTATATTTTATGAAAAATCATCAGTTCTTGCTTTGTTCTGGTGCTAGATATTCATTTCTAATTAGGTATGATTTAGGCAGTTTTGTTTTATTGGAATCTGCCATGAGCATCAGTAATGCATGCGATCCATCATGTAAAGACCCTATATGTGCATTGTGTTACCCATTTTTGTTCAAGTAACTGATGATGAGCCCCCTTAAATTGATGCAGATATTTTTAGTGAACATTATTATCTCACTTTTACATATGGATGACATTGCTGTGAACTTGACACATTGTGCCCCAACTGGGAGGTCTTCAGAATTTCCCTATATGTCGTCTTCAGAACAAGTTTATCTTACTGAATGTGAAGGAGGGAACAAAATGGTGGTATCTTTTACAGGGTTGCTGCTAGATATATTACATCACAATTTACCATCAGATGGATTTGAACAGGAGCGCTTGTTGACCACCAGTATAACTAGTAGTGGAGTACAGGCCTTAGAGTGGAGAATTACAAATGCCAAGCGTTTCATTGAAGATTGCGAATGGCGTTTGTCAATTTTGCAACGTCTTCTTCCATTATCTGAACGCCAGTGGAGTTGGAAGGAAGCATTGACTATATTACGTGCTGCTCCATCTAAATTGTTAAACCTGTGAGTTTGATAATCCCAATTTAAAAATTTCAAATGTCAATTTTTTGTCGCACCTTTTGGTTCTGATTTGTTGTTTACTTAGAAGGATTGACAAATTTCGTTGCTCTAAGTTTTAAAATGGAAGTATATAGGTGAGATTTGTTGCACATATATCTACTTTATATCTGACTTTGGGCTGGTATGATGAGTAGATGCCTGGTTTGTTGGTCCTATAATGACCTTTTTGGTCTTCCTAGGTTCATGTAAGTTGGACCTGTAATAAGAGTTAGAAATAAGCAAGGATCAGGGCAAGAGAGAATAAGAGGGAGAAGAAGAAGAGAGAAGAACGAGTGCAATCTTGTGTAGGAGAGGGAGAGAGCTCTTCCCACCTATATTGAATCACTAACATAAAGGATAAATTACATACACCTCCCTAGGGATGTAAAAGATAAAGAAGTAAATAAGCTAGTTCCCAAAGTACCCCTAATTCATAAACTCTAACAATAAGAAATATCTCTAAGAAAAATAATTAATAGTTTTTCAAGTGATCTACTTGGTTCATATTGCAAACATAACAATCTCTAGCTAGTAACTGACAATCTTAAGAAAAAGCTTCCACCAACGGCTTAGCAACAACAATAACAACAACAACTCAGCCTTTTCCCAAATAAATTGAGTTGGCTACATGGATCTGCAAAAGTATAAGATAAAAGAAAAAAGGAAAATAGGAAAAGACACATCTGGGACATCACACCCAAACGTGGTCAGCAACATGGATTTTTGCCCTCTAAACAACTCTGTTTGATGTTATACTAGGATCCAGACCTAGCCTCTGCATGTCTTTCCCTTTTTTTTTTTTTCTTATGAATAAATAGACATTACCAAGTAGGAGAATAATATACAAGGGGAGAGAGGGGATGGGCAAAAAAAAAAAAACAAAAAAGGGCAAAGGACAAGCCCAACAACAACAAAATGATACATCAAAGGCGGTGGGGATAATAGTAGATGGGAGACCCCAGAACACAACAATGAGCTTGTTCCTTGGGGTGCTATGGACCCTGCAATAACGAAGGCAACCAAGTTTGGAGCTAAAATCAAAGTAGATGACTTTCCAAATCCTATCAAAGGATCCAGAGTTGGAAGTCCATCTACGTAGATTATGCTCCATCCAGATATGATTAATCATAGCACAGAGGTGAGCTTTCTAACGATATCACAAATAGTAGGACCATCAAAGGTCATGTTAACCCAGATCCATTCTCTACTTAAAAGGAAGGATCCTTCTAGAAGAAGACCAGGAGGAACAGGGGACTCTCTTCTAGATAGTGGAGCAGGAAGGACAAAAGAAAAAGAGGTGATTAGCATCTTCAATGCCATTCCAACAAAGACAACAAGAATGGGGAACAAGAATGTGCCGATGGATGTGAAAGTTTTGCGTGGGGAGGCAGTTAGAAAGAGCTTGCCAAGCAGTAAAACTATGGCAATGTTGTTGTAACCCGGCAGTCACTGAGAGGGGGGGTGAATCAGTGAGCCCAATTCTGATCCCCAAAAACCTGTCTGATGTCTGGCCAAGAAAAACCTGATATACCTGTCCCTATTTGCACACAGTCGTATGCACACTCAGTCTCTCATAGGCACTTCCAAGTATGCACACCCATTCCACATTCCACGCACTTCAATATAAAATGCAAACAACAAGCACCCACAACACAGGGTTTCTACGAGGTTCGGCAATTTGCCTACATCCCCGGAGTAGTGCCTGTAAAGGCTTCGTACCTACTCAATACACTACTTTTGACTGCACCCACAGTCGGGAGCACCTACACCCAATTTTCTCAAGCCGAAGCTGAGATGGCACTCATAGTGCCGATACAATGTGTAGCACCCACTACACGGGAGCACCCACTCCCGGTGCTTAGCACCCACTAAGCACACAATAAATAATACAATTAAATTGGGCTTATATCAATGCCCTACAGTCAAGCTCTGCCTAGCATATGCATCCACAACTAACCCTAACATACATACATACATGTAATGTAAAATCAAAGGTTAGAGAATCTCACACCCGATTGCCTGGGATGACTGGAAACTTGTACTGACAAGTTTGGTGCTCACACCTTCTCTCTCCTTGGCTTCTTGCTCTTCAAAGCAAACACATCCTTGCTTTCTTCTCTTCTTCCTTGGCTTTGAGTTAATATACCATTAACACACTTCAACCACCTCTTTTACCTCATTTAATGGCCTAAGAACATTTATCATCAAGAATGTATGTTCATTCAAGGACCAACAAAGAGGGGGAAGTTTCTCCTACCAAAACCGTAGCCTTCCTTCACTCAAACTTCATATTTCTTGCTTCCATGGTGTAGGGCTTGAAAAAACGAAGAAGCTGCAACTTGGTTCACCCAAATCCGAGTTCAAATGAGGGAGATATGACCATTTGAAGTTGGAGCAATGAGATAGCCTGAAATGGAATCTTCGTAGGGGTGGCGTAGGCTACACCGGCGGTGCGCGCAACAGGGGCGAAATCTGACTGTAGATCTCATATAAAAGATCTTGTAATCTGAGCCGTCGGATTAAACCAACGGACAATAGATCCAAACCATTAAATTTGAATCTCGATGACGTCATCATGACGAAGGCGCTGACATCGTCAGAAGTGTTGTCGATCTATGATTGGTTGCTTTTCCGGATTTTAAGGGAGCTTGTCTCCCACTCACAAAAGAGAAATGCATATCGACCGTTGGATCCGAATCCTCCATGATGGCTTTAATCATATTTCATGGGATCATTAAGATCGGAATCTTTTTTTATACCTTCTTACACGCGCGAAACACCACAACATACCTTGATAAAGTGTAGCGCCAGTGCATCAAGAATTATGCACCTAACCAATCAAATTCTACGCGCAAGCATCTATCTCGTCCATGTCAGCGCAAAATCTCAGCAGCCTTTGGATGGGCATCAAGCCTACGTGGTCGAATCTTGGCCATCCATTTCACTTCCCTTTACTCCTCTTTATTACAATCAAGCCCCTGCCTCCATATGTTTCAGTGCTTAAAGACCCCTTGCAACTCAGACCTTCAAAATCTTTAAATTACACAAAAGCCCTTCAAATTTCAAAAATAAATTCCGAAAAATCCACCCAACACCGAGAGCAACTGATGGATTTTCGGTTTGGATTTTCGAACCGACTTTACGGAAACACATAAATTTTTCATACGATATCCGATCGAGATGAAACGAAGTGCGTTGGAATCGTAACTGGATGCTCTACGACTTTTTAGAAGACTCAATCATCTGAATCATCCATGTAAAAAGATCAAAATGCCCCTACACCTTTTCAATGACGTATCTTTCTCATACAGAATCGGAACGCGATGAAATCAGAACCGTTGGAAAGATTGTATTTTTTTCTTATTGTTACATGTAGAACACTTCCTTTAAAAAATTCATCTTCAATGCCGAAACTGCCCTCGATTGCCACAAATGCCGTAACTTCTTCATACGGTATCGGAATGTGACGAAATCAAATGCACTGGACTAGGTAAATTACAATCTATCTTTTTCATGAAGAACTGATCTTCCAAAAATGTCATTTCCATTTCCGAAAATGCCCCCGAGCATAAATAGGTCAATTTTGCCAGTTTTGACCCAGAAACCCGCACCACCTATTAATGATGTATTAAACCACTCCATGCATACCAAGCTGCTCTGTTATCTCATCGGTGACACTGGACACTGCCATGTCATCATCTTCATCCACATCACCCAAACTGGCCACGCAATCATCGTCACATGGCCGAGTTGCCAACAAGGACAACCATAAAACAACAAATGGATGTGACCCTTTCAATCAGATGATATTGTGTCAAGGGGTAAGAGGATCCTTATCATGAATAAATTCCAAGGATAGGCAGAAGAGAACAGTCCTTGGAGGGACGGGGTCCAGATAGTTTTGTCTTATCTTTCCCTATAACCAGGAGGAATCACTGTTAGTTAAAACGGGAACGGAAAAAAAATAGACATACGGTATGGGTTTTAAACAGATAAAAACGATGAACGGTACGGTCAAAAAAAGGTCAAAAAAACAGGAAACGTCAAACGGACGAAAACGAAGGTTACGAGTATTAAAAGTGTAGTTTTCAAAAAAAGAAACAAAAAAAAGGGCAATATACTCTTGTAATTTGAGAGATTATTACCTGTATACCTGCATCTAATGTTCTAAACTACATCAACATCAAACATTCATGCATATATCATCCAAAATATAGCATCCAATATAAATTCCAAATTAAAACTTAATACACCATATTAAAAAAGACATGTCCAAAAAAAAAAAAAATCCATCCATCCATATCATCCAAGATATCTAAAGAACTCAGTATCATTATAACAGGTCCAAAGATCAATGATAAAAAAAAAGATCAATGAGGAGGCATTAAACTATATGAAGTAGATCCTCCATCAGCTCCAGTGTCAGATGGTTCAGATTCCTCGTACGTCTGCTCAAGCCTCTCCATTTCAAGCTCAAAGTCTACTATAGGTAAGTCACCAAGATTATCTAAATCAATAGGCCTTGAATCTTTATGTAGTTGGCTTTCATAGTTCTCCCTCATCATAGAGTTCATCCTGATGTACACCAAATCTTCTAGCATCTCTGGGGCTAATCTATTTCTTTTCTTTGTTTGTGCTGCATCCCAAGCACTCCAATTACACTCACAAGGAAAGGACCTACAAGGCTGACTCAAGATTCTACAAGCAATATTTTGAAGCACAGGAAATGCACTACCAACAAATTGCCACAAAATCCCTACAAATCAACATAAGTAAACAAATATAAGAATGCTATATTTAATTAAAAAAATACAATAATAAACTAATTAACTAAGTCACTTACTTGGATGGTTAGTTTTCATCATTGTTTGCCCTGTCATATTGAACAACAATGGACTTTTCATGTGATAATTAATGACTTCTTGCGTGAATTGCTCACGATCTTCTAAAGGAACCATGATGTCCATAATAAATTCTTGTGCATTCATAAATTTCGTTCCATCAATATCAAGTCGACCACCAAACATAATAGAAGGATTCAAAAGTGCACCATAGACATGAACATGATGAATAATGTTCTTCTCTAACCTAAATTGAAACAAGTCCATTATGGCTAAATACTTCCCTCCATCATTCTCCACAAATTTCCTCAATGTTTCTTTTGCCCTTTCTGTTGCTTCATACAAGTAACCTGCAGTAGAACCATCTGAATCAACATGGCGAAGAATACGAATAAGTGGCTCCATGAAAGCAACAACTTCCTTTGCCCCCTCCCAAAATGTATTTGATTGAATTATCCCAACAGTTCTCACTGCCATTTCAGCTCTATTGAATTGAAAGGCTCTCCATTCAGATGATGCAACAAAAAGCCTCAACTCATTCTCAACAACAATAAGAGACTGCAGCATAAAAAAATAAGTACCAAACCTTGTTTTGTAAGGCTGCTTGATATCTCTATTGGTGGTGAATTTCCTCATCAATGCTACAATACCTGTGTGCTTGTGAATATAATCCACTACAAGTTTCCCATCTTCTATAACTTCCCTCACCCATTTAACTTTTTTATGAATATCTTTCAAAAGCAGATTAATCCCATGAGCAGCACAATTTGTTCATATATATGACGCCATTTTCCAACCAACATATCACCACAAGAACAAAAGTTAGAACCATTATCTGAAATAAATTGCACACCATTGTTTGGTCCAACTTTTTCAATGACATCAGAAATTTCATTGAAAAGAAATGTTGAAGTTAATGTATTTATACTGCACTCAATACATTTAAAAAACACAGCACCCCCAGGAGAGTAAGCAATCACATTAACCCACGACCTCTTCTTTATGTCAGTCCAAGAATCGGACATAATTGTGCAACCTGTGATACCCCATGTCGCCTTTATGTTGCTAACATATTGCATGATTTCTGCCTTTTTTCCAGGAATCAAACTGGTCCGAAGATTGCTATAACTTGGTACAACATAACTTGTACAAATGCACATGCACCCCTTAGCATCTCAATAAAAGAATTTGTCTGTATAACATTGAAGGAAATGTTATTATTGGCAAAAAAATTAGTTACCAACATGTCCAATGACTTATTGCCTTGCTTAGCAGCCATCTCTACCATTGTGGGTTGATGTGTACTCCTAACCTGAGGCATAGAAGGTGTGCTACTTGTGGAACCCATTCCACTTTCAAGAGAACCACTCATTTTCTTTGCAGATCTACTCAAATTAGATTTTGCCAGGGCATCAGCTTGAATGTGCTCAGGAACTTGGGTGCAAATTTGAACATCATGTCCATATTGACAAGCTAAATGAGCCTTCACTCCTGAAACACTCCCAGAATAATTAAGTCCACAATTGTTACATGTGAAACGGCCTAAACCATGTTGCTCTACATGTTCCCAAAATTTATCCTTAGGTCTCACCATTTTGCTTAAGCTTAGGTAGCTCAACTTTGAAATACCTACATAATATAATCAAACATCCTTTCCAATCTCAACAAATAGAATAATTAATGTATTATGAATGAACGATGAGTAAATTCCTTTCGGAAAAATTAAATCATAGATTAGTAAATGAAAAGAAAAAGGGATGTAAAATGCCAACATTTCAATCTGTTGGGTTCAAAACTATAGTACCTTGAAAGTACGTCATAAGCATCAAAATTATACCAAAGATATACAAATAGAATAAATGTGTCGTGTTCATATTGATTGTTGATAGTTTTGAAACATCAATCAAAATCATGGTGCAAGGAATGCAGCTTGGTCCAACAATATGGTCTAATCTGATCAGAAAATCAAATGGTATTGTGCATTATTGGTAAGCTATCGATTAGCCAATCATGCTATTAGTTGATCAATCGAACCACAATTTGTAATTTTTGGGGCATTAGGTTTGTACAAGCCATGAAAAGTTTGTATTGTATTCAGGTTCATCATTGGGTAGATGCTTAGAAAATAGTCGTTTCAGTAACTCATTTCTAGAAATGCCCAATACTTGAACACTACCCTGTTTGGTTAGAAATGAGTAAATTTAAAAAAAAAAAAAGGGGGAATGTTCAACTAAATTTTAAGGGTAGAGGTTCCTTCTGCAACTCAGAATAGATAAAACAGAAAACCAACCACAGGACAGTAAACATAAAGAAACCTATATAACATCAAGTGAGTTATACTAGCAATGATAGACAGGAAGTAAACACAAAAGCAAAGGTCAGAATTCACCCATGGTAGGCCACGGTTGGAGATATAAGCTAGATGGAATTTCTTCTGAACTGTGGAGGAAGAAGAAGAAGAGGATATGTGACCAATAGGTATCCGTATCACACTATACCTATGTGAAGGAAGAAGAAGAAGAAGAAGACTGCTGTCGACTGAGTGAGGACTGAG
This sequence comes from Macadamia integrifolia, assembly GCF_013358625.1. NCBI lineage: Eukaryota > Viridiplantae > Streptophyta > Magnoliopsida > Proteales > Proteaceae > Macadamia > Macadamia integrifolia. The sequence goes on along the minus strand of NC_056560.1, from coordinate 30,732,456 downwards.
GATTGAGGAAGATGTAGAAGAAGAGGGTTTCCTTCGATCGGCTGCTATCGACGCCCGAGATCCGACGACTTGCTACTGCTGCCATCGACAACTCGACACCCGAGTTCCGATGACCTGCTATTGCTGCTATCGACACCCGAGTTTCCCTTGATCGGCTGCTGTCGACGCCCGAGATCCGATGACCTGCTACTGTTGCTGTTGACGACTCGACGGCCGAGTTCCGACGACCTGCTATTGCTGCTGTTGACGCCCGAGTTCCGACTTCCAACGACCTACTACGGCGGTTGTCTACTTGTCTCTTCTTCTTCTTTTCTCTGAGTTTTCTTCGATTGACCAACGAAGAAGAAGGGTTGAGAGGAAAACTCGAATCCGGGTGACTGGGTGAGAGTCTCACCGTGAGACCGTGAGAGAAACACAGGCTCACAGAGATGTGGATTTGGGAATTTGGGATTTGGGGAAGAAAACCCTATCGAATGGTTTTGACGTTTTCTTTAGTTTTGGGTTTTTTTTTTCTAATTAGTATGACAAAATTCCTATTTTGACCTTAAAAAATGCATAAGTGTTTTAAACGTGCATTTAAAACGCGTTTTAAACGGCAAAAAAACGCAACCGCATTTTAAACGCGTTTTAACTAACAGTGGGAGGAATAGGAGGGAGGGTGGGAGGGAGGACCAGTGGTTGGTAAGGGGAAGGGAGGGAGGAGGAGACCAAACTCCTTGAGAGATGATGGAGGCAACTTTGGTAGATCCATCTAGGCCTGAGGAGTAAATGACTCTAGGGGAGACCAGAGAAAGGAGCATACCAGAGGGGTGCCACGAGTTCAACCAGAGGGAGGTTAAGGAGCCATCCATAATGGCGCAAGAAATAGCAGTCAGGGCCAAAGGCCTAAGGGAGAGGATTTTGCACTAGATCCAAGAGGAATCAGAAGGAAGGGAGGCAGTCCAAAGGGTATCAATTTTTAGAAGGTAGGAGAGAAGACCTAAGCAACCCAAATACTGTTGTGGTTGGATGCAATCTTCCAGATGAGCTTAAGAATACCCACAATATTCTCAGACCCGAATCTCCTTTAGATTTAGGGTGGTGACTTTATGCCAACTCAGAGGATGAAGGAATTTGGAGGATTCAATACCATTCCAAAGTAATGTGCGGAGGAGGGACTTAGAAGATTTGATGGTGGATCCAAGGAGAATAAAAACACCGGACCAGTACAGGTACATGAATTGGAGCACAAATTTGATAAGGACAAGACGATCCGCATAAGATAGAAGTTTGCCTTTCTAGAGTTGAAGCCTTTTTCTCACAAGGTCGAGCATGAGAGTACAATGATGGGTCGAGAATCTGGCGGTAATGAGAGGAAGACTAAGATACTTTATCGGGAGGGAGCCAAGAAGAAACTAGTGATCTCCAGGAGGCGGGCTATAGAGGGATCTGGGACACCAGAGAGGAAGAGCTTGGATATGAGGAGATTAAACTGGAGCCTTGAAAGACTGGTAAAATGATGAAGGGAGGCCATAATGGAGTAGATAGATTGGGATCAACTTTATTAGATCATTAGAAAAAGCAAAGTGGGTATGGAGGGGCTTACATTTAGGGATGGGGGAAATAAGATGGAGGTGAATGGAAGATTGGATGGTTTTGGAGAGCACCTTAGGGGAAAGATAAAAGAGGGAGGGGGAGAGAGGACATCCTTATTTAATACTAACCGATGAGGAGAAGTTGCTAGCGGGGCTACCATTGACAAGGACAGAGAAGCGAGGGGAGGAAATGCAAGAGTGGATCTAGTGAACGAAGGTTGGAGGGAAGTACATTTGAAGCAAGACTCTAGAGATAAAGTCCCATTTGATGGAGTCAAAAGCTTTGTGGATGTCTGTCTTGAGGAGGGCAGTTGCAGAGTGGGATTTACTGTCGAACCCTCTCACAATCTCATGACACAAAATGATATTAACTATGTTTCTGCTAGCGATGAAAGACGATCGATTAGCATTGACAAGGGAGTCAATAACCTTTTGAATTCGGTTGGCAAGGATTTTGGCGATAAACTTATAAAAGGAGATTACATAAGGAGATAGGTCTATAGTCGAACATGAAGCAAACTACCTCAATCTTAGGGATGAGATAGAGAAACATGTGGCTTATCACTTTGATTTGATTAGGCGCAAAGAAGAAGCTTTTGATGGCATTGATGACGTCAGATCTTATGATATCCCGGTATGAAGAGAAAAATCCCATACTAAAGCCATCAGACCCAGGAGATTTATTGGCTTTATGGGAGAGGATGGCAGCTAGAATCTCATCATCGGAGGAGACAGAATGGAGGGAAGGAAGGAGGTGGCCGGGGATGAATTTATTGATCAGGCCCGGGGGGCAAGAGAGGGGGGGAAGGAGGATGGAAGAGCTCAGAAAAGAAGGGAACGGATTCAAACTTGATGCCCTCAAGGGAATGAAGGGAGGAACCATCTCTAGGGATTAGCAAAGGAATGGAGTTAGCATTCTCTTTAGGGATCTAATGATCTATGGCAGTAGGCGGTGTTGGAATCACCAAGCTCTAGCCGTTCGATTCTGGATTTCTGGTAGAGGAAGCTCTCCTCCTGGGCAAGAAGGGAGGAGAGTTCCAATGCAACCAATTTCTCTTCCTTTACAAGATCATGATTATGAAGATCAATTTGGAACCTTGACTGAATGGAATCAAGCTTATCTCTGCAGGAGGAAACCTTAGAGGGATGTTGCCAAAGGTGGAAGAGTTCCAACATTTGAGAGCAGATTTGACATTTCTGAGCTTTCTTGCAAAGGCTATCAGGGAGAGGAGGAAGCATAAACAGGAATGTACCATGCCTCACGAACAATGGGGAGAAAATCTTGATGAAGGGACCACATGTCAAAGATTAGGAGATGAGAGGACAAACAAAAAGAGACCAACTTCTCAAGGTCATTTTAGGCATGCCCCTAGCTCTTTCTCACTGGATCTGATCACTCCTCCATACGGGAGCATCGTAAGGCCTCCGATGGACATGTCCATACCACCAACGGCTTAGATGCTTCAAAATTTTCCTCTTTGAAATTATACCTGGATTTGAAATCAAATTTGGAAAAAGTTACAATTGGAGTTGGATAGGTTCTGAAGAGGGGGAAGTTGGTGGAATGCTTCCAATGTTGAGAGTGCTTCTTCTAATAAATATTTGCCATTGCCAGGCCAGTCAGAGCCAGTTCGATAAACTGTCAGAATAAGAATTACTGCTGGAGCATGTGGAGCAAAATCACATTAGTTAAGGCAGTCTTTTCTAGAATCCCATCCTTCAAGCCACTCACACTGGGCATCATGCTTGCCTAGGAACTTTTTCGGATTGAATGGAAAAATGAATTAAACCACTATTTTGTTCAGAGGTAGGGGCCTAGGGGGTGCAGTCCAGAATGGTCAGTAGGTTCAAGGAGGAGAAGATTAATATGGAAGAATAAATCTCCTTTGATGAATTGTTGAGAGATTCAACAATGAGAGTTATGGAGAGTGGAGACAGGTCATTGCCCTAGCTACAATATGGTTAATGTGAGGCATCATTAGTGGTCATTAGAGGCAGTATCCAATCATTTGGTTAGTTTTAGTACTTGTCCTTCATTTCTATTTATATTCTCCTTCTTGGTGTTAGTGCTTTTTGACGCAATTGTAGGGTGGTGGCCATGGATTAGTCACTTATGGGTTCACCTTTCGAGGGGAACTATGAAATAACTGAACCTTTTCCTGGAGAGGTCTGAAGAATTTCTAGTGTTCTATGGTGAGATGGGTGCTGTGTGGATAGACCATTGTGACGAATTTCCAGAAACATGCAACCTAGGTGGTGGGGACTTCCTGCAGATTCTCTCTTTTTTTAGATCTTAATGATCTTTCAAAAGTAAAAGCAACAATGTACATTAACCATTTAAAGGTTTCAATGAAGGGGAAAACACATAAAAGTTACTCATATATGCATGACATCAGGGAAAGTGATGTTGTGAATGGAGGGCAAAGAAGTTGGATATGTGGACTTGGTGCTTTTTCTAAGGGGATTTCACTATCTGATATTCATATCCTTATCTATATAATATGTAGCCTTAAATCCCTCACTTTCTGGAATATAACTTTTGTATTTGATGAATATTGCATGTGCATCTGGTGCATGTAGCACATGTTGGATTCAGTCACTTATATATTAAATGTAGCAAACAATTTACCAGACCAGATCTCAGTTTTCACATATTGGATTGAGTCACTCACACCTATATATAATTTATATAGCAAACAATTTACCAGACCAGATCTGAGTTTTCACATATTGGGTTCAGTCACTCACACCTATATATAATTTATGTAGCAAACAATTTACCAGACTAGATTTGTGTTTGTTTGTCTGGAAGCTGCAGCACTATTGGAGGTAGACAGCCCAGATGTGTGCTTGCTTGCATCTGTGGTGCATGCGTAGTTGTGCCCCTTTCCACTTTCAATTGTGTCTCATCATAATAACATCTGTTGCTATGGTTTGACCATCTTTGCTGCTTGGTTATTATGCAGTTGCATGCAAAGAGCAAAATATGACATTGGGGAAGAGGCAGTTCATCGGTTTTCCTTACCTCCAGAAGATAAAGCAACACTTGAACTTGCTGAATGGGTAGATGGTGCTTTTAAAAAAGCATTGGTATGGTCCAAACTAGTCACTCCGTTTGTACTTGGTTCTTTACTCTAGTAGACCGATTTTCTTTTGTAAATCTTTATACCACATGTTGTCTGTACTTTCAAATTTGGTTGTCATCTGGACTACTCTTTTATTACTTCTCTTAATATACAGGTTCCATATAGTCACTCATACATAAATGTACTTGCAAAGTTGATTGTCACTTGGATTAACTCTTTTATTTCTTCTCTTATATTCAGGTTCCATATATTCATTCTTATAATCGATCCACTTTTGTATAAATTTTGATTTTGAAAAGCCTTGCTATGCATTGATTAAATTTTAAATTAGAATGCCAACCTCCTTCTCCCTGCTAAATAGAATTAGCTTATTCTTGAAGCTATTATTTCCATTTGTTTCTATTGTTTCTTGATATAAAACTGTAACTAGAAGCATAATTGTCAAGGTGCTGCCTTCGCACCACCTAGGCATCCATTTAGGCTCTTTCCTGGGTCCAAGGTGGTAGCACTCCCTGTTGACAGTCGACACTTCACGAGCTTACGCTTATTTATATTTATTGCTTTGTCTTTCGATGAATATGCTTGTATTATAATCCTATACTTTCTTGATTATATGTTTAGGTAATTACTAGCATAATTATACCATATTGCATTGATATGGCTTCTATGTTGCATATAAGCATAATTATATAATATTATTGTTGAGATGTGGGAGTGGGACTATACCTCTATAACTCCAAAAATCTCAAGTCTCTACAACTTTTTTGGGTGAATAATAAATTCATTACCAAGAGAGAGAGAAAAAAGGAGGATTATACAAGCCCTAAGGCCAAAGCTATATTACATATAATCATAAACTGCGCGCCTAAGCAATGCTTAGGCGGGCACCTTTTTTCCTCGGCACCCCTCCAATGCCTTGGGTCGCCTAGTCACCTTGAAAACTATGACTAGCAGCTGCAAATCAAAGTATGCTATTCTTTTGTTCATCACTTGTCAGAACTTAGCTGCAATGCAAAATGCAATTGAGTATTTTTTTTCTAGTTTAAAAATAGGGTTCGGATCTTTTTTTCTCAGAATGCGTATTACTTAATCAAACCCCGCTGCTGTGGCTCATTTAGGGTGCTTTCTATGTTGTTTCCCTATCTCTTATTTGATTTGCATTTTAGGTGGAAGATGCAGTTTCTCGTGTTGCTGATGGAACTTCCAGTGCTGAACAAGAATTAGATTTTTCATCCTTGCGTTCTCAGTTAGGTCCTCTAGCTGCGGTAAGTGTTCTCAATGTTTTTCCTTCCCCTTCTCTTTCTTCCCTTTTTTATAATGTTTCTCCCCCATAACTATGTTCTTGCCTATGTTTTTACTTTTCAGATTCTTCTTTGTATTGATGTTGCTGCAAATTCTTCAAGGTCTGTTAATATGTCCAAGCGGCTTCTGGACCAGGTAAGAAAGGATGCTTTGCTAGTTTGTGATTTGAGGATTACCTTCATTGTCTTGTTAAACCAGGAGAAACGCTAGTACCACTGTCTGGTGATAATGCATTATCCGATGTTGGTATCAACGAGTGTTTCTGTAAGAACATGCCTGTGTGTTATGCCAGAAAATCCTTGGATATTAGGGCGTCAACACTAGATTGCACATGTTCTCATAAATGTTTTAGTTGCCAAGTGTTGGACATGTCTCTTCCACTAAAAACCAATTCTTAGACACCGTGATGTTTCAAAATAGTATAAAATGTTTTCCTACCCTTTCTTGAATCTTTCTTTCTCTCTCTCTCACTTTTGGTGGGGAGTGTGTGGATTGGGGGATCCCAAACAAGTCCTGCAAAAGTCTTTCACTATTTTTTGTGATAAGTATAATCCATTGAGCCATTCCCTAATAACGAACTTTTTGCCTTTCCAAAATATCTGGCATCGTTAATTTTAAGGTTTTTACCGTGGGGGGTGTTCTTGTCCATCCACTGTGGACACAAAAGTCAACTAGAACCAGTAAGAGAAAGATCACAGAGAAAGAGAGAGAAGAAGAGAGAAGAGAAGATTTCTGAGCTGGGGAGAGACTCAGTGCAAACTCCTCTCGCTGGACACGACTTATATTTATATTAACACACTCTTACAATCACAAATTGAAAAGAAGACTTGGTACTGTTTCACCGGGACGGTACGAAATTGACCAAAATTTCTTCTCCTGAGATGATGCATCGTTAGTATCATATGCCATTTTGACTTGACGAAAAAAAAAAAAAAAATCCACGAGATTTTGGCAAGATCTTGAACCATGTTTAAACCAACTTTACATGGTTTTAGATTGGTGTCAGTAGTCAATGATTTGGAGCTCTTGCCATGATGGAATTCATGGATTTGGCAGATTTACCCTTTTTCTTAAATCCGTTATCTCTGCTAGAAGAAGATAAGAAATAGATAAATATTAATCACGCAAGAGATCGCTGCCTGGTTGTGTAGCCCCTGCACCAGCGCAGGGGCATATACATGGATGGGATATTTGATTCCATAGGGGGCAGGGTGGTAATTTCTATCGCTCATGTGTCTGGGGCGCAGGGGCTACGCAACCAAGCAGCCTTCTTTTTCCCATATTAATTTTGTATACCTGTACAACTGGTGTGTACTTATGAAGATGTAGAAGGATAGGAAGATTGGAAGAGACAATGTATAACCCTTTTGCAAATTGCAATTCCAGTTTGCATAGACTGCCTGCTTATCCGTATGACCTTATATAATATTTTCACAAATAAGCTAAACCTTCTCCCCGAAGGGAGCAGCCTAAGTTTTGCTGCCGCTCCCCCTCTCTCTCTCTTTCTCTGCCCCTCCCTTCTTCTCTCACCCTTTTCACCCTCACCCTCCCTCTTCTTCCTCCTCCACTCTGTTTTCTTTTCTTCTCCCTCTTCCTCTCACCCTATCTCCTTTCCTTCCTCCATCGTCTCACATGATCGGGAGGTAGCATCTCTCCCCCTGCCGACTTCCTGAGCTTCCTTCTCCCCTCACGTCTCTGATCTGGTGAGACCTGAGCCGTTGCTTTGTTTTTTGGTGACTTTGAGCCGCCATCCAAGTTGCTGCTCAGATCTGGTCGCTGCTCCGTTAAGGTGTGTTTGTGCCGTCGGCTTAGCCACTGCTCTGATCTGATGTGAGAGATGCTGTTGTTCGGGTGTGCTTTTGTTGCCACCAGCCAAGCCGCTGCTCAGATCGGGTGAGACCATGAGCTGCTACTCAGTCCTGGTTGGTTTTGCTGGCATGCTTCTCCCAGATCGTATCATCTTGCACTGCCGGCGCTTCTGGGCCTGCAGTCGCTTGACCGCTAGCCCGCTTGGCCGGCCAGCAGCCCGCATGGCTGCCAGCTATGCTCGGCCGACAGTCGCTTCGCCCTTGCCCTCTGCAAGGCTGGTGCCATCTCTGGCGACTGTCTCCTCCTCTAGGCCAGCTGCCTGCTTGGCTGTGGCCCTCCGCAAGGCCAGCGCCCCTCCACCGTGGCTGCCTTCTCACTAGTGGTGATCTGATTCTCATCTTGCTGGCTGGAAGTCGAAGTGTTGAGAAAAGTTGTTTAGGGTTTTGTGGAACCCTACTTGGATTTGATCTGGTTTCCCTTCTTCTTTGTAATGGGCTTCTTGGCTCGTCTTTGGCCCATGTGGGCTTTTGTTACCCTTTTAAGGGTTTGAAGTTTTCTCAGCCCTTGTGGGCCGTAATTGGCGCCCTTTATGGGCTTTTGTATCCCTTATTGGGTTTGTAATTCCCTTTTGGGACTATATTTTCCCTTCCCCTTCTTTTAATGCATTAACTATTCACCTAAAAGCATTTTCACAATGTTGCTTACCTCTCCTTCATCCCCCAGGCCTTCATTCCAGTTTCCTCTCTCATCTCTCTCTCCCCCTGCGCCCCTTTTCCCCCAAAAATTTCTATCTGGTCTACATTCTTAGAAGGTAGCTCTAGGTTTATAACTTTTGGGTTTTATGGGTACTAAAGTTATTCTACACTTCAATAGGGACCGCTTCCACTTTTGGGAAACGTGGCATGTAGACGAGCCCTATTATCAGTTTGGGCAGGTCAAAGGTGATCCTCCAATCTTGGGAGACTTGATGGTCCCTCCATGAGTGATGATGTTGTTTGATCTAATTTTTCTATTGGATTCCATTGCCCATGTGGAAATGTTTCCTCCACAGACCCTTTTTTAGACATGGGACAATGGGACCCATTTTATGGACAGGTCGACCCCAAGGCCCCTCACATGTGAACTTTCAGTGAAAACGAAAAATTCAGGGCATGGAGAGGGTGCACAGACTGCCAAACGGTTTCTTAGACATACATGGGAGGGGTAAGTAACTGAATTTGAGCCTGTCTTTTGACACGTGGTGTATTCAAACATTGCCCTGTCTATCCAACAGTAAGAATTGCCATCGTCATTTGCCATATGGCAGAAGTAGGTGGACCTTGGAGAGAAGCTTGTCTACACTGGATGGTTTAGGGGCAATCATGCCATTCTGTAGTTGGTGCTACTTCTTACTCTGTTTTTGTACTTAACCATGGTTCTTTGATTGTGTTCTCTTTGGATTGGATCTTTTGTTCTTAACACTCCCTCCCTCTCCCCCCTCCCCCCAAGCCCCCCTACCCAAAAAATAAAAAATAAAAAAAATAAAGATAACAAAGCTACCTCTGTACTTTTTATGTTTGATGCAAGACTCTGTATGAGCATCCATGTTGGGAAAAATATGTAAACTTTTTGGACCAATGCAAAATTAGTTCTTGTGCATTCTCCATGGAAAATCTATATTTGATATTTACACTTTGCACACACATATTTTGATTTGACACCATTATTGATCTTTATCTATGTTTTGTAATATATTCCTTTTACACTATCTTGTATGTTAATCCTGTGATTACTTGTTTCTTTGATCCTGTGTTTTTCTTTGGGTGCATATAATTACCATTTTCTTGAATGTAGGTTTTCATTCATAGCGCAAAATGTGTTCTTTGTTTTCACTGCTTAAGTCTGTCTGTGCATGCTTTTATTTTTGGTTCTAGATCTTGCATGTATTTTAGGTGTTAGGCTGTTGCATTGAATTGTGTCACATGCAGGCTCAAGTTATGTTATCTGAGATATATCCGGGAGGTTCGCCAAAGACGGGTTCAACTTACTGGGATCAGATTCAAGAAGTGGGGATAATTTCAGTTACAAGGCGCTTACTTAAACGTCTGCATGAAATATTGGAACAGGTCAGTATTTTAAGTGTTTCATTTTCTTTAGTCATTCATACCTCTTATGAGTGTAAATTATCTTATTTCCGTCAAGCTCCCCTAAGAAATGTTCTTACGACTAATAAATGCTCTAATGACCTCTGAAAAGTATTGCATCACTACATTGTTTTGAAGCGCTGAAGTATATTATATTTATATGACTCACTGTAAATACTGAAGGTGATCAATCATCATCCATACCCTCTATTTATAAGTGGTAAAAAGTCTACAGAAAGCCTCTGGTGCTAATTCTTTTCAGGTGGGGTAGTGGGGTGACTGGGCTTTTCAATTTTACATCCCCGCTTTTTGATTTTTTGGTCCTCTATGTAATTTCTTTTCTTCTCCTGATTTAGATAGGAACCAAAGGAAAAGATCCAACCAAGCAGAACTGGGAAAAAACTTTCCCTCCAGGGACCATGTTTTTGGTGGAACACACTAAGCACTGGGAAATTTGCTAGGCAGCTGAAGGATGGTACCTTTTGAGTATGGGAAGGAAAAATCTATACGGCAGTATACATTGTATATACATTGTAAGATTTTAGAACCAGAATCAAAGGAGGAGGAAGAAGAGAGAGAGAAAGAGAATGGTGGAGGAAGGCTTGTGCAATGGATAGATCTATACCTATCACCCAGCCAGTCTATTTATATCAAACTTTAAACAATTACAACATATCCTGAAAGCCTAATGTCTCATTACAATAGGAAAGTCTAACTAACAGATATAACTTGTAAGTTGTAACAAATACCATCCTATGGTATGTCCATAGACCTCCGACCGGCACATACACTATAACTCCCCCTCAAGCTGGAGTATACATATAGTAAAAAAAAGCTTCAGCTTGGACCAACAACAACTCCAATGAGCACAAAGAGTACTCCAATCAACCATCACAAAGACACCAATAATATTAACTCTAACACATCAAACATCAGTAGATAACGAAATGTCGTGTCTAACAAACCAAGTAGAACCATTAGCAACGAACAACACCACCAAAGCCCTTCCTAAAGAAGGCACTCCAACAAAAGTTTATCATCCAACAGCCGCATCAAAAGACCTTTCCAAAGGAGGCATTCCCATAGAAGGCACTACAACAACACTGTAGCACCCAATAGCTACATCAAAAGCACTCATGTGCCTCGAACAGAGGTCTCCCTAAATCAAGCAGCATTAGGTTGCTGGGGACCAAACAACATTACGTTGCTGAATATACCAAACATCAGGTTGCTGAATATTACTATATTCAAAAGATAAAACTGTTGCTAGGGACACGAGCAAATACTTAACAATAAATCAATCTTCAACGAAAATAATCTTGAGTAGACAATAACTCCAACCACCCTGATGACTTGAGTTGAGTAGATAAAAATGATAATAATATCCCCCCTCACGTGTAGCATTGCACGTGGACAAATAATTCCCAAAACTCCAATCACCATGTCATGACGGATGAGCATCAAATAAAATGTCCACCCAAGAGCAACCACAACCGGTATTCTCTAATAATACTAATTAGATCATCACTCCATGCAAGTATCCATTTTAAAAAATATTACGCTTCAAACTGATGCAATCTAGGGGTCCAAGACCTTAAATTACGTGCTATGTGCCCATCAATGGAAAATATGATTTTAATCCATGCAATCCCGGGCTTAAACCCAATTATGGGCCCACCCAAGAGAAGTAAAACTCAATTCCAATGAAGTTGTGGAAATCTGGTGAGAAACCAGAATTTTCAAGGGGTCAACAGGTAAAATAAAAGGAGCCAAGAATATGGAATGGGATTGTAATTATTAATTAGGGTAGACTTGGCAGGGACACTAATAAAGGGTTTTGAAGTAATTAAAGGTAAAAGTAGGGAGAAAAAATAGGTGCTGAAAAGACAAGATAAAGACACCACACAAAGTGAAGGAGAGACAAAACATATTTCTGGGAAATACAAAACGTGAAGAAACCTATTCACTATATGACAATCAATGAAGAAAAGAAAACGCAAATAAAGAAACATATCGACCCATAATGGGAATTTTATGGAATAAAGTAATGGTGATAGTAACATGAAAACCCATAATTTAAGGCCTTAAAGGAGAATGAAAGACACTAACGCAATCAGCAGGTAACTATCGACCATGGCGACATCACGGGGATGCATCTTCAACCAATTCTTTTCAGCTTTGTCTCTCTTCTTAAGATCTGTGAAATCGTTTCGAAACCCCTCACCATACGGCAGAGCCAAGTTCAGAGAGACATGGGATGCAAGCACTGAATGGAAGAATAACAAAAGAAGTAGTGATACTCCAAAAATCCAGAAATCTAGGTGGATCACCAAGGTGAAAATCGTGGCGATAACGAAGGGAGTTTCCGGCAACAACCACTCGAAAGTTTGAAACCAGCAAGTGCAAGTTGATAGCAAATCGATAGTAACAAACTTGCAACCCTCTTCTTTTTCGACAGCAACAAAGTCGTAGCAGCGGCACCTTCAACAATAAAACATCCCCATCTTTGAACACAGAACAATAACCCCACCTTCAAAGGTTATATCTAAAACCAACGAACAACTGACAAAGGACAACAGCAAATGAACCAGATAAGAAATCCCTTTTTTTATTTTTATTTTATTTTTAAATTTATACTTGCTAAGGCCCTCTTCTCAGACTTGCAGAATTTTCTTCTTCTTTTTCTTCTTTATGACTCTGATACCATGTAAAGATTTTAGAACCAGAATCAAAGAAGAAAAAAGAAGATAGAGACAAAGAGATTGGGGGAGGAAGGCTTGTGCGATGGATAGATCTATACCTATTGCCCAGCTAGTCTTTTTATATTAAACTTGAAACAATTACATCATATGAGTAGGACTGATGTAGATAAGTCACTTAATGGGCTTATTTTATTGCAAATAAGCATTGGGTTGGGTTATGTATGTGTTGGGCCTTTGATCCCATAGGTTTTCTTTGTAGTGGGCCATTTTAATGGGCCTAAAATATGGGTAGAAAATAGTAAAACGGGATTTAATTCATTAGCTTAGTTAGAGTCTTGTTTCGAGTCTATTTCCTTTGTTATTTTAGTTTTTAGTCAGTTTAGGTTTCCCTATTAGTGAATGACTAGTTAGTTACCTATACCATGTTGGAGTTCTAGTCTTGTCCTATTTGGAGTCCAACTCCTATTATGTAATGTCTAGTCCTACTTGGAGTCTAACTCCTAGTTAGGTTATGACTACTAGTCTTCCCTCTTTATATAGAGGGGCTAATACTCTAATGAGATAGATTTGAAGAATGATGAATTGAGTTAATGTTTGAGAGCCTTAGGTCTGTGTGTGATTCCCCCCTTTATGCGATCTCTCCCTCCCTGGTTGGATTTGTGCAATGTCTAATTGTGTGATCCCTTGTTTCCCCTTCTATTCTAGTTCTTCCCTTCTTCCCTAAGGCCCCTCCATCAATTGTTATCAGAGTCGAAGGATCCCTTACTCTACTGAAACGTAACTCCCTTCACCTCCCACAGTAGCCCCTTCACTTCCCACTGTAACCCTTCCACCTCCCACGCAACTCCTTTTTTCTCCCTATTCCCTAAAAAAAAAAAAAAAAAAAAA
>NC_056560.1:30702550-30718952 GCF_013358625.1 Macadamia integrifolia | reverse complement strand
AAAAAAAAAAAATGACCAATGGATCTATATCTTTTATTGGATATCCGTTAACAAATACAATTGAGGCGAGAGAAGCTCGATGAGATGCAATAACACTGCAAGGACATCAAAGACCTAACATTGGTCACATCTTATTATATACACTCTACCTTCAACTATGTGATCTCAACTTGGAAGATGAATCACCAGTGGTAGAAGATGAGATGGCACCATTGGAAGTTGAAGATCAACTTGTGGAAAAATTTAAATCGGTTGATCTCCTCAGTGAACCGACCGATTTTATTTTTCCGAGTTACTACTTCACCTATGAACTTCGCGTCGTGGATTTCATAGCATTCGATTGGTGTTGATTCTCCCTTCCTACAAAACTTGTGGACCCATTTTTCTCAACATCGGGGGAATTGATGTAAACAAGTCACTTAATGAGCTTATTTTATTGCAAATAAGCCTTAGGTTGGGTTATGTATGTGTTGAGCCTTTGATCCCATGAGTTTTCTTTGTAGCAGACCACTTTAATGGGCCTAAAATATGGGTAAAAAGTAGAAAAAACGGGATTTAATTCATTAGCTTAGTTAGAGTCCTGTTTTGAGTCTATTTCCTTTGTTATTTCAGTTTTTAGTCAGTTTAGGTTTCTTATTAGTGAATGACTAGTTAGTTACGTACTCCATGGTGGAGTTCTAGTTTAGACCAATTTGGAGTCCAACTCCTATTATGTAATGTCTAGTCCTAATTGGAGTCTAACTCTTAGTTTATGACTACTAGTCTGCCCTCTTTATATAGAGAAGTTAATGTACTCTAATGGGACAGATTTGAAGAATGATGAATGGAGTTAATGTTTGAGAGCCTTAGGGCTATGTGTGATTCCCCTCCCCTTTATGCGATCTCTCCCTCCCTGGTTGGATTTGTGTAATGTCTAAGTGTGTGATCCCTTTCTTCCCCTTCTATTCTAGTTCTTTCCTTCTTCCCTGAGGCCCCTCCATCAAGGACTCTAAAGCCTGAGGTCTAGTTACAGTAGGTTAGTCTAACTGACAAATATAACTTGTAACAAATACCATCCCATGGTATGGAGGTCTATGGACACCATAAACCTCCGACCAACACATACACTCTAATAGTAGTGTTTGCACTTCCCGACCTTATCACATGGCATTATGGGGGTGATCCATTTGATGGATGATCAGGAAGCCATCTCATTGGTGTAAGTTTTAGCCCCAAACAAGCGGAGGAAGTGGTTCAAAATCACAAAGATGCCATTTTGTATGTCTATATTCATTACCCTCTTGTGGCAATTTTGTAAATTTTGAAACTTCGGATCAAACTTCTATTTTTTGGATAGAACTTCGGTTTAAACTTTAATCCATTCCTTATTCATTTCTGGTTGAAATTTTGTGAGGTTTGAGGTCTTCTATCACATGGGCCCACCATTGTGTAGGCATGTGGTAGGGCCACGCAGTGTAAACATCACTTGGCTTGGTGACTTATAGAAGGTCCCTTTTGGGGATGTTTGGAATTTCTATTTGAGGTGAGAAGGGTGTTCTAAGTATGGGCAGAACATTTCAGAATGGGTTGCCATGTGGTAGATTGGATGGGGGCCTAAATTTTATGGACAAGTAGACCCTAAGACTCCCTACTCACATGTCAATTTCAGTCCAACTGACTTTTCCAGATGGCAAAATACATCTTTGAAAATTCAAGACTATGGGAGTGTGCATAGTAGTTATTGGAGTACCATAGCAGAACATAAATATACATGATGATGCATGCCAATGCATAGGAGGGATTTGATTGAACTAGGCTATGAAATTTTGCATGTGGCTAATCCGACCACGTATTCTCTATCCAAGGCCAGAATTTCCACATCATCATTCCCCGTGCCACAATGAGGATGAGACACTTTGGTTTTGAAAATTTTGGTCAATTTTTTTTTTTAATTTAATTTTATGAATAAATAATTCATTACCAAGAGGAGAAGAATATACAAGGGGAAAGGGGGGAGGGAAGGCTTAAGCCAACAAGGAAAAGCCAACCTAGGGGGAATCAACAACAGATTAAAAGCAAAACATCACAATCCAGGGGACAACAACAGGGGGGATGATAGCCATAATGCCATCAAGTGGAGGGAATGAGATCGACCTGCAGGTTCGAAGAAGCAATGATGTGGGTATTTCTAAGGGAGTTGGGAACAGGACGAGCATGGAAGGCTTGGATTTTGGAGGTAACATCGAAGTAGATAGCTTTCCAAATCTTATCCGGAGAGCGAGATTTGGGGGTCCATCTACGAATGTTACGCTCCATCCAGAGATGATTAATGGATGCACAAAAAGCCAGTTTATCAACAGTGTCACAGATGGAAGAACCAGAGAAGGTCATGTCTATCCAGTTCTATTCCCTATCAAAGGGGAGAATTAGTCTCCTAGCTAGCCAACACTTGGAGAGGACAATTTTCCAAACAAAAGAGGAGAAGGAGAAGGAGAAGAAGAGATGGGGGATGTTCTCCATTCCCTGAGATGGAGGCAACATGAAGGGTTGACGGGGATATGGCGATGGAT
Organism: Macadamia integrifolia; assembly: GCF_013358625.1. Classification (NCBI taxonomy): domain Eukaryota; kingdom Viridiplantae; phylum Streptophyta; class Magnoliopsida; order Proteales; family Proteaceae; genus Macadamia; species Macadamia integrifolia. The sequence continues at coordinate 30,716,403 of NC_056560.1, read as the reverse complement.
GTGGAAGGATTGGGTAGGGAGACAATTGGTCGGGCATCGTCATAGGGTGAAGCTATGGCGGGAAATATAACCTTTAAACCATAGCAACTTATGCCACAGGACAATCGGGGAAGAGGTTCGGACAAAGGACCAAGCAGAGGCAGAGGAGAAGATCCCATTGGAAGAGGGGTGCCAGTTGCATTTATCTTCTCTTCCTCAATGACCAGGGGGAAAAGGAGGGAGGGAGGTCCATAGATCAAGGAGAGGAGGAGGAGAGGAGGGGGGACCAACCCGTGGGAGAAAGGATAGAGGGGACAAAAGCATTGGGGAGGAGACCAGAAGAGTAGATAACTCTGGGAGATATCTGATGAGACAAGATACCCGAAGGGTGCCAGTGGTCCTTCCAGAGATAGGTGGTCCGACCATTTCCAATGGAGAAGGAAATGGCAAAGAGGGCAATGGGCCTGTGGTCCAGGATCTTCTCCAAATCTAGGAGGCATCAGGAATGGAAGGGGCCATCCAAAGGGAGTTATGCTTGAGTAACCCAGAGAGGATCCAATCGACTTAAATGCTTTTATGCTTGGACACAATTTTCCAAATGAGCTTGAGGACACCCACTAAATTGGCATCCTTAATTCTTCTTATCCCTAATCCTCCCTCTGATTTGGGAAGACAAACCTTCTTCCAACTAAGAGGCTAAAGGAAATTAGAGAATGCAAAGGAGACCGTTAAAAGATTTAATCATAGAGGCAGGGAGGACAAAGGTACTGGACCAATGGAGGTACATGGACTAGAGGACCGACCTTATAAGGGTATTTGCTCTTACTTTGGTCAATTTTTTTTTTTTTTTTTGGGTGGGGAGTGAATAAGAAATATATTATGAAAGAGAAAAAGAAAGAATACAAGCAGCCCTAAAGAGAAGGGGGAGACGAAGGAACAAAACAAAAGCAAAGCTTGGACCTTAGTAGGAGGGGCATGAGGTTGCTACAAAGTAACGGGAAGGCCTCAGGAATCAACAACTAGCTTGTTCCTTGGGGTGTCAATGCCCCCCAGGTGGTATGAGCGAAAAACTTAACTAATTTCAAATGAGATGGTCTCCCAAATTTGGTTTTAGCAATCCAACGATTTTTATTTTTCTTTTTAATATAGCCAAAATTGAGGGCCTTTTAGCCCTTCATCTTTATTTATAATGAGGATACACCATTACAAGATTAGAAACCCCCTTTATGTGGGTGTAGTTTGGCTGCAAAGCAAGTTTTTAAAAAGCAATAGACAATGAAGGTGGAAAGTACATGGAAATAGAAAGTTTTACTTAGCCTAGTTATTTGTTAATGAGTCTAGATTCATTAAGCACATGTTTCATATAATAGATAAGTATTGAGTCATCCTTAGCTAGCATTCCATTTTTGTAATCATTCTCCATCTATAAATAAAGTGCTGGCCTTTATGATTCGATAAGCCAAATCAGTCTTTGGCATCTCTCCTCAACTTGGTATCAGAGCTCAATCCACTTTTGGGTTTAATTTTTTTTTTCCACCTAAGGTTTCTCTTAATCTTCGCCATCGAGGATTCGGCCTCTCCTCCATGTTTAGTATGGATGATTGAACATGTGCTACTCCACACTAACCATCGCCACCACTTGACGACAGTCACCACCGTTCCACCAATTGTCGCCACCACTCCCAGACCCCTGCTTGCTGCTACCTAGGGTACTTACACCTCTGCCGGCCCACCGCCTCCGTAAATGCCTCCTGGCCCCTATCGTCGCCCCTATCGCCTCCGTTGGCCTTTGCCAAGCCCCAACCACCTCCGTCAGGCCCACTTAGGCCCTTCTTGGCCCTTTATCAACCTCGCCAAACCCTCTCTGGTCTTCTAGGCCTTCAGCCTCCCTTTGCCGCCATCACCCATTGTTCCGAGCTTCGATTAGACTTTCTATTGCCCCTTATGCTTGTTGTCGGGTATTAGTTCTCTATACCTTATAGCCCCTTGTGAGGTACTTCTCCTAGAACTTCTTGTTATATTTCTTGGCTCTATGACGTAAGAATCCGTAACTTCCATTGGTACTAGGGGTGGGGCTTTGGGCCGCCTTAGCACTCCCCATCATCACTGTCAGTAGCCAGAAACCACCAAGTTGAATGGACTCAACTATCTTGCTTGGTCGCGCATATATATCTTTACCATCCGTGGTAATCATTTTCTGGTGTACCTGTATGGTGACACCCCTATGCCTTCTGAGGCCTTTGCTAAGGAAAATTGGTTGGCTAATGACAACCTGGTTATGTCCTTTATTTTAAATTCTATGGAACCATCTATCAGTAAGTTTTGTTCTATTGATTTCTACGAAGGATTTGTGGGAAGATGTTAACCACGCATATGGCAGACAATCAATTATGCTCAGATTTATGAGATTTGCCAACAAGTTCGGGAAACTACTCAGAAGGAGCTATCTATTTCTGCCTATTGTTCTGCCCTTAACAGTTTATGGCAGCAGTTGGACTTTTATCACCTTGTACCCATGGTTTTCACCTCTAATGCTGATACATTTAGGAAGGAGCGCAAAATGGAACAGGTGTATGACTTCCTTACTGGTCTCAACCTAGAGTATGACCAGATTCCTGTTGAGTTGCTTAGAAAAGAAACTTTTCCCACACTTTTCCAGATTTATAACACTATTTAGCATGAGGATCGATGCCGTTTAGCCATGATGACACCTGCTGCCCCTCCTTGTTCTACCTGCCAAAGCTACTACCCCTCAAGCTTCCCCTGCTTTGGATTTTACTGGTTCTTCTACTGAACCTGATTCATTTATGAAGCGACTATTGTGGGCATCCTCACCATACCAGGGAAACCTGTTGGGAACTTCATGGTTGCCCCAAAGGAAGTGGGAATGGTGGGAAACAGATCATTTAGGCACTTAGCCCCAGGCTCATCTCTCTCAGACCACAGATTGCACCAATCTGACTTCTTTTTCTTCTAAACAGCTGCTTGCAACTAGGCACTGCAACATCGACCAGGGGACCTTCCACTTCACCTGCTTCCCATCTTGCCTAGTGAGGTATATTTCTTACTCTGGCTCATCTTGGCTTATTGACTCTAGAGCCTCTGATCATATGACCAGCTCCTTGGACTATTTCACACTTATAAAACCTGTTCGGTAAGGACAAGGTCCGAGTAGTCGTTGGTTCATTTCTTTTCTACCCATTGTATTTTTCAAGATTTGGTGACGAGGGCAACGTTTGGATATGGTAGGGTATAGGATGATCTTTAGACTCTTTTACTACTTGGATCCGGGTCTCACTACTGCTTCTATAGTTTTAGCTCATATTTCTCCGGAAGCCAGTGCTCTTAGTCACCTGCAACAATGACATTGTCGTCTCGGTCAACCTTCCTTTCTCATTTTATGTTGTACGTCTTTTGTTTCCCTCTCTAGATAAGCATTGTAATTTGGACCATTTTAATTGTGATATTTATGAATTTGCAAAGCACAATCGGTCCTCTTATTTTCCTAGTGCCAATAGAAATATTGTTCCATTTTCTGTTATTCCCGAGATTGCGCCCATCTCAAAGCATTATTGGCATGTGAGGTTGGATTTGTCTGAAACTTAAACCATGACTAGGTATTGACATGAAAATATATCTACGTAGTATTAACATTTATCAGCTGAGATCAAGGATTAAAGTATCGGTATCGGACTTATCGGTTTTCCAAAATTAAGATACGTATCGGAGCGTATCATATCGTGTCGGGGATATGCTAAAGATACACACATAAATGGATAGGAAACACTTTTGAGTAAAAAAGGAAAAGTTAAATATATGACATGTATTATGCATAAACACTAAAATGGAGAGTATCACACTAAGAGACAAGTATATTTACTTGAAATTGTTGTTGAGGGACTTGATGCTTTGAATCTTTGCTTTACCTTTGTTGAATCCAAGGTTTGTAGTTGTTTATGGGTGTAATATGGATTCTCAACCTTGATTTCCATTTTTGTTAGAGAGAAAAATGGCTGAAAGCAACTTTGGAACAAAAATCCCTCTAAAAAAATAGTGTTTTGCTGAGAAACGACCCTTCTAGGCTATTATATGACCCTACGTACTGTATAGGTATGTATTGGTCGATACATAGCGATTCATACCTATACGTACCGATACTCTACGGAAAATAAACAATCAAGGTGAAATGTACATTTTGGCATGTATTGGTATGTATTTGTGTATCAGTATGTATCATACGATACATATCGATACAAAAGAACTTAAAATTTTTCCATGTACTGTATCGGTAGTATCATATCAATAAGGGCCGACACCGATACGTATCGGCTGATACGATACGATACATACCGATACTTTAAACCTTGGCTAAGATGTGGTAGTCTGGTAGATAATATTGTATCTGCTGGCCTTTTAAGAGTAAAAACTGATCATTTCGAATAATGGCCCTGATCTCAGTTTAAGCTTTTGTACCATATTGGTGTGCGGTTATGTAGCAAGAGTTGAAAACAATGGGGGTGCAACCTATATAAGAAAAACATACTTTAATATTTTCTGCAAGCTACCTACATTTCCACATGGGGTTTTGAGAACTTTTTCTTTTGTGGTTTGGGGGTGGGGGGGGACTACCCCCACCTTGGCTCCACCTCTGTTTGGTGGTGAAGTGCTTCAATGAATACTCTGTTCACAAAATAATGATGATAGCACATGGAGATCAGAGTAGTGTTTGAGAACCAGAATCGGGATCCAGATCAGTCCCAGCCGATTCCTATCCGATCCAGATTGGAATCAGTCTGGATCAGTGAGGAATAGGCAAGAATTGACCCAAATATGCCCTAACCCTAGTTTTTGGAAAGGGATCGGCCGAGCCGGATCTGCCAGAATCAGGATTGGCATCAGCCAATTTTTGAAACTATGGCTCGGAGTTCTTTCACACATATGGGAGTTTCCTAATATGCTGTATCATAATTCATATGTGATGCTTATGAGATCGTAGATTCTATAGCTTGAGATTGTGTAGATTTATCTTTTACACATGGGATACAATTTGCAAGTCTTGGCTACATTAAGGTCTGTGTTTAATACTTTATATTGCTTATTTCACTCTGCTTGCGACTTTAGAGAGTGCCAATATCTTTTTAATACGTCTTGCAATCTTATCCAAAGTTTGCTTGCCATGCAAAATTCTCTCTCACTTCCAAGTTGTTGTAGACCTGCTAGGCGAAAATTGTAATAGAGGTTTGTTCATCTCTTCTTCTTATTTACTTGTGAACTATTGTAGCCGTGAAAGCGATAATTGTCTTTTGATTTATTTGTTCAGGAAAAACCTCCGACTCTTCAAGCAATTCTTTCAGGAGAGACTATACTTTCTTCATCATCTAGGGAGTCTAACAGACAAGGACATAGACAACGTGCTCTTGCTATCTTACATCAGATGATTGAAGATGCTCACATGGGGAAGCGACAGTTTTTGAGTGGTGCTGCTTTCAGGATTTTGTTGATCATTCCCTGATTTTTACATTATGATGGGTATTTTCCCTAAGATTTGTGATTTCCTTGTCTGAAATTTCAGGGAAACTTCATAACCTTGCAAGAGCTCTTGCTGATGAGGACATGGATGCAAAGAAAGGAGAAAGCCCCAATGCTGATCAGAATGTCATATCAATTTTTGACCGGGATGGTGTGCTTGGGCTTGGACTAAAAGCTACCAAACCAACATCCTTTAGGTCAGCAGCTGGAGAAACTAGTGTGCACTCTGTTGGTTATGACATGAAAGATACTGGAAAACGATTCTATGGTCCCCTGAGTTCCAAACCAGCTACATATCTTTCAGCATTTATTCTCTACATTGCAACGATCGGTGACATAGTTGACGGAATTGATACAACTCATGATTTCAACTTCTTCTCTCTTGTTTATGAATGGCCTAAAGATGTAAGTTTTTATAGTTCTTATGTTGATTGTGCAGAGATTTATGGTTTTTCCAGTGTAGAAAGTTATTTTCTCAGCATTGGAAAATTTCTGAACACAAACTTCTCATTTGTGGGGAAACAATTGTTGCTTTTGGGTGATAAAGGTTTCTGATTAATTGGCTTGATGTTATTTAAATTTAATTAGGGGTTTCGTGGAATTTCTCATAGTTTAAGGTTGTGACTCTCTCTCTCTCTCTCTCTCTCTCTCTTCTCCTCTTTTTTCTTCTCTTTCTCTTTTAATATTCCTAGCTTTATACAAATATAATCCACTCTACTGCTCCCAAGAGACTTGGTAAAAATATTTGCAAGATCTCCTGTGTGAACATGACTTATAAAGATAATTCTTTGTTGTAGCTTTCCCGAACAAAGTGCAATCGACCTCAATATGTTTAGTTCTCTCGTGAAACACTAGATTTGATGTAATATGAATAGCAGCCTGGTTATCACACCACAACTGCATAGTAGATGTACGTTCAAACCCAAGTTCAGTCAGCAATTGCTTCACCCACATCAATTCATCAGTGACACCCACCATGGCTTGATACTCAGACTCTATTGTAGACTTAGCCACAACAGTTTGCTTCTTACTCTTCCAAGACACATGGTTCTCCCCAACAAAAGTGCAGTATCCAGTAGTTGATCTGGCCCAATCAGCATCACAAAAACCTTTAATATGTACATGTCCATGATTAGAGAATAGCAAATCGCGACTTGGAGCCTTCTTGAGATATCTCAGAATACGAACAATAGCATTCCAATGGGACATCTGAGGAGAGGACAAAAAATGACCCACAACTAACAGGAAAGGAAATATTAGGTCGAGTCACAGTAAAATAATTTAATTTTCTAGCCAACCTCCGATATGTCTCAGGATCATCCAAAGTATCACCACTTTCAGCTGTAAGTTTTACATTGGGATCTATAAGAGTATCTAGTGGCATGGACACTAACATCTGAGTTTCAGCACAAAATCCAAAAATACTTGCTTTGAGAAAGCGAAATCCCTTTCCTTGACTGAGAATTTCAATAACCCAAAAATATATTAACCTTCCCTGATCCTTAGTTTAAAATTTCTGCTACAAGTGCCCTTTCGAACTTTGGATACCCTCAACATCATCTGCAGTAATTATAATATCATCAATATAAACGACAAGGAATATCATTCCTACCCCCGATTGCCGATAGAAAACTGAGTGATCACTGTTAAACCATGGCAGCCCGAACTCAAGAACTACATCAGTAAACCTACCAAACGATTCTCAAGGAGATTGCTTCAAATTGTACAAAGGGTTTTTGAGCTTGCACACAATGCTAGACTCCCCCTGAGAAACAAACCCCAAAGGTTGTTCCATATAGACTTCCTCATGTAAATCACTATGAATGAATGCATTCTTAACATCACCCTCATAAACCAGGGCATACCTTTTATCTATTGGTTGCCTTCAATCAAGCAAAAGAACCATCGGGTTTGACCTTAACCAAATACACCCAATGGCAACCAATAGCAGACTTACCCGGAGGTAAGGGTACAAGATCTCAAGGCTGATTTTCCTCCAAGGTAAAAAATTCTTCCTCTACACCTGTCCTTCAATTAGGACCAAGGATTAAAGTATCAGTGCGACACCCAAGCTGCTGCTTAAATCTTGCTGCTGCTCTGTTTCAGGTGTGAGAGACGCTGTCTTAGATGCTACTCAGATCTACTGTGAGAGATATTTCTATTCGGGTTTTCGGTGCTACTTAGAGCTGTCGCCTAAGTTGCTGCTTAGATCTGGCCATTGCTCTGTCTCAGGTGTGAGACACTGACTTAGACATTGCTTTGATCTGGTGGCAAAAGGCTGCTGTTTGAGTGTGTTATGTTGCCTCCAGCCAAGCCTCTACTCAGATTGGGTGAGACCAAGAGTGGCTGCTCAGTCCTTGTTGGTCTCGTTAGTTTTCAATGCCCCTTCCAGATCGAATCATTTTCATCGCCAGCGCTTCTGGGTGGACAGTTGCTCGACTGCTACCCCGCTTGGCTAGCAGCCCACAAGGTTGCCAGCTATGTCCTGCTGACAGTCGCTTCATCGTTGCCCTCCGCAAGGCCGGCACCCATTTATGGTAATTTGTGACCACTGCTAAGCTAGTTGCCCCCTCCGTCATGGCCCTCCGCAAGGTTGGCGCCCCTCCACCATGGCTGGCTTCTTGTTGGTGGTGATCCAATTCTTGTCTTGGTAGTTGGAAGTGAAAGTGTGAAGAAATGTTGTACAGGGTTCCACCCTAGTGGCCTTCTTCTTTGTAATGGGTTTCTTAGCCATTTCTTTGCCCATGTGGGCTATGAAGTTTTGTGTTGTGTGGGCTTATTGGCTCTTCTCGTTTAGCCCATGTGGCTTTGGATTTCTAAGTTGTATGGGCTTCATGCTTCTTTGTTAGCCCATGTGGGCATTGGTTACCCTTTTGAGGGTTTGTATCTTCCCTTCGGGGTTGTAATCTCCTTCACATTTTCTTTTTAGAACATTTATCATGCATAAAAAAAAAGTATCGGTTGCCATATCGGTTGGTTAAATTTAAGATATTTATTGGAGGGTATCGTATTGGATAAACGCTAAAGGTATGCACATAAATGGATGGAAAACACATTTTTATAGACTTTTGCATTAAAAAACAGTAAAAAAAAAAAAATTATATAACATGTACTATGCATAAGCACTAAAATGGAGAACACCATACTGAGAAACGAGTGTATTCAAATTGTTTAAAACGATTAGGTTTCTTAAATGTAGTAGTGGTATATTGTCAACTTTCTAAGAAAATTTAAAATCTATGAACAAATTGATGCAATAATTCATTTTTTATGCAATGTATTTTGTTTTACCTAAATCTATTCAAACATAGAAAAAAAAAAAAAAGTAAAACAAGCTTAATTATTTGATCTTGCCATCTAGCTTCTATATAAAATACTGCTAGAACACTGCAAAAGGGATGGCAGTGTAGAGGCATTGTCTAAACCGAGTCTATGGCAAATGAAGAACGAAAGATAATGACAAAGAAGAGTTGGGGTGAATTCATCTAGTGCCATTGACCTTTGCCTGAGAACCATTGGCCAAAGTGACACTGGAAAAAGATTTCTGGAAAGAGGAAAATATAACTGAGACTCCAGTTATGTGGTTTGATGCACCTGAATTAATGATATAGGGACGAGAAGAAGAGAAACATGTAATAACACTACTTGTTTGGACAAAAGTAGTAGTGGAGGTCTGAGGGGCTAATAAGTCCGAAACTGAGTATACCATGCATATTCATTATCTGTCATCTCAACCATCTTACCCTCAGATTTTCCAGGTTGGGTGGAAGGTTCGATACTTGTTGTAGAATTGGCAAACTGTTTCTGAGAAGGCTTTCCATTAAGTTTTCGACATAAATGTTGGATGTGTCTTGGTTTACCACAATGGTGGCATGTTTGTACTAGTCTTGAACCATCTGAAGTGTTGGAATTACCAGTAGTCTGCCTACTATTCCCATTTCCAGTGCCACATGTACTAGCACGATTATTGTTTTGAGACACAAGAGCAGAGCTATTTGTTGGTGTAGGATCATAAGAACTCTCTCGAGATACCCGTAAGACATGGGAAAAGTATTTGCAAGTGATGCCATTTTATCACCTCCAAGAATTTGAGAACAAACGGAGTCACCTCCACCCAAAACTCCCATAACTTCAAGTTGTTCCCTCCGATTCTGCATCTGTTGCACGTTACTACAATAGGAAGTAGAGAATTTAGTTCTTCGTACATCCTCTTAAAATCAGCAAAGTATTGGGTTAGAGGACGACCCTCCGATCAATCTGATAGACTCTTGGGGAAGCTCATAGATACAAGAGTGATTGTTCTGTCTATAATATAGAGTAGTCAAATATTCCCACAATTCCTTTACAGTGTCGATATGGGGAACAAATACAATATCGACAATAGAATTTTCCATAGAGTTCAGGAGATGCCTAGAATTTGTGCATCAACAATATCCCAAGTAGTATCTATAGAAGATTTAGTCTTTGTTAGATGATCCTGTTCACGACTAGTTAACAACAATTGCAAAATTTTCTTCTATTGTTGAAAATTGGCAGCCCCCTGTAAGATTCTTCTTTGTGTTCCTATGAGAGGATGAGGATACAATCTCAGTCACCACATTCTTTGCCTCTGCCATTGACACAAAGAAATCAGCAAACAATCAAGAACCTGCAAAAATCGATCTCCAAAGCCTTGCTCCAAAGAGAAATCGGTCATGAAATCCTGACAAAGAAAATCGATTCCTCAAACACCCTACCAAAATCGATCAAAAAATCCTGACAACGATTGTTCATGAACTAGCCTCTAAAAGCAATCAAACTGCAGCATAGGGTGTTGCGCCCCTCCAAAACAAGAACCTAAAGAAACCACAACTCAGAATTATGATTATTGAATCAATATTGATTGAAAAAACCTTAGAAGAACGATGAACAACATCGTAAGATGAAGGAGTAGCAGCACCTAAGGATCATGGCTCTGATACCATGTAAATAATAAAAGATCAAGAGAAAAAAAAAGAGGACAGAAGAGAGAGAGAGTTGTTGTTTAACTTGGGAGTCGCAACCTTAGGGTTGGTTTGGACTACCCACTTCATTCAATATATATGTCTCATGCACTGGGTACACCCTTTTTTACTAACAAGGGCATAACGGAAAATAACAACCAAAGAAAACACGAAGGATAAAACTGGTTCGGCTAGTGATTGTCGTTCGACTACAGTGTATTGTACGTTTGTTGGGGGTAATCTGCTTACATGGAATAGTAAGAAACAAATGAAAATTTCCAAGTCAGCAGAGTACAGAGCCATGGCTCATATTACTGCTGATCTAATGTGGCTTAGGTCTCTTCTTGAAATGGGTTTTCCTGTGCCTACACCAATGAAGATGCATTGTGATAACAGTTATATATATATAATCCTAGTAATCCAGTTTATCACGAGCGGACCAAAGGCATTGAGGTGGACTATCATTTTGTTCCAGATGTTGTGTTGAAGAAGCTAGTGGATGTAGAAACGCAACCCTAAAACGATGCAGAAGATAATGGAAAAACAGAACAAAAAATGCACACAGATTTACGAGGTTCGGCAAGGTTGCCTACGTCCTTGGTGAGATGATATTTTGTTTCACTATCAATGGAGAAAAGGGTTATAGTGCTCGTCTTCACACCTATCAGTATTGCTTGCATTACAGAGAAAGAAACCCTCGCTATAAATATATAGCGAAAAACCTTAATCTGTAAAGCTACACCATCCTGCCTGTCGAGGCATTGCACCAGTACTCCCTAGATTAAACTGTGACGGAATATAAGACATCGTACACCAACAAGTGGAGACTATTTGTTTCTTCTTCAGATCAGCTAGTTGATATATTTACTAAGACCTTATTGCCACTTTGCCCCTAGTTTTCGTAATTTCTGTAACAAGCTGAGCATGGGTTACCTATATGCTCCAGCTTGAGGGGGAGTGTTGAAGTTTTAGATGCATTTTTGTCCTGTCGGGATTAGTGTCCATTTTATCATTATAATAAGTAGGTTAAAGGTATTTTAGACCTCTAACCTAAGTACCTAACTCTCTTTTAGTCATATATATATATATATATAAGGGATGAGGGGCCGGCAAGTGGGACCTAACACACTATCGCAGCCTGCCTCTCCGAACTATTTGTTGGCCTCTTCTCTTCTCCTCTCTTTGTTCTTCTTTCTTCTTTCTTTTCTCTTTCTCCTTTCTTGCTCTTGGTTTGATTACTTAGATTCTGATTTTTAACATGATGTATATGTATCAATACAATATGATATAATTATGTTACTGATGACCTAATATTAGAAAGCCAACATATAACTGTGAGTCTAATAGCATATAATAAAGAAAAGAATTACAGAGTTTACATGTATTATACTTTCTTCCCCCCCCCCCCCTTCATATTCATGATTCCATGCATTTCAGTGGATCAAAACTCTGTAAACAAGCCAATAAAACAGTCAGAAAAAGAATCAATTTTGTGGTCAGATCATAAGGTGGGCCAATGCGCCTAAGAGACAACGAGGTGACTAAGGCAGGGGCTGTTTTGTGTGTGTTTTGGATGGGGGGGGGGGTTGAAATAATCTTTCATTTCATTAAACTATATTCTGAGAAGGAGAATCAAAATATCAAATTATTGGTACATGGCTTATTGTAGAAACTTCCATTCATCCCAAAATGTGTAAGTAGCTAATGGCCAGATATATCCATATAAGTGTAGCTATAAGCTCTCAATTTTCATTTTACACCTGGGCTTTGAAGGCTGGTTTTGGGGAGGGGTGGTCTGTTAAATAATTTTCCTTGACCGTTAGTTCAAGTGTTAAAACTGATGTTACTGAAATAGCCTTTTTTTTTTTGTTTTTTTGGGGGGGGGGGGTTGTGGGGTGTTGCTCACTGTGGACATTCTGGGAGATAATTTTTCTTAAGGGAACAGCCTTAACATTTATATGGATGGAAACTCAGCCCAAGAAAGGAATCCCAGGACCTTTTCAAAACCACCAAGGCCCAGGCACCTTTCAAATCAAGCATCAAATTATCTGGCCGACTGCTGACACGTATGTTGACTTCTTCCTAGATGTTATTAGATTGAGGGAAGTTTTTTCCTCAGGCAACTCAATGCCTCGACCATCCTGGTCCATTTGTGCATGTTGAACTTTATTATGGGCTTCTTTACTTGCAGTGCTTTGGGTGTTTGCTTTCTATATTTAAAAGATCTTGTATCAGTCAAGCTAGCATGTCTGATTTATGTTTAGCACATTTTGGTATGAATGAGTTTCATCACATGTTCAGAAGTCCAAGTATCTTATCCCTTTGGCTATGTAACAAGGACATGACAAATAATTCACCCAAAAAAAAGGACGTGACATATTTGGTGTCCGTTATGGTTATGAGGTAACTGACATGGCAACTCCTGACAGCATATGATGTATGTAAATCATGATGATCTTTTTACTGTGGGCAATTTCCTTGGTGCAGCTATGATTCTGTTTCCTTGTCATTCCTATGTGCATAACTGCATTTTGTATGCTGTAGCCTTAAAAGATATTTCCTGTAGGGTGCATATATGTATCAAATGGCCTTGTGATTATTTTTCAGCTTTTAACTCGTCTGGTGTTTGAGCGGGGCAGCACCGATGCAGCTGGAAAGGTGGCAGATATAATGGGTGCTGATTTTGTGCATGAAGTTATATCAGCATGCGTGCCTCCAGTTTATCCATCACGATCTGGTCATGGTTGGGCATGCATTCCCGTGCTACCTACCTATTCAAAGACAAGCCTGGAAAATAAAGCATTTTTTCACTCTTCTAAAGAAGCAAAGCCTAGTTCATACATCCCTTCATCAGTGACACCTGGAAACCCTCTTTATCCTTTGCAACTTGATGTAGTGAAACATTTGGCTAAGTTGTCTCCTGTGAGGGCTGTGTTAGCATGTGTTTTTGGCAGTAGCATGTTATACAGCAGTAATGATTCGTCTATATCTAATTCCTTGAATGGTGGATCAGTGCATGCACATGATGCTGACAGGATGTTCTATGAGTTTTCTCTAGATCAATCAGATAGGTAAGAAGTTATAAAGTACTACTTGCCTAGAGGCGTTGACCACATCTTCATCTATTTGATATTGGAGGTAGGTTCCCAATTACCTGATATGCAATAGACATTCCCCCTATTAGTGGGGTGCTGGCCCAATTTGGGTACCTTGTCAGTGGTCAAGTTCATTGCAGAATTGGGTCTTGATGACTGATTTACGATTTGGGTCCAATTCAGTTAGCCTGTACCCATTAGCTGATAAACCTTTTAGATTTTTTATTTTTATTTCTTAGATGGGTAAAATTTAGAAAGGGGGGGGGGG
>NC_056560.1:30700754-30702530 GCF_013358625.1 Macadamia integrifolia | reverse complement strand
GGGGGGGGGGGGGGAGGGGGAAGGTAACAGTCAGGAGACTCAAACTCGAGACCTCCTGGTGAGTGTGGGCATATCACACCACAAGCTCACCAACTACGCTAAGCAGTAGTTGTTAACCTTTAAGATTTTAGTCTAGAGACTCCTACTTGTCTTGGCCCTCTTGGGGAAAGAGGAAAATTGACATTACTGTCAATATTGTTGGGGTCTCTAGTTGCCTTGGGTATTTTTGAAAGCATCTTTAGAACCAAGTGTAGCTGTGGAACCTGGAGCACTGGAACTAATGTATAAAGTAGTGTCAGGGACTCAGGGTGCAGTTTGACCTTGACTGCTCACACCTGGAAACCCTTGATATCTTGCTTGTCTAATCTTACTTTTTGATTTGTTGAACAGGTTTCCAACCTTGAACCGATGGATACAAATGCAGACAAATCTTCATAGAGTATCAGAGTCTGCTATGACAGCTATGCAAACTTCTGAAGATGGCAACTCCAAGCCCGAGATCAAGACTGCTGTCAAGAGATTACGCGAGTCTGGAAGTGATGCCGAGTCAGAATCAGATGATATTGTTAGCAGTAACACTTCTACAAGTGTGCTGGAGTTCAGTGGCAATGCGGCTTCCGAGCCTTGGCAAGATTTCACAAAGTCTGAGAATGTTGAACTTGATCCAACAGTTTTCCTCTCTTTTGATTGGGAGAATGAGGGGCCCTATCAAAAGGCTGTCGAGAGGTATTTACGTGTTTTTTTATTTGTCTTCATATATTGCTAATTTACTTCCTTCAGATTATGATCCTATTTTCCTCTATTTACTAGCTATGTATCTACTGTTTAGTCTAATGTAAGGGTTAAAACTTTACTTATATTTCCTGAAGTAGCTTCTCAACTCTGAAGTATTCATCCAAAAAATCAAATGTTAATGGTATTAGATGTTCTTTTACTTCTGTGATGCTTCAGCAGTTCAATAATCGCTGCTGCAGTTCATGCGGAATATTTTTGCTTGGCATGGCTGAACTTTGGTAATCATCACTTAATTCAAATATGTGTTTGGTCAGCAATACTACTATACTAGATATCTGTAGTAAAATTATCCAGAAATGGTACATATGAGAAGTTAAAAATTCTAAAGAAAGGTAAGATGTTATGTAAAGTCTTGAATAAGTACTTTTCCAGAGGAAATGGAATATGGATATGAGATATTGAGATGTACCTATGTGGATGGTTGGTGTTCCAACTGCGATGATGCATTGATCGTTGGGGTGTGGCCACATTAGGCCAGAAATTTTTTTTCCTATACAGGAATCATCTGAATGCAATTATGAGATTGGCCTAATGTTTGCGTAATTTCCCTGGACTTGTGATCAGCTCTAGACTTCTTCATGAAGAATTAGCCGAGTGCACCCTTGTGATGATCACCCTGGTTTTTATGTTGCTCGTTTTTTTAGTGAACTGGTGAGGATTGAGTAGGGTCAGGTTTTTAGTGGGCTGGTGTGGTTTGAGTAGGGTCTGGTTTTGCAGTTCATGTTGTTGTTGTTGTAGTTAATGCAAATAGAACATGAACTTCATTCAGCATTTTCAATTTTCATTGTTCATGCAGTATTTTAATTTCAGGTGACATTAATGTCTGGATTGATACTACTTTGATGTTACCTCCAAAGTCCATGCCCTCCCAATTCAGCCCATCCCCTTCTCTCCCAGAAACTCCCACATCATTACTTCTTGGAACCTCCAGGGTGATCTCATCCAAACTCCCTCTTCTTGATAGGATGTATGTTCCCCCCC
>NC_056560.1:30558715-30700580 GCF_013358625.1 Macadamia integrifolia | reverse complement strand
AAAAAAAAATGTCTGGATTGATATAAGACAATTAAAAAAAATTATATTTCACTGCCATCTACTTTGAGGTCTCTTCCAAGCTCTCCCTTATCCCTGTGCTCCCTGTTGTAAGTTCCCCAAGGAACAATCACATTGTTTCTTCTTGGGGTTTACCCTCTTCTATTTTGATTCCCCCGTGCCCTGGCCCTCCTGGGTTGTAGCATTTTTTGATGGTTTTGTTTTGTTTTTTTTTTCCTTTTTTTCCCCTCGGGGTTGTATATTCCCACCCCCCCAACCATTTCTTCTCCTCCTTGGTAAATTTCTTATTCACCCAAAAAAAATAGCAAATTAAGGCGCCCAAACCCACTTACTCTAGTTGTTGGCAAAAATCATTCTGCAGACTGCTGGACTTCTGCTACTGGACCTCCTTTTTATTTCAAGTACCACAGCAGAATGAGAGATATAACCCCAAATCCAGCACAATCTCTCCATTATTGAGAATATTCTGGCTCCACAGATCCTTTCACAATCCTCAGTTGACCCAAATGCAGTTGTAAACATCCCTATTCCCCCGCCGTCAAGGCTACTGGGACCTGAAGAGCCAAACAGTCCAACCAATATTTAAATAATTCTGCATCTCACAAACATAAAGCTCCCCCTGTAGCCTCTGAAAGATGGTGGATGGATCCAAATTGTAACTTTCAAACCTCAAAGAGAGACTAATAAAAAAACAAGAAAATGTTTTGTTTTCTAACATGGTTATGATTCAAGGGGCCACCAAGAGCACAGAAAATCCAGGAAACAGCCTTCATTTTGTGGCTAAGAGTTCCTTCTCTAAAAATTTTCCTCCTTCAAATTTTGAGGAGATTCTTAAGACACTCTACTAGTAAATTAATTATTTTTTTTCTTAATTTAATTGATATAACAACACAATATTCACCGTTTTAGTTCTCCTGCCATGCTCAAAATCCTCTGGTAATCATTGTTGTCCTAACTGCTTTGCATAGGGATGATTTTCCCATCACACAAATAGCCTGCTGATCCACATCAACGACAACAACTCAGCCTTACCCCTACCAAATGTGGTCGGCTAAATAGATCCTTGCTCTCCAATCAACTCTATTCTATATTTCGACGTCATACTTGATACAAGGTCTAAGCTATGTATGTCTTTCCGCACCACTTCTCCTAAAGTCATTTTAGTTTTGCCGCTAGCTCTTTTAGATCCTTCAATCTTAATCAAACCACTCCTCAGTGTTGGAGCATCCTATGGCCTCCGTTGAACATGGCCATGCCACCTCAAACGACTTTCTGATAGCTTGTCATGTATCAGAGCTACTCCCAAACCAGCTCTAATGATATTCCTTGCTTTTCCTTAGTTTTACTACTCATCCATTTTAACATCCTCATCTCCATTACACAGGTTATATACATGATGCTTTTGAACTGCCCAACATTCCGCACAATACATTATAGCCAATCGTTTAACTGTCCTCTAAAATTATCCTCTAAGTTTTAAAGGAATATGCCAATCACCCAACACTCCAAATGCACCACTCCACTTCATCCATCCTATTTTAATTATTTGTGAAATATCATCCACTATATCACATTTATTTATGATTGAGGTTAGATACCTAAAATAGTGACATTGTGGAACCTCTCTCAGCATTTTTTTATTCTCATTATCTGTCCTTGTGTAACTAAAATTACACACCATATACTCTGTCTTCATTCTACTTATCTTAAAACCTTTCAATCCCAAGGTTGATCTCCATAACTCCAACTTCTTGTTAACCCTTGCTTTTGTCTCATCCACCGAAACAATATCAGAAAAAAACATACATCAAGGAGCCTCATCTTGAATGTCTCTAGTTAGTTCATCAATGATAAGTGCAAACAAATAGGGTTTTAAAGCTGATCCATGATGTATCCTAATTGTAATTGGGAATTCACTAACTCGACACCCCACAGTTCTTACACTAGTCACTACACTATCATATATATATATATATATGTCTACATATTTACTTGAAACACTTCTTTTCTCTAGTACTTGCCAGATTAACTCTCTATGGACTCTATCATAAGCTTTTTCTAGGTCAATAAAGATCATATAAATCAAATTGGTTCTCCGTAATAGTAGTTTCTTTTCTCAGTTGGGTTTAACAACCCTCTCCCATAATTTCGTAATATGACTCATTAGTTTTATGCCTCTATAGGTGTCACCTTTATTTTTGTAAATCGGAACCGCAATGCTTCTCCTCCATTCATTTGGCATTTTCCTTGTGCTCATAATCTTATTAAATAGCTTAATGAGGCAGGATAAACCATAGATTCCTAAACTCTTCCACACTTCTATTGGGACCTCATCTAGGCTTCGTAACTTGCCTACTTTCGTCCTCCTTAAAGGCTCTTTTTCTTCGAGCACTTTGATTTTTCATATATATCCACAATAAGTGGTGTCTTGATGGGTAACACAGTCTTTTGGGACACTATTGCTCGAAGTGTCTCCATTTAGTATATTATAAAAATAAACTTTCCATATCTGCTTAATGTCCTCATCCCATATTAGTACTTTACCATCTTCACTTTTGATACATCTAATGTGGTCAAGGTCTATACTCTTCCTTTCCCTCATTTTAGCTTAACAGCTTTTTCCCCTTCCTTTCTGCTCAGATTGTTATAAAGATCTTCACATGTCTTCGCCCTTGCTTTTTTTCCCACAATCTTCTTAGCTTCATTTTTGCAAACTTATACATTTGTAGATCTTATACATCCTTAGTCCTTTGCCATGTCTTAAAACTAGCTTTCTTAGTCTCAATGGCTACTTGAACGTCATGGTCTTCATCATCCCACCAACAAGTCTCCCTAGAGGAATGACGTTTTCCTTTCAATTCCCCTAGGACATCTTTAGCAACTTTTTTTAATACTAGTTATCATCTCATTGCGCATCATGTCAGTGTCTCTTTTAAAGTCCCATTTTCCTTGTTTGACCACTTTATCAAGAAATGATTTCAAAGTATCTCCTTTTAAGCTCCACCACCTTATCCTAGGGCAAATAAGCAACTTTCTTTCTTACTCTTCTGCTAGTGAGGCACACATCCATGACAACTAAACTATGTTGTATGATCAAGCTCTCCCCTGGTATAACCTTATAGTCCTTACATAACAATCTATCAGCCCTTCTAGTTAGGAAGATATTTAGCTACTATGATCCACATCGTTGTAAAAAAATACCTTCTCTCCCTCTTGTATCTTCGTGACTAGCATCCTCCTCTTCAAATTGATTGGAGAAGAAAGCTACATATTCCTCTTATCCCTTTTGTTTTGAGTCTATGATCCTTCATGTTCATCAGAATAATTTTCTACTTACCTGTTTTGCACTAGGAAAACTATGAGTGTCCATTGCATATGTAGCACCTTTTTTTTTTTTTTGGGGGGGGGGGGTGGTGGATAAATTTGTCGAACTAATGCAAGTCTTTAGGTTGTTGTGAATCCTTCCGATTCTCAAAGAACCTTCAATGGATGCAAAACATCAAGCTTATTACTAACGGATGTTATGATCTTCAGCAATATACTGTTACTCAATCATTGTGTAGCTTCCCCCTGCCTCAGAGAAGCTCAATGAATTTTGGAGTTAATACATTTCTTGCCTGTTTCAACCTCTGGGACCCTAATCATTCTGAGTCTTGCTTATGCTGTTATGCTTTTTTTACTGATAAATTAAGAGGTTTTAACTCTTTTTGTGGTCTTCTTTGACAGACTTATTGGGGAAGGAAAATTAATGGATGCTCTTGCTCTTTCTGATCGCTGCTTACGTGATGGAGCCTCTGATAGTCTACTTCAATTACTCATTGAACGTGGAGAGGAAAGCCTCTCAGTATCTGGGAACTCACAAAGTTATGGTGCACATAAATTCTGGAGCAATAGTTGGCAGTATTGTCTACGTCTGAAAGACAAACAACTGGCTGCTAGACTTGCCCTCAAGTATGTAAAATTCAGAGAAAATTTTATTATTGTTGCACTGAATAATTTTTCTTATGTTATGTAATAGTTGTTTCCTTCAAGTTACTGAATCAATCACCTAGTTAGCAAGGATTTATTATTCATTTGTTCCTTTGTCAGCCAGTGGCACGCAATAGCCAGGGTCTCACATGTGAGACCTACCACCAACCCATATCATGATGCTATAAAATGGTAGACAAACTGCAAATAGGAAAGTTGGAATTCTCATCCTACTATCTTGCGATTCTTGCTTGTTTCTCTTGAAACATTCCCGTTCCCACTTACTTTTCCTGCATCACCTTTTTTTCTTTCGTCGAAGTCTAATTAGATTCCATACCTTGCAAAAGATAAAGATAAAGGAAGAAAAATAAAAGATATGTTGGAATATCTAGTGAGGGCATTCTGGTCATGTACATTTAAAATGTGTATCTGGGGAAAATATAATTTCTTATAAGAACATATTTGTAATTCTATCTCCTTCCCATATAGGTTAATATTGTATGGGGTGGGAGTTGATGACTCATACTGTCTTCTTTACTTCATCTTCTTCTTCTTCTCCAACCTTCTCTGATTTTCTTCTCCTCTTTCCTTAACCTCTGTTGTGCTTCTAGTCGCAGCAGTTTCAACTTGGTATTAGAGCTTCTTTTCTGTTCTAAGAGTTGGTTAAAATTTCACCGTTCCCATTCTCTCAGTAAGGAACCTAACAGAGAAGAGGGGTTCCTATATGCCTAGAGCATGTGAAGATTGCCACCTTGGATCCTTGGAAGTGAAATAGAGGGATGCTGAGACAGTTTGGAACCACCTAGCATGAACCGAGACAGTTGGAGTGTACAAGGTAGTCTGATAGGTCACGTTGCAGAGTTCTTTCTCTCACCAACCAACGGTTTTAGGGCATGAAACTAGTACCTTTTAGGCCGCCTTAAGGTACTCTAATGGTGGTCTAAATATCAAGTTCAAAGCTTACCTGGTGTGGGTGCAGCAGCTCCAACATGGCAGAATGGTTCTACCACTTGGTTCTGGTTGCAGTATCTGGTTTCACACAAACCAGTCTTTTAGGGCAGAAAGCTGGCACCTTCCAGGTTGCCTTGGGCCCTCTCTTAGTGGCTTCAATATCAAATTCAATGACTGTCTATACTGCTAGCATTAGCTCCAGCAAGTGGTACATGTTCTACTGCTCACAGGAACCATTCCAACATCTCATGACTTCTCTAATCTAGGTCTTACAGTCAGTCAAGCCTGGGTGGTGAGGATAGTTGAATTCGGCATACATTTCATGCTAAAAGTGATTTTCTCTTGAAATATTACTGTTTTTGGCTTTTTTTTTAATTTACCTGTGAAATTTCTTCAATTTTATGACTGCTCTTCAATTTTATGACTGCTAGGAGAAGTAAGTTTTAGTTGGAATTGGAAAGAGCAATATCTTGGTTGTGGGTTGAGTGTGCACTTCCCACTGGTTTTGGGTCAACCAGACCAAGTTTCCAGTAATTTCTCATGATATCGAACATCAGCAGGTCAATGGACTCCATGTCAGGGAGAGTCAGTGCCATACATCTAAATATGGACAATATGTCTCCAGATATATCCATAGTCAAATTGGATCATACCATTACCAACTATTTAGACTGGTCTCACTCAGTCAAGTTTTTTTCGTGGAGCCAAGGAAAATTAGGATACATTACCAAGGAAATAAAAGCTCCAAATCCTAGTGATTTCACTTACCAAAATTGGGAGACTGAAAATTCTTGGGTAATGACCTGACTTATATTTTCTAAGAAACCAGAGACTGATTGGAAAGTTGGCTGGAATAGAAGTACGGGATAGTGTGGTAATGTGGCCATAACTGTTGATCGAGTGGTGGATTCTGCCTAGGTCTATCACCTGCTTCAATGTGTTATAGCCACCAAACAAGGAGATGCATCAATCTTTGAGTATTATAGCACGATGGTTGGCTTGTGAGAGGAATATGACTATTACAGGGATATTCACCTGTCAAACCGAGGATGAGGCCAAGTTTTATAAGATACTTGAGAGAGAAGTTATTCTATTTTTCCTTGTGGGTTGAACCTAGATTATAAGCCATAGTTGTCAACGAATTGCCTAGGTGCCCAGGCGCCTTGGTCATCTTGTTGGTATCGCCATGCGTCTACGCCCCTTCCAACACCTTGGCTCGCCTAGATGCCGTGACAACTATGGTATGAACCTATTTGTGTTCAGATACTGGGGAAAATTCCCCTTCCATCTTTTAATGAGGTTTGTGGCTATCTTCAGAGTGAAGAAACAAGAAGACAAGCTATGGATCTAAGTCCCCTCTTTTAAGAAACATGTATTTACCACTATGTCTCCACAGAGTGGCCTTTAGAATTATTATTATTAATTTTTTTTGGGGGGGTGGGGAGGTTGGTGTTAGTCATGGTGATGACAAGGATCATCTCAAATGTTAACATTGTGGGAAAACTGGACACACCATGGAAACTTTTTCAGCTGTCCATGGTCATCCATCTAAAAATAGATGGTTGGTGGATCTAGAGGCAGCTGAACTGGAGGAGCCAGAGCTCACTCTGTAGTTTCCAGTACTGACCATTTGGAAAACCCACCTACTTCTGAATCAAAATCTGATGGTAGCTCTCTTTTGAGAGAAGAGATTGAGACTTTCCGATTAGTCTTAGCGAGGTTTGGGAATGCCATTATGACTACTGCTTCTGCCACCTTATTTGCTTAGTCAGGTACCTCAGTCTCTGCCTTTCATGCCTCTACATCTACAACCTCCACTTCTTGGGTTACAGGCGTTGTTGCTACTAATCATACGTCTAGGTTTTTTTTTGGTTGAATAAAATAATTCATTATCAAAAACAAGAGGAATATAACAGCTCCATAAAGGGGGAAAAAGAAAGGCAACAAAACACAAAACAGGACCCAACCCTCGAGAGGGGAGGTTCCCAAAGAAGGGAGGGGAAAGGCCCCAGGAGACAACAAAATACTTGTTCCTTGAGGAGTCAATACAAGGTGGGAAATAACAGAAAGATTGGCTTTAATGTCAAAGGAAATAGTCCCAAATCTGACGAAGAGGCCAAGAGTTGGAGGTCCATTTCCTGAGATTACACTTCATCCAAATATGGTTAATGGCGGCAATAAAGGAAAGCTTTTCCTCAATATCACAAATAGATTAACTAGCAAAAGACATATCCACCCAAATACATTTCCTTTGGAAGGATAGAATCCTATGACATCTTGGACATTGCAAGCACTCCTTTCCAAATGGAAGAGGAGAGGGGACAGGGAAAAAAGGGAGTTGTTCAATATCTTCCATAGCGTTCTAGCATAGGTAGCACAAGGGCGAGTTTAAGTTCTTCCAATGAAGGAGGAAGGCGAAGGACTGCATTGGGAGGCAGTTGGAGAGAGCTCGCGAAATGGTGAAGCTATGGCAAGGGATATGCAATTTGAACTAGACAAGCTTGCACCAAAGAAATAAGAAGCCCCAAGTCCAGATGAAATCTTAAGTTGCCTTAGAGCTGAAAATTCCTAGAGACTAGAGACCAAATAGTATTATCTTAACCTACCCTGGGGCTCCTGACAATAGATGGCAAGGCATTCACACACTTGAAAAAGCATAGGGGAGGAGCCCGGAGGGGCCCAAGCACCAAGGCTGAGGATGTCAGCATTCATCGACTACTTAGAGGGACCCGAACAATAAATAGATCTTGCACTGACCAAGTGGAGGAGAACTTCCATAGGGTTGCAAATGATTAAGCTAAAGAGACGTGGAGGAACCATCATCAATTTGGGAGCATATGGCCCTAAGGGCAATAGACCAAAGCGACAAATCTTTTGCACCAATGCCAAACCCAAGAAGCATTAGACAAAACAGGAGCTGACCAAATAGAATCAGAGTGGAGAAGCCTTGAGTAGACCCAATCAACCCAAATACTTTTCTTCTTGGTCACTACCTGGTAAATCAACTTGATGATGCCCTTTAAGTTTACTTCTTTTATACGCCTTAAGCCCAGGACTCCCTTATCCTTGGGGGACAAACAACAGCCCATCTAATGGGGCAAAGAAATCTAGAGGTATTAGTTTTTTTCAGAGGAAGGTAGACATAAGGGAGTAAAGGACCAACGCTTTGATGATGGATGGGGCAATCCAAAGATGCCAGATCAATGAATGTAAGAGGACTGAAGAACATATCTAATATCTGCAAAGATGGAAGCCTGCGTTTGCAAAACTGGAGCCTTTTCCAGATGAGATCTAACATGGGAGTGCAGACTGTGCAATGGTTGCGTACAATCTGGCTGGAATCAGGGGCAAACCCAAGTACTTGACTAGAAGATGGCTAGTGGAGAACCTAGTCTTCTTAACCAAAGAGGCTTTATCAAAACTAAAGATCCTAACCAAGAACAAGAGAGAATTTTCAAAGTTCATGCAAAGGCCCGATAGATCTTCAAAGAGCAACATGCAAGACATAATGGTCCCTAAGGGAATAATACTAGCCTTAGATAAAATAGTAAGATCGTCCACAAAGGCAAGGTGGGAGAGCTTAATAGCCTTGCACTTGGGAATGGGGGAGATGAGCTACTGACCCGGCAACTTCTGATACTCTTGTAGAGGACTTCAAGGGCCAAGGTGAAGATAAAATTATTTTATCTGGGAAGGACTAGTTATTTTTAACTCCACTGTTTGTTTATCTAGAGATATAGTTAGGATAGCTAATGGCACACTATCTAAATTTGCAAAGGGAAATATTAAAGCCTCACCATCCATTTCTCTTGATTTAGTTTTACACATTCCCAGGTTTACTACTAATGGTTTATCAGTTAGTCATATTATGAAGTCATTGAACTCTAGTGTCACTTTTTTTTCCCACTCATTGACATTTTTTGGATCTAGTGATGAAGAGGACCATTGGCAATGGGTGTGAGAAAGGGCTTTATCTACTTAATTCAATACCTTTTGGGTCAAGTGTTGATTTCGACCTTATTTTGATTTCTGTCGAAATTAAAATATTTCGTAAAATTTTTTGTCAGCGTGATGGTTAGCTTATAGCTCCCATTGTGTATATTGATGATATTGTGGTGATTGGTGATGATGAGGAACAAGTGAGGAAGCTAAAAGAGTATTTATCTAAACAGGTAGAGATTAAGGACCTAGGTACCTTAAATATGTATATATATATTCCGCTAAAGATGGGTATCTAGGCCTTCAGCTTGGCTAGTCCCGAGGACCCATACTGACCTCACAACAGCACGGAACGGGTCATACTAGGGTTGAATGAGAACCATTCAACTATCACCGAAATCAGTGAAGAGCACTACACACCCCCGTGTGAGTGCCCCCAAGGAGGTAAGAGGAGTCAAACTAATAGCCACATGCTTCCTGAGGCGAAGGTCCCTTGCCAACTCTACGGTTACCTAGGTACCTTAGATACTTGTTAGAAATTGAGATATCAAGGTCAACCAAGGGAATTTATATTTGTCAGAGGAAGTATGTCCTGGATCTTCTAATTAAAATGAGGATTTTGGGTTGTAATCCTATGGACTCACACATTGACCAAAATCATAAATTGGGTGGGAAAAGTGGACATCTGATTGATGATGTTGGGAGACAGCAAATACTGGTTGGGCAGTTGATTTATCTCACCTGCAATTGTTTAGATATTGCATATGCTGTTAGTGTGGTCAGTTTTATTTTTGGATGAATACAAATTTCATTTCCAAAGTGAGAAAAGAAATATACAAAGGGAAAGAGAAGGGGGGGGGTGGGGGAGGAAGATCTAAAAAGGAAAAACCTAAGAGACCGGAGGGGGGGGGAGACCCTAGCTTAACATCAAAGAACTAAATAACAACCAAGGGGGAACAATCCAACTAGGGAGGAGAGAGGATGGATGGAGGGAGGCCTAAGGAGATAACAATGAGCTTGTTCCTTGGGGAATATCTGACAAGGCGGTGGGAGAGAAGCCAATTTGGATCTGACATTAAAGTAGATGGCCTTCCAAATCTTATCAAAAGAACGAGAAGTAGACGTCCATCTACGAAGGTTTCTCTCCATCCAGATATGGTTGATGGGGCACAAAAGGTGAGCTTTCTAGCGATGTCACATATGAATGATCCAACAAATGTCATATCGGTCCAAATCCATTCTCGGCTAATGGGGAGAACAGCAGCTATTGAGAACCCTCTTCCATATGGTGGAGGAGAAAGGGTAGGAAAAGAAAAGATTGTCAACATTTTCAATACCACTCCAGCAGAGACAACAGGCAGAGGGAACCTGAATGTGCTGGTAGATGAGAAAAGACTGTGTAGGAAGACAATTACTGATGGCATGACAAGCAATGAAACTATGGCTGGGGATGTGGCCTTTAAACTAGATGATGCTTTGCCAAGGGGCTAAGGGGATTTTAGTACGGACAAAATTACAAGCGAAGGCAGAGCTAAATAAGATAGAAGAAGATGGGAGCCGAGTGATCTTATCTTCCCTCCCACGATGGCCTAGAGGGAGAAGGGTGGACTAGATGTCTACAAGGGTGGAGAAAGGGGGGACCAAACAATAGCTGACCTGATGGCATTAACAGTTGCAAATCTTCTTAAAGTAGAGGAGCCACAAAGAGGAGCACCCACGAAGGACGCTAGGGATCAAGCCAGAGGGAGGTTGAGGATCCATTCCCAATAGAAAAAGTAATGGCCTCAAGCACTTTGGATCTAGTACTAAGAATGCTTCTCCAGACCCTAGAGCATCCGAAGAGGGAGAGGTGGTCCAAAGGGAGTCATTCTTGAGGGGTGAGGAATAGATCCAAGAGATCCAGCTGCTGCTGTGCTTGGAAGCGATTTTCCAAATAAGCTTGAGGATTCCCATAGTATTAACATCCTTGATTCTGCGCAGACCAGGACCACCTTCAGGTTTAGGACAGAAAACCAAGGCCCAACTGGTAGGGTGAAGAAAAAAAATTGAAGAATAAACTCCTTTTCATAGGAAGGAATAGAGGAGGGACTCAATGGCCTTAGTGGTAGATTTGGGGAGAATAGAATTACCCAACCAATAGAGATACATAGACTGGATCACCGATCTAGCACGCTCCAAGCGACCCGTATAAGTAAGGAGCTTGTCTTTCCAGAGCTGAAGTCTTTTCCTCATGAGGTCAAGCATGAGGGTGCAATGGTGGGTGATGAGCCTAGTACAGATGAGGGGCACGCCAAGTATTTGACCAGCATAGAGCCAAGGGTGAAGCCAGTGAGCTCTAAGATACGAGCTTTAGAGGCACCTAAGACACCAAAGAGGAAGATCCGGGACTTGAGGAAGTTAATGTGGAGCCCATAAAGACTTTGGAAAAGACGGAGATAGGTTAGGACGGAGGAGATGGAGCGGGGATTGACTTTAGAGAAGATCATGAGATCGTCCCAGTGTGGTCAATTAATTTATGGATGCTCCTAGAATTGGTCACATGGAAGCAGTATATCAAATTCTCATATATCTAAAGTCAAGCCAAGGGAAAGGATTACTATTCAAGAGAAATTATCGCTTGAGAATAGAGGCATATACTGATGCAAATTGAGCAGGAAAAGTCGTAGATAAGTTGTCAACATCAAGATATTGCACATTTATCGGTGGGAATCTAGTTACATGGAGGAGCAAGAAATAATCTATTGTTTCCAAGTCTAGTGTCGAACCAAAGTTTAATGTTATGGCTCATGGAGCTTGTGAGCTTCTATGGTGAAGATGTTGATCCAAGAATTGGGTCTTGAGGCTGACAAACCTATAAGACTCTATTGTGACAACAAAGCATCTATCACTATTAAGGATTTAAGTATCGATATCAAGTATCATTTTAGTGGGGTGATTTTAAGAGACATATCGTTTCGTACTGTAGAGATGCAAGATATGATAAAGATACACATGGAATTGCTTAAGAAATGCATGTATGTGCTTAACTGCTCATAATTCATAAATTTAGTTTTGACTTTTGAAGCATAAAACACCTTATCATGCAATATGTAACTTATATCAGCTTGATGCAAGGATTTAGTCATTTTTTTCCTAATCTAGTGATGCATTGTAAAAAGCTAAGAGAATGAGATTTGAGCACACAAAAGACTATAACTTTACCACTTTTTCAACCAAATCTATTCGGTCCATGATTTGGACATTGTAAATTTCTAAAACTTGTTGAAATGGTGAAGATTAGGGTCGTTTTTTATGTTAGATGATTTCCTCCAACTCATATCGAAGAGAAAAACTAGTTGAGTATCGTACTGGTAGGTATCTTATCAATAACAATATGTATCAGCCGATATGATACTATACTTGCCGATGCCTTAACACTCTAATCAATTTAGCTGACCATACTAGACATATTGAAGTGGACTGCGACTTTATCAAGGAATAACTTCATTCTGGATGTCTACGCACATCTTTTGTGAGACTAAGAGAACAAATGGAAGATATCTTGACCAAAGGAATTGTCTCCTTACGCTTTTATGATTTGTTAGATAACCTGGGCATGTGTGATATCTTTTCTTCAGTCCAGACTGGGTAATAAACCTTCATGGGGATGGAGAAGTTGATTAGAGGGAAGGAGGGTTCTTGAAGCTGGTTTAATTTGGCACATAGGAAATGGGGAGAAGGTGCATATTTGGCTTGATGATTGATTGCCATCTCTTCCTCACTCTAAGATTCAGCATCCAAAGCCTGTGGATTGCCAGTTAGAGTGTTTCTGAACTCATTGATCGGAGTATAATTCTGAACTGCAGCATGATTTATTACAACAGTATTTTCAACCACAAATGAGAGAGAAAATTCTGAAAATCGCTCTTAGTCTTTACCCAAGGGAAGATAAGCAAGTCTGGGGAGTGGGGACCATCTAAAAATGGTATGTTCACAGTTAAATCAGCATACGTTTTTCTGTATGATGCTCATTATGATGAACTTGCATCTGGTCCTCTTCATTGCATGTTCTTCAATGGGATCACCCAGTTTCAGAGTGGAAAAGGATTTGGTCAGTCTGTACTCTTCCTAAGATCAAGTCGTTTATGTGGAGGCGAAGGTTTGAAATCTAGGCAGGTACCAGTCTATCCATCTTGCCTTTATTGTGGTACTGAACGTAAATCTGCAAATCACATTTAACTTGAATGTGAATTTGTAAGGCTGGTATGGTTCGGTAGTTGTTTACATTATATCCCACCAAGTGATCATGACCCAGTATTTTCAGATTGGCTGCATAGTTGGGATGCTCTTTTCAGAATGGACAAGAAGCTAGCTCACGATTCTATCTCTAGAGCTTCATCTGTATGCTGGTACTTATGGTGTGAGAGGAACGATCAAGTCTTCAATGTTAAATCCTGGACTCCACAAGAGGTAATTCATGTTGCAGACATTGCTTTTCATGAGTTCTCCGCTACAAATCCGGTTAGTTATCATCAACGACATGTTCCCCACTCAACAGTAGATGCAGTGCAAGCTCAGCGGAAGGCTCCTCCTCATGATACATTAAAGCAAACTGTGACATGGCACTTCCACAAGGTTCAGCAAAAGGAGGTTTGGGTTTGATCTTTCGTCATCATTGGGGGCTGCCAACTTAAAGCTTTATCCATTCCACAATATTTTGCTACTGTTGTTCGTGGAGAAGCTCTTGCAATCCGGAGTTCTCTTTCTTATGCTTTAGCATCAGGCTATTTCCATTTGCAGATCGAGTCTGATAGCAAGGAGTCTTTAAGCTGCATTATTGATCCATACCGGGGACCACCATTGGAGATTGCAACTGTGATTGGTGATATTAAGCATCTTGGTGCTTCTTTTGTTTCTTGATCCTTTTCATATATTCCACGGGCTCTGAGCTCTATAGTAGACGTCCTGGCTAGGAAGGGTCATGTCTATCATGTGTCCGACGGATCGGCCACATTCCATTCGTTGTCTGGACGGACTTTGTGCGTCTGATGCCTTAGGCTGTACACATGTTTTGAATCAGTAAATTATCTCTTCAGCAAAAAAGATATCCATGCTCCAGCTTGAGGTGGAGTGTTGGAATATGTAGTGAGGTTATTTTGGTCATGTGCATGTAAAATGTGTATGTTGGGGGATTATCATTTCATATAAGAGCATATTTATAATTCTCTTTCTCATATAATTTAATAGCATATGAAGTGGGAGTCAACAAGACATACACTTTATTCTTTTTTTGGTATTCTTCTTCTTCTCCAATCTTCTCTGGTTCTTTTCTTCCCTTTCTTTAACCTCTGCTGTGCATCTTATAACAGCAGTTTCAAGCTGGAAAATCCCTGCTTAGTTAACTCTTTTTGTGCTTATATGTTCACTTACCACTAATGGTGGTGTTTGCTGAGATGGGAAAATCCTGGCTGTGTGTGTGCTCTTTTATTTACTGCTAAAACATTATCACATAATGGCTAAATTTCTGTTTCAGGTATCTGCACAGATGGGAACTAGATGCTTCTATGGATGTTCTATTGATGTGCAGTTGTCACTTGCCTGAAAGTGATCCAATTAAGAATGAGGTATCTACTTTAGTTTATATTTTCTTCATAGCCACAAAAGGTAAGAATGTGTGTGTGGGTGTGTTTGTGGTGATGGATGTGGGTGGATCCATGTGGTAAAGGACTCTATACCCATCTTACTGGTAAATTTCAGCCTAAGACAAGCTAATGGAGTGCTCTAGAAGTTATTGTGAGATTCCTTAAAATTGTAAAAAAAGTCAAATTTTTGTAATTGTCGGATTTTACACAATTTTTTTTTTAGGCCATTCCCCTACTCATGGGGCTGTAACTTGACTAGTGAGATGGGTATAGAGTTCTCTTCTCATGTGCACCCCATATGTCTGCCACACTCTAGATCGTGGCAGATTGATTGAGTTCTAAGGTCGGCAAAGCAAGATTAAGAGAACACAAAACCACAGGACAGGAACACAGCAATTCAGTCTTAAGAAACAAAAGGGCAGATAGGAAGTTCAGAAATCTCAGAATCCAACGGTCGGATGGGGTTGAAATAAAATTCAAATAGACCTCTCAATATAGTGTTCAATCCCTCTAAACCTCAAGCTGATCCACTGGTTGGATCTGCTAGAATACGGTATGACAGAAAATAGAAACTCTAAGAAACAGTATTTAGTAACTTCTAAGATCAGAACTATCTCCCAATCTGTGGCTCATATGATCCTCAGAATCTAGCCGAAGGTTGGGAGGACAGACAAGTAGGTAATATTAAAAATTAGGCCAATCTGATGGCTGGATTGGCTGGAACAAAGACACCAAAACCCTACAACCTTAATAGGTTAGTACTGCACAGTAAACTGAGAAGTAGGGAGAAAAACCTGCAGAACAGTCAGCAGACATGGTAGAATAGCAGCATAGAAGGGAATGGAGGGGG
Organism: Macadamia integrifolia; assembly: GCF_013358625.1. NCBI lineage: Eukaryota > Viridiplantae > Streptophyta > Magnoliopsida > Proteales > Proteaceae > Macadamia > Macadamia integrifolia. Next base: position 30,685,232 of record NC_056560.1, on the reverse strand, counting down.
ATAAAGAGTAAGAAAACTAACTTAAGAACCGATGGATGTTGGAATGCAGCCCAAAACAGAAGTGAGAACTTGAAGTAGACTGAGCTGCAAGATGTAAAACTCCTCGAACTTCAATCCTCAATCCTTATAACAGTGATGGACCTTCCATGGTAGTATGGCTTATACAGTGAATGAGAAAATAAAGAAAGAGAATAGGAAGGGGAAAGAGGGGGATATGGTCGATCTGGTTTCATCACCCACCATTCCAAGGATTCACCACCTTGGTTGCTGCTACTTCACCATAGGAGCTGTTACTTCATTGAAGAAGGATCACTTTGTTTTTGAAAATTGTAAGAGGTATCTTCCTTCTTCTATTTATTGACTTTTTTTTGGGTGAATAATAAATTCATCACCAAACACATCCAAGAGCAGGTGTCATGGTGTATGTTATTCTCTGATGATATTGTTCTAATAGATGAGACAATGGAAGGGATTAATACTAAATTGGAGCTATGGAGATCAAGCTTAGAATTAAGTGGTTCTATGATAAGTAAAACAAAGACAAAGTATAGATGTGTCTCTTCAGTCAAACTAGGAGAGGTGATGAGGTGGTGAAACTTGTGGAGCGGGAGCTACCACAGAGTGACTATTTTAAATACATGGGATCAATTTTTAGCAAAGAAGGGGATGTAGAAGATGATGTGTCCCACAGAATTAAAGTGGACTAGATGAAGTGGAGAGGTGTGACGGGAGTATTATGTGACAAATGTATGCCAATTAAACTCAAAGGGAAATTCTACAAGACAGTAATACGGCCAACTATGACATATGGGATGGAGTGTTGGGTAGTCAAGAAAAGTAATGTGAATAAGCTGGGAGTAGCAAAAATGAGGATGTTACGAGGGATGTGCGGCAAGTACAGGAGAGATAGAGTAAGGAATGATTATATCGGAAACAAAGTGGGGGTTACACAGATTCAAGACAAGCTTCGCGAGAGCCAGTTGAGGTCGTATGGTTATGCTCAACGGAGACCCGTGGATGCCCCAGTAAAGAACAGTGGCCAGGTTCATATAGATGGTCCTAGAAGAGGTATGGGCAAACCTAAAATGACCATTGATGAGATGCTAAGGAAGGATATGCAAATGGTGGGGCTTGTTTCTAGTATGACCACAGATAGAGTTATATGGAGGACAAGGACCAGCATAGCCAATCGCTTGTAGGGGGTGTTCTTATGATGCTACCTTTATATATTGCTCTGACATCTTCTTTTACCTTGTTCTACCTCCCTCTTGTTACTTCTTTTATTGTGTCTTTCTATTACTTTTTAGACCCTATCGGATCCATGTAGCTGACCCCATTTAGTTGGGATAAGGTTATGGTTGTTGTTGTAATAAATTCATCACCAAAGAAGAAGAGAAAGAGAATATACAACAAAACAATCCCAACCTTTACATAGGGGGGAGGAGGAACCCTGGATTAGTCGCAATTCTATTTATTAACTTGAATTGTTGCAATTACAAAAATAGAAATCTTGGCTACCAGGTAGCCTATCATAAAAATAGAAACTTGTAATGACTAAAACCAAAGAAGTAAAACTAGGTTAACCAACACCCTTCACCCGAGAAGAAAACAAGTTTTATCAAGCGAAGGATCTCCAACGGCTTCTACTCTAGAGCAACCTGGCCCGCCTCTCTCCTTCCTTCTTTCTCTTTCTTTCTCTCCCTCGCACCCTTTCTCTTCTTCCTTCTCACCTCCATTTCTTTGCTTCTTCATCTTTGGTTGGAGCATCGTCGTTTAGTCTTGCAACTTGGCCGCCAGCTTGTAGGTCAAAATCCATGCTAGGCCTGTCTAGGCTCGTTTGGTTTCCCACTCAGCCAGCAGCCTCAATGCCTCCAGTCCCATTCACCTTCTCTCCTCCCAGTCGCCGTCTTGCACTGCCGCCGCTTGGTTGCTAGCCAGCCACCACCTGAAGTGCCTGGCTCGCTAGGCTAACGCCGATTTGCTGCCAACTGCATGACCAACAGCCTGCCAGGCCGCTATCTATGCTCGGCCGGCAGCCGCTTTTCCTTGGCCCTCCGCAAGGCCCGCACCCTCCATTGTGGCTGTCACTTCCACCAGGCCGGCTGCCCACTTGGTTGTGGCCCTCCACAATGCCACCGCCCCACCTCCATGGCTTCCCTCTTGACAGCAGTGCTCTCTTAGCGGTTGAGAAGATGAAGAGATGAGATAGCTTGTTAGGGTTTGTGGAACCCTAACTGGATTTTACTTGGTTGCCCTTGCTTGTAATGGGCTTCCTTGTTTTGTCTTTAACCCATGTGGGCTTTCAATTGTAATGGGCATGTTAGTGACATGTTTTTGAGTCTTTGAGCCCATGTGGACCTTGGTTGTAGTCCTTTATGGGCTTTTGTTGCCCTTGTTGGGTTTGTAATTTTCCCTTTGAGGCTATATTCTTCCTTCCATTCTTTTAATGCATTTAATATTCACCAAAAGAAAAAGGAAAATCCCAAAGAAGAAAAGAAACATTGAAAATAGAAACCTTAAAAGTAAATATTCCCAACATGGACCACAAAATATGTTGTCCAGCAACTACACCAACCAATAGCCCATTAGGAGACAGGATATGGACCTCAAAAGTAGTGCAACCGATGGCCTATATTGGGCTTAAGCAATGGCCTATGATGGGCTTAAGTTATAACCAGGATATGGGCCGCCTAAGTGTTGGCTTAAGTGTGCTAGTTATAACTTAAACCACTGGGCCTCTATTAGGACCTGTTTCTTTCTCCTACACTGGTACATCCTTAGCTCTGCATCACAGATAATCATTGTCTCACAGAGTTACATACTGTAATGCTTGTAACTTGTTAGCATGATGGTATTAAGTGATGCTTGTGCAGTATTGGTTGTAATTTCTTCTTTCGTCGTCATATTTTATTGGATGGGTTAGTTTGTATTGCCATGGTGACATTTTTCATTGTAATCATTAGGTCATGCAAAAGAGACAAGCTATGCAGAAGTATAGTCACATTTTATCCGCAGATGACCATTATAGTAGCTGGCAAGAGGTCCTTATTCTTCCTTCCTTCTCCTAAATCTAATAAGAACATCATATTGGTTTTTTCTTGATATCTTTGAATACTGCTTACATGTAATTCAGGTTTTCATTCTTCTTTTATATGCAATGTTTTAGAACCCAAAAAAAAAAAAAAATTGTTTTCTTAATTTCTATCCCCCTTCACCTCACCCGACCCCGACACCCCACCCCAAAAAAAAAAAAAAAATGGGCACAAATTTATCAGGTAGAAGCTGAATGTAAGGAAGATCCTGAAGGTCTGGCACTTAGGCTAGCTGGCAAAGGAGCTGTTTCTGCTGCTTTAGAAGTAGCTGAAAGTGCAAACTTATCTATAGATCTGCGAAGAGAACTCCAAGGAAGACAACTTGTGAAGCTTCTCACTGCAGACCCTCTTAGTGGTGGGGGTCCAGCAGAAGCTTCACGATTTCTTTCTTCACTACGTGATCCTGATGATGCTTTACCGGTTGCAATGGGTGCAATGCAGCTGTTACCAAACCTGCGGTCCAAGCAACTTCTGGTACCCAATTTCTTTCTACCTAAATGTTAAGAGTTGATTTTTAAACATCATGTTATATCTGTAATACTTGTTTCTTTTGTTTTATGAAGGTTCACTTTTTCTTGAAGCGGTGGGGTGGAAATCTGTCTGATGTTGAGTTATCCCGTCTTCATTCTTGGGCCTTGGGCCTCCGTGTTCTAGCAGCCTTGCCATTGCCATGGCAACAACGATGTTCTTCTCTGCATGAACATCCTCATCTGATTCTGGAAGTTCTTCTTATGAGGAAACAACTGGAATCTGCATCTTTGGTACCATTCTTTTCCTACTAATTTTTGAGGACCTTGCAGATGCATTAACTGACTTGAGCCTTCTCCAGACCCTTATTCCCATGTTTGCTGTTGTTCTTTTGAATTGACTTTAATAAGCTCAATAATACAGGGTTTAAAGTATCTATCCATATCGTATCGTATCGGTATTGCTGTGTATCATTATGTATCGTATCATGTATTGTATCTGTATCTTTAAAAGGATTACTATATGATAGGTTTAAAGTATCGATCCTTGCCATATTGTATCGGTACCAGTGGCTTGTGGCTCTCAGTACGATACCTGATACCAATGCTTTAAACCTTGGTCTGTATCTTCTTACACTGTTGATTAGGGAGACCTCACCAACAAAGACATGAAAATAATTATTTTATGTATACTAAGGAATAATTACTGTTGCTTCTAGCTGTTATCCACATCCATAATTATTCTTGCATAATTTTTTTGGGCTGGTGGCAGATCTTGAAAGAATTCCCTTCACTGAGAGACAACAACTTAATTCTTACGTATTCTGCCAAAGCTATTGTTGTCAGTGCTAGCTCTTCTTCAAGGGAACAACGGATACCTGTATCAGGTCCAAGACCAAAGCAGAAAGCAAGAATAGGCATGCCATCTAGGTCAAATTTTAGCAGCAGCCTCAGTAACTTGCAAAAAGAGGCTCGGAGAGCTTTTTCTTGGACTGGACGTGATACTGGAAACAAGACAGCTCCAAAAGAAGTTTACAAGAAGAGAAAAAGCTCGGGATTAACACCATCTGAAAGAGTTGCTTGGGAGGCAATGGCTGGTATTCAGGAAGATCGCTCGTCAATATACTCAGCGGATGGGCAAGAACGGCTCCCATCTGTTTCGATTGCAGAAGAATGGATGCTCACGGGTGATCCAAACAAGGATTATTCAGTTCGCTCGTCTCACCGATATGAAAGTGCTCCGGATATAATACTTTTTAAGGTATGGTGGGAAATCGGGTTTTGGACCGAGAGATGATGTATTTGTGACAAGTGTACAGTCAGTGGCAGTACCTCTGCACTTGAATAGGATGTAGATAGACATTGGTAAGCGTAGGTCGCTACTATGCAATGTGCATGTTGAATATCTTGCATATACTAATTACGAAAATGATTTCCTATGACCAATATAAACATGTCTACATAACTTTTATTTTACTTGTGTATGTTTAAAGATTGTCCTCTGCTCCTGTTGTCTCATACTTACTGAAAATTATTTGCCATGGTTTCTGAGTTTTTAAAGTAGCAAGTTAAGCTTCTTGTTGCATGTATAAAATTTCTGGGGAAAAGTATCTTGCAAATTTTTTTTTTTTTTTTTTTTTTGAATTCTGCACCTAATCTTGCGCAAAACATATTGAAGTTTTGACAATGTTTTGAGCAAGTATTATTAGGGTTTCTACTTCCTAGTCTTCAGTGTACATATTTTCTCTGTAATGCATTTTTTTTCTTTTTTTCTTTCTTTAGTATTGTTACATATGGCCCTTCCGAGACCCAGCAGTGGTTGGAGCCTTGTGCATTGGGGCCACCTATTTAGCATTGTTATATATGCTTGCTAAGTACTCAATTAAAACCCATAAGAAAGTTTGAGTTCCTGGAAATTTGTTTTTGAAAGGTCTGAATAAATTCCTGAACGTAGGTGTTCAAACTGAACTAGATGCAAATAAATGAATCATAGAGTAATTTTTTGTTTCACTTTGCAGTCTGAGCATACTGGAAAATGTTAGTTAGCATACATGTAATTATTTGCTTCAGAATGTGCTTCCCTGATATGCTGAATTGTGGTTCTTTTTCATTTGTAGGCTCTGCTTTCTTTATGCTTTGATGATTCAGTATCTGCTAAAGGTGCTCTGGACTTGTGCGTTGGTCAGATGAAGAATGTGTTGAGCTCTCAGCAGTTGCCCTTGAATGCACCTATGGAAACTTTGGGCCGAGCATATCATGCAACAGAAACTTTTGTACAGGTAACCACCTGAGCAAATGATTAAGATGATCCAGGAGTATATATGTGTTGAAATCCAAGCTGCTTGCTTGGGGCATTACGTTATAATAAAAAGTGAATAACCCTTTGATGAAAAATTAGGGTGGTGAGTCATGGTGAGAGCTGAGTCTGTTCATATAGAACCTGCATCTTCCTCAACTATAGCTTTGTTATCCATAAAACTTTATTATTGGAGATTGTATATAAAATTTCATTTGCATCTGCAGGCATTGCTTTATGCTAAATCCCTGCTGAGAAAACTTGTTGGGAGCAGTGACTTGTTGAGTAATTTGGACAGAAGTAGGGATGCTGATGATGCATCTTCAGATGCTGGCAGCTCTAGTGTTGGTAGTCAAACAACTGATGAAGTGTCTGAACTTCTGTCACAAGCAGAAATCTGGCTTGGGCGTGCCGAGTTGCTTCAAAGCCTTCTGGGGTCTGGAATTGTTGCTTCTCTTGATGATATTGCGGACAGAGAGTCATCCGAACGCCTTCGTGACAGGCTAATTGAAGATGAACGCTACAGCATGGCTGTCTATACTTCCAAAAAGTGCAAGGTATCATCTGGAGGAATTTAATAGCGCATTTTATTTTCTTAGTTCCTATATTTCTTTTCGTTTATATCCTATTTGATTTATTTGTGAAACTGTTTGATTTCAGATTGATGCCTTTCCTGTATGGAGTGCATGGGGACATGCTTTACTACGGATGGAACACTATGGTCAAGCTCGTGTGAAATTTAAGTATGTTGGTTGTGCTTTTGTAAATTTAATGTGTCTAATATGGGAGGTGATGTTATGGGTTTGCCGAAGTGAGTTGAAACACTCATTGCAGAGACTAAAATACTTGTGGCACATAGCTAATGAGTTTTCATGGTGTCCAGGCAAGCTCTTCAATTATACAAGGGTGATCCTACACTCGTTATTCTGGAGATTGTTAATACAATAGAAGGAGGGCCACCAGTTGATGTTTCAGCTGTTCATTCAATGTAAGAGTGATAGCAGCTTACTAATCATATCGCACTGTTTTCCTTGTTCTTTGTTCTCGGAATAGATATTGAACTTCTTAGCTGTGGTTGCTATGGGACCAGGCTAGGTGGATTCAAGAGTCATCCAGACTCAGAAGTTGTCTAAACCTGACCATGGTAGACCTGTTCCTAAAATCTTAGGGTGGGCCTATCCTGTGGCCAAACTTTGGGTACCAAACTCTCCTTTGCCCAGTGCCCATGATATGTATGTGGTTCTTGAGAAAGATGAAGCTCTAATCCTATTACAGATAGGGTATGAGGTCATTACACCATGCTTGCCGCAGGCCAAACCCACTACTAGCTTAGTTTCAGGCTTTCAGCCGAGTCCTGGAGGGAAGATCTAGACTCCTTAAAACAGAGAAACAGTATTTTCGTTTTATGTTAAAAACACAAGTCACTAAAAGTTTGATATAATAAGAAGTAAAGGCTTTCTTAAGGAGCTCTGGCTGCCAATAACATGTAAGAAGGTAATAGGAGTTGGTAGATTATCTTAACAAATTACTGACAAAATTATCATAAAGAAGAAAATTCTGGAAGAATGGAGCATTTTGGTGTTTGTTGACAAGAAAAAGGGTGATATTTATGGTTGGAAACTTGGGCTTGCTATTGTGGTATCAAACTCTTTGAGTCTTGAAACTTTGAGAGTGAGTTATGTTGAATGGAATAATGACTTGTGTCAGATGGGCACAAGCTCCTTTATTTATAATATGGAGTGGAACATTCCAGAATTGATTACAGCAACAACAACAAAGCCTTATTCCAACTTAATGAGGTCGCTACATGGATCCAAGCAAAGACAAGGAAAAAGAAAAGTAGGAGTTGAAAGAAACCGATTACTAAAAACATTAATGAAGTAGAATAAAACCATAGGGGTCCGCTTCCAGGATCCTAGCCCTCCAATCTACTCTATTCGAGACCATACTTGGGGCAAGGCCTAATCTGTGCATGTCTTTCGTCACTACCTTTCCGATGGTCATTTTTGGCCTACGTCTTTGGATCTTCTATCTGAATCAGGTCACTCCTCCTTACTGGAGCATCTGATGGCCTCCGTTGAACATGGACATACCATCTCAAATGACATTCTCGAAGCTTATCATGCATTGTGACAACTCTCAGATTTGCTCTAATATTTTCGTTCCTTACCTTATCCCTTTTAGTTTTCTCGCACATCCATCTTAACATTCTTATTTCCACTACTATATTGCTTCTTAACAGCCCAACATTCTGATCTGTACATCATAGCGGGTCGCACGACTGTCCGATAGAAATTTTCCTTTAAGTTTTACAGCGACACATCTGTCGCACGAAACTCTAGATGCACCCCTCCAATTCGTCCACCTCACTTTAATACTATATGACACATCCTCTATATAGCCTTCTTTATTAATGATAGATCCTAAATATTTAAAATAGTCATTTTGCATTATCTCTCTTCCTTCAATAGCCACCGTGTCATTATCCATCGTAGAGTGACTAAAGTTACACATCACATACTCCGTCTTCGATCTACTTACCAAGGATGATCTCCATCACTCTAGTTTAGTATTGAGTCCTAATTTTGTGTTGTCCAATAAAACAATATCGTCCGCAAAAAGCATACACTATGGAACTTCACCTTGAATGTTTTTGGTTAATTCATCCATAACAAGCGCAAATAGATAGGGGCTTAAAGCTGACCCTTGGTGTAGCCCAATAGTAATAGGAAACTCGCAACCTTGATCGCCCTTAGTTCTCACACTTGTTACCACATCAGCATACATATCTCGAATTATATCCACATATTTACTCGACACCTTTCTCTTATCTAGGACATGCCATATTGAATCTCTAGGTACTCTGTCGTAGGCCTTTTCCCAAGTCAATGGAAACCAATTGAGATCCTTCTTAGCATCTCTATATGTTTCCAGGAGTCTTCTGTGCAGATATATAGCTTCTATTGATGATCTCCCTAGCATAAAACCAAATTGGTTGGCCGAAACTCCAGATTCTCTTCTCGAGTGCATTTTATTAACTTTCTCCCAAAGCTTTATCATATGACTCATTAGTTTTTATGCCTCTATAATTATGCAGTTTGTATATATCCTTTATTTTTGTAAATGGGGACTAAAAGGCTTCTCCTCCATTTGCTGCATGAAATTTGACGACTTAAAATGATACTGCAGGTATGAACATTTGGCTAAAAGCGCACCAACAATCTTAGATGACTCCCTTTCTGCTGACTCATACCTTAATGTTCTTTATATGCCGTCAACTTTTCCACGTTCTGAGAGGTCTAGAAGGTCTCAAGAATCTTCAAATAGCCAGTCCATGTCATCTACTTCAGAGTTTGAAGCTGGCCCTCGCAGCAATCTGGACAATCTTCGTTACCTCGAGTGTGTTAACTACTTGCAAGAAGTAAGTTAGAATGATCTTGCTGTGGTTTAAATTCTGGGCATATTTTTCACTAATATATTGATCATGTCTGTCAGAAAATCAGATTGATTTGTACACTTGCACTTTCCATAGCCAGTTCCTGCATTTGAACGCATAACAAGCATTTATTGGAAAGTCAACTGTATTACTGTTTCTGCATAACAAGCATTTATTGAAGTCATTATTGCTTTCAAACACCCCCTTCTTCAGTAGTTCTTCATTTTTAGTGGTTTATTGGACTACCTGTTTAATCGGAAATTTGTTAGTTGGGGTATAGCCAGTATGGTTTACATCCTTCTATAGTTAATGAATTTCTGTGGATATTATCCTTGTTGGTAAATTGTCTATAATATTTTCTTTCTGAAGATATTTTTTAATGTCTTTATATTTTCACTTTATGCAGCATGCACGTCAGCATCTGCTTGGTTTTATGTTCAGACATGGCCACTACAATGATGCTTGCATGCTGTTCTTTCCTCTGGATACTGTTCCTCCACCTCCTCAACCCTCATCACTTGTGGCTGTTACTCCGTCTTCATCTCCTCAAAGACCTGATCCTTTGGCTACTGATTACGGGACAATTGATGATTTATGTGACTGGTGCATTGGTTATGATGCCATGCCTGTTTTGGAACACGTCATTGCAACAAGAATGTCCTCTAGTGTAGGACAGGATGTGGCAGTGAACCAGTACACGGCTTCTGCTCTTACCCGTATATGCGTGTATTGTGAAAATCACAGGCATTTCAATTATCTTTACAAGTTCCAGGTGCATAAACGTTATTCCCTTCTTCTTTGATAAAGCTTTTATGTAGAAATGGATTGGGATGCCTCTGACAAAAAGGGAAGCTGCCTGTTTCTGTTCTTTCTAAGATGTCAAAAAATTCTTCATTCATGTGATGAACATATGTGATATAGAAATTGTGTGTTTGTTTGCACGTGTTTTGATTTGGGGAAAATTTTTCATTTTATTAATTTCTGCAAGCATCCAAAAGATGATTATTTGAAATGAAAAATATTCATTGTCAAATGCATGTTAGCTTTTGTGGTTTGTCTGGCGCTGAGGCAGATTTTTAGTAGATGCCCCAGAATTAATCAGATCTTTGTGAGGGCATCTTATATGTGTTAGATAGGATTGTCCAATAAATCATATGATGTCCATGCATCTAATCTAAGAAACTGTCACAGCCATTTTGCAAGTAAGCCTACATTTTTCTTCTTTGATTTTGGTAGACTTTGTCCACTGTCCTTGTTAGATTTACTATTTTGCCAGATTATAAGTAATGCTTTTCTTTCCCATCAGGTTTTCAAAGTGATTGCAGAAACTTCTTATATAATAGTTCTAGTAGAAGCTATGGTAAAAGAAATCATCCTTTTTTTACCTCTGCTTTCTTCCCTTCTTTTTACTCTATTGATGACATGGCCAACCCTCTTTACATATTTATTTATGTGATAATACCAAAACCTAAATAACTAGTAATAGCAATGAGAAAGAAAGAGAAGAAGAAGAGAGCCAGGCTGCCTAGGAAGAAGAGTAATCGTTAAACCCAGGCAGTCCCCCCCCATCACATTATATAAATAGAACCAAATTACATAAAAGGAAAGAAGTCCTAGCCACAGTTCAACTAGGAAACAAATAAACCAAAAGTAAAAGTAAGAATGGAATTAACTAACTCGAAATAACTTACTGCCCAAGACATATTATGATGGGGACATTCCCCCATCGTAATATGTACACATAGGTAATATGTACCCCCATTGCACTTAGAAAGGGCGTACCCGGTGCACGAGGCTCTCGCATGTGCGAGGTCCGGGGGGATGAGAACTATGCAGCCTTAACCCGAGAATGTCGAGAGACTGTTTTGACTGCTTGACCACCAGGTCGCAACATTCGTACCTTACCGTTGGACCAAGTGTACCCCCACTGCACTTAAGGGTACATATGTTAACACTTCCCCTTAAGTTAGAGCATATGAATCACCCATGCCCTGCTTAAAATATTCCTTACTGAAATGAGGACCAAATAAAGGCTTGGTAAACATGTCACCAACTTGATCAACAGAAGAGACAAATGGAGTAACAATGAGTTTCTTCATAATAGCACTTCACACAAAGTGAGAGTCAACTTCAATATGTTTCGTTCTCTCATGAACACCAAGTTGCTGGCAATGTAGATAACAACTTGATTTTCACGAAACATCTTCATAGGTTGAGTAAGTGGAAAACCCAACTCTTAAAGTAGACACTTCAACCATATCAACTTAGTTGTAGTATGAGTCATAGCTCTATACTCAGCCTCAGCACTAGATCTAACCAATGTTGTTTGCTTCTTACTTCTACATGTGACAATATTTCCACCAATAAATGTGCAATAACTTGTGCTTGATTGCATAAATTGGCTAATAACACCAACGACAAAGGAAATATTAGATTTAGTAATATGGTGGAAATATTGTGATGGGGACCCCTGTTTTCTTATGACGTTGACACAATGATGGAGGAGAGGATACAACTGGAATGTCATCAATAGGCACAGGGATTGCTTAAGTGGCGCATAATTACTATAAATCTCAAGATTAGAACTACACATAGGGGGAACATAATATGGAGTACTTTCAAGTTTCAAAGAACATAACATTGACGTTGAGAAATTTCCGATGAGTAACTGGGTCATAATATTTATACCCTTTTTGGGTTCTAGAATAACATGGGAAAATACCCTTGATGGCCTTGGGAGACAAGTTATCTACTAGAGGTTGTAAAATATGAGCAAAGCAAACACAACCTAAAACCCGAGGCGGCAAAGAATACAAAGGCGTTTTGGGAAACATAATAGATTAAGATGAATAGTTATCTAAAAAAAAAAGCGTCTGCTTGGTAAAAAAACATGCAATAAGAATAGCTTCACACAAAATGTTTGGGAACATTCATATGAATCATTAGAGACTGAGCAATCTTCAATAAGTGTTTGTATTTCCATTCAGCAACCCCATTTTATTATTTAGTACATAAACAACTCATTTGGTAGATCATACCATGATCATAACAAAACGCTGAAATTTCACGTAGAGTGTACTCAACGAAATACCCTAATAGAATCATTAAAAAGCAATAAAAATAGACAAAAATTGGAATGATTTTTCAACAAAGACACCCAAGTTAACTGGGAATTATCATTCACAAAAGTAACAAAGTAAGAAAACCCTATTTTTTACATGACGAGGACACCAAATGTTAGAATGAACCAAGGATAATAAAGATTGGCTTCTACAAAACTACGAGCAGAAAAGGATGATTGACGATGCTTCCCGAGTTCACTAGCTTAACACTCATGGTGAGACACAGATTTGTAGCTGGGAACAATATGTTGAAGCTTAGATAGGGATAGATGTCCCAATCAAAAATTCCATTGGAGAGGAGAAAGGACACCAGTAGTAGTAGCAGTAGCAATAGCAATAAAGGGACCAGTGCCATTCAAATAGTCGAGTCCAGCATGCTCAAGCCCACCACCAATCATCGTCCTTGTTTAAATGTCTTGGAAAACACAATAGAAAGGAAGAAAGGTGACAAAGCAGTTAAAATATAATATATATTTCTTTTTTTGGGTGAATAAATGTATTAAAGGAGAAGAAGAATATACAACAAGGAGGGGGCAGGAGAGAGGGGGGAACAAAAGGTCAAAACCCCAAACAAAATAGGGGGCATTACAAGGGGGAACAATCCATTAGGGGATCCATCAGGGGGGAGCTGAGCACTACAAGGGGATACAATCCATCAGGGGGGAGCAGTAGATAAGATCAAGATGGGGAGGCCCCAAGAGACAGTGATGAGCCTGTTCCTTTGGGAATCTCTGATGGAGTAGTGGGGGACGTAAGCAAGTTTGGTGCCAACGTCAAAATAGATGGTCTTCCAAATCATGTCATAAGAGTGGGAGTTGGAAGTCCATCTACGCAGGTTTGCCTCCATTTAGAGGTGGTTAATGGTAGCACAAAACGCAAGTTTCCCAGCAATGTCACAAATGGTGGGGCCCTAAAATGTCATGTCAACCCAAATCCATTCTCTACAAAAAGAGAGGGGTCTCCTACTAGTAGGCCAGCAATGCCTGAGAACCTTTTCCAAATGGCAAAGGGGAAGGGACAGGAAAAGAACAAATGGTTAACATCTCTGTTGCCATTCCAGCACAGACAATAGGCAAGGGGAATTTGTATGTGACGGTAAATGAGGTAGGACTGCGTGGGAAGGCAGTTGGAGAAGACCCGTCAGGTGGTGAAACAATGATAGGGAATGTGACCTTTGAACCAAAAGAGATTTCTTCAGGGAGTGAGGGGGCGGAAGATCTAGCGAAATTCTAGGCAAAGAAAGAGCTGAACAAGTTGGTAGGGGGAGGGCTTCCAGAGGATGGAATCCACTCTACCACTATGCCCAGAGGGAGGGGGGGAGGTTGGCCCAAATGTCAACCAGAGGGGGAGGGGAAGGGGGGGCCCAGTCGTCGTTTCGGATGATGGAAGAGACCGAAGCTGAACGATCAAGACCCAGGGAATAGATAGTCCTAGGGCTAACGGAATGAAGAATCACACCCGAAGGGTGCCAAGGGTCAAGCCAGAGGGACAAGAGACACCATTACCAATGGAGTACGAGATTGCATTCATGGCCAAGGGTCTTAAGCCAAGGATACCATGCCACACCCAAGATGCATTCGGACCAAGGGAAGTGGACCAGAGGGAGTCATGCTTTAGAAGATGGGAATAAACCCAAGAGACCCAGATGTTGCTTTGTTTGGTCACCACCCTCCAAATGAGCTTTAAGATGCCCACGGAGTTGATATCTTTGATGCACCTCAGACCCAAACCACCTTCAGATTTGGGGAGCCAGACATTGCTCTAGCGGATGGGATGGAGGAACTTACTGGAGTCAGAACCTTTTCCAAAGAAATGAACAAATGAGAAACTCAATGGCTTTAATGGTGGGAGGGGGAAGAACAAAGATACCACGACCTGTCACATTGGTAGAGGATCCATTAGGCAATTAAAATATTTAGTCAATTGACTAATAGATAGAAGACTTAATGGTAACTAGGGTACATGAAGAACAAAGGACAAGTTCATGGATGTAATAGGGGAAGCCGTACCATGACCAGTCACATTGGTAGAGGATCCATTAGTAAGTATGACGAGAAGAGTTAGAAACTTTTGTAATGAAGAAAATAATTCTGACTTACCAGTCATATGGGTCACTAGAATCAATGATCCACGGAGTGGAAGAGGTGGATGTAAGGAAAGCTGATGTACCTGTGTCTGTGTGGGCAAGAGTGGCTGTGGATGAAGAGGCATCGGTGGATGGCTGAAGATTGTGGATAAGTTTTAGTAGGTGATTGTAGTCATCTCAAGACAGATTCTAATTAAGAAATTCCACATGAAGATGCAGTATTGTTGTCACCAAAAGACCATCTTTGCAGTACTACCATCAGGCACAACAGAATTATCTAATGGTGGAACACTCTGTTCATCCATATTTGGCCAACATGTATTGATAGCATGATTGGGCTTGCCACAAAAAGGTAAATTGTCTGAAGGGTCGGTCACTGTGGTGGCCACCTATACTTCTGCCTCCACAGCCACAACCTCCCCATGAGCCATGCCCTCTCCCAAAAAATCTAGAAACTCGGCCACGGCCAGCAACAAATGCAGACCTATCTTTAAAAGAGGGTGAGGTATCAGCGCCAGAAGAAGTTACAATACGCTGAAGACAAGCAAAAGACTCGTTAAGGGAAGACTCCTTTTCCCCAACAAGCAATTGACCTTGACAGACTGATAATCTGGATTTAATCCGGCTATAAGCTTTGCAGCATTAAACTCTTCCCGCTGAATTTGTAATTGTTCCAGATTGGTAGTAAGTGGCTGATGAATATTGAACTCCTCTCTTATACCTGTAATGCATTAAAGTACTCATGCAAGGACTTGTCCCCCTGCTTAAATGATAACAATTTATCATACAATTCGTATACACATTATTTCTTGGGAGAAGGTCCACTTCAATTCATCCCACACTTCTTTGGCAGGGGGATAGAACATTACATTGGCTGCAATAGCTTGATCCATATTGTTCGATGACCATATTAGGAGGGTGTCATTCTCACGCATCCACTCCTCATAGGCTTTCATCTCAGTAGGTTCTTTAGAATCAACAAAAGATCAGTCCGATGTAAGGTATTTCAACTTCCCTTTTGCACTAATATATACCGTGACTGCCCGAGCCAACAGATAGTTCCCAACTTCATTAATTTTAATAGTGGTGATCTGTTTGTGACACCCCTAGGAACAGGTTCATTGTTGTTTCCTATGGCCTCCCTCTCTCTTCTCTATTCCCCCCAGGGGCCTGTTGCCCATTGGTCTTTAGTGTTTTCCTTTTTTGCCCTCGGGCTTGTATATTCTGCCTTGTTTGTTTCTTCTTCGTTGTGAATTTATTATTCACCAAAAAGAAAATAGTGGTGATCTGGACATTAACATTGTCCAATTTGGGATCAGCTGTCAAGCACAGCAACAACATTACAATAAGAATAAAAAACTGATAGAACTCGAACTGAGTCATGATGACCAGAAAATAATTCTGTCAAAAACTGAGTGATGGACTCCTCTGAAACGTCTCCAAGTATAGGGACAGATAGATGTACCAAAGGGGATACAAACCCCACATAATAAGAATGATCTGGTGAGCTGGAATAAAACAGCAGCAAAAATACCCAATTCACTAATCAAAAATTCCAGAGACTGGGTGATTTTGAATAGCAAAGTATCCTAGTGTCTGATTGACACCAAATATATATTGAGTGTTCCTTAGGAACCAACCAACAGTGCCTGAAAAAGTGTGATGGATCAGATGGGTGGATCCATCAGAACAGCCAGTTGATTCTTGGAAAAAAAAACAGAGAACCACTTTTACTCCAGGAGAAAGTAGATTGCAGATTTAGTAGGGCTCTCAGGCCCAAAATATGGTCGAGTGTGCCTCCCAAAAGTGATAATAAATCCCCAAAAAATTGAGGTGAGATTGGTAGCTTGATGTACTATAACATGGATCTTGCTGCTGCCGCCAAAAAAGAAACTGGGTGACAGTCATCTCTTGTAGATGAACCAAACCTTCATAAGGAGCCAGCCAGATTCAGTAAATATCACAACCGAAGAAGAACCTAGTTTTCATTGACATACAACTAGGCTTCCATCATAGAAAGTAGCAGCATGGGTGGCTGTGCACCTGAGAAGAGAAACTAAGTAAAGCCTATCGAAATATTGGTAGAGGGGATTGCTAGTGCTGATTAAAGCAGCTCTGATACCATGTGATAATACCAAAACCTAAAAAACCAGTAATAGCAATGAGAACAAAATTGAAGAAGAAGAAGAGAGCCTGATTTCCTAGGAAGAAGAGAAATCGTTAAACCCAGGCAGTCCCCCCATCATACTATATAAAGAAAACCAAATTACATAAAAGGAAAGAAGTCCTAGTCACGGTCCAACTAGGAAACAAATATATCAATAGCAAAAGTAACTGAAGCAATTAACTTTCTCATACTGACTTGCTGCCCGAGACATACAATGGGGACATTCCCCCCATCGTAACATGTACACATTAATGCTATGTACCCCCACGGTACATAGGGGTGCATATGTTAACAACTTTTATCCGCAATTTCAGAATACCTAGACCATGATTACATCATTATATTTTCTGTAGTCTTCTCTTTTTTTCCCCGGGGGGGGGGAACTGATTTTTGAGCAATTTTTTTCCTGTTTTTAGTATTTTGAGTATTTGATGGTAACTTGCTGCTGCAGGTAATCAAGAAGGATCATGTCGCTGCTGGACTTTGTTGTATTCAGCTATTTATGAACTCTTCTTTCCAAGATGAAGCTATAAAACATTTGGAGCATGCAAAAGTAAGTCCCTCTTTTTGGATAAGTGAAAGCAAGTCCTTATTTGTTAATGATATGATGACAATCCTGTGGAAACCTACAACTTTCACACAATGTAGATTTTTTAATGGTTCAACTACTTTATTATTTTGCACATCTGCGACTTTGTTCGGCTACTGTAGTCTCTGTACTATGAGGCTGTGACTATTTCTTATGATTCTTGTTGCGGAAACTGCTGTTGGACTAAGTATGCAAGTCTGTATATAAAAGACTAATATGTTACAAGGCATATATTTTATTACTAGACCCATGACCAAAATGCCCTTTTCTTCCGCTTTTGGACTGAAGTGTGCAAGTATCTACATTAAAAAACTAACATAATTACAGAACATATAGTCTATGCTTTGACCCATGACCAAAATACTCTTGCCCTTTTTTTTTTTGGGAGATATTATGAGGTCACCATGCTTCCTGCTTACTGTCGCTGCTCAGTTAGCATGCTTTTCATGGGTTGGATGACGTGTGCTTGTTCAGTGGGAAAAAGTAATGCACCAGAGCATCATTGTGACCTCATACTTGAATGGTTTCTTTTAGATGATCTGCATTGCAGTATTGCTCGTCTTTGATTTTGCTTGGCATATGTTTATTATGGTGCAGTTGCATTTTGAAGAAGGATTGTCAGCACGACACAAAGCAGGGGATTCCACAAAGCTTGTCCCAAAGGGAGTCCGAGGAAAAAGTGCCTCCGAAAAGCTTACCGAGGAGGGACTTGTCAAGTTGTCTGCACGTGTCGCAATCCAAGTATGATATCTTCTATGAAAACATATGCTTTCAGCAGCTTTTGATGCAACAACATGTAGACTTCTGGCAAAACCTTAGTACATTTCATCATGTTCAATACTCTCCTGCACAGATACCTTGTATAAGATTGTAAAAAAAAATCCTGTTCACTTTTATCCACAAATCAATGTGTTCATTATTTCATCAATGTATGGCCAACTGATATGAAGTATTTTAATGGTGTAAACTGTAAACCATGTCAAACAACAATGTGACAATCTTTCCTGCACTTTTTGAACTACTTGTATTCACTTCTCCTTGGCAAGTGGCCTTATTCACTTCCTGGTTCTCAATATGATACCGGACACATAAATATAAGTATGTTAAACTGTAAGCGATGTAACTTTAGTGCCTTCAATCTTATTGGTCAAGCATTGACTGCTGATTAACAGATAACCGACAGTTATATAGCATCTTAATAGAAGTGGCAATATTTGTCCAACCTGGATTTGGAGAGGTTCAAGCTAGATTCTTCTTCCAAAATCCAGTTCCATTCAATTTCATCTCACTCTCAACCTGGGGGGGGGAGGGGGTGGGGCGGCTCCTGAATTAGGAATATTGACATATTAGATACGTATAGATTATAAATTAAGCATTAGCTTAGCTGGTTTGTGTTGTGAGTTATTTCAGTTCTGATATTATGAAAGGTGTTTTTGCATTAATAAATCCAGTTATAATTGTATTCTGTGCATTGATTAAGCCCGATTACAACAGTTTTGTGACATGAACTGCCAAAAGTGGCTAAAGCTGATTGGGTCCAGTTAATCAGATTAAAACCCAGTCATATACACAGAGTTCCTGGTAGAAAATTGGATTCTGGCTCAGGCTTATGGTCTTAGATGGCACCTTAGTAAATAACCTCAACCCAGATTTGCCTTTTTCGTTTTTGTCATCTGTTATCCATCATATTATTTTTCTCAAATTGGTCTAGTCCTTCATTTTTTGGTGTGTAGAACTCTGAACATAATGAATAGTTTCACTGCTATAATTCCAGTGGAAGAAAATTTCAGTTGTTTTTGCACTTGCAATCCTTACTTTCTTACTGTGACATTGAGAAAATATAATCAGTAAAAACGAAAGCATCCAAACTGCCTGTATTTTCCATGTTCTTTCCTGTGTTTGTTATCGGCCATGAAGACTTTTAGACTACCTGGAAGAGTCATATCCTGCCAAATGTTTCCTTACATTGTCAAAAACTGTGTAGGTTGATGTAGTGAGATCCTTCAACGATACAGATGGACCCCAATGGAAACATTCTCTTTTCGGAAATCCCAATGACCCGGAAACTTTCAGGTTTGTATTGCCTTATTTCTAGTCAATTCATGTTCTCACTTTATTTTATTTTCTTATTATTATTTTAAAATTTCATATTTGACCTCTACAAGTGTAGTTTTGGAATCCTATTTCTTTGATAAAAGTGAATGAATTTATTCGAGTAGAGATTAAAGGGGCGAGAAGCCCCAAATGCCAGAGAAAGAAGTATCTATGCAAGAAATGCCCCCAAAAGGGAAAAAAAACACATTCATTTTCCAATGCATCCCCCATCCTCCCTGAAAATTCCATGGCTTCTAGAGGCCAACCGTTGACGAGGTCAATCATCTTACAAGTTGCACTCGAGAAAACTTAAATAAGGATAAGAAGCAAGGTTACACACATCCCTAGTAATGATAAATATTGTGGGGAGCCCCTTGTTTTATATATTTTTATTTAAATATATATATATATATGTATATATATATACACATGGGATTTTCTTATTGACACCCCATTTCACATATATATAGTGACAAACCAGGATTTGTAACCAGTAACTGCAATAGAAGAGAGAGTGGAGGAGAGGAAGAAGAGGGGGAGACTGCCAAGAGTGTAGCAGGCTTGATACCCTTGCAGTCCCCCGCTACCGCCAGTATCTATTAACAACCAAAGTAGTACAATCAAATAAAGAAACTAAGTCCTTTTGCAACAAGAAAGATTAAATGAATTCTATCCTAATTAGTAAGCTAGGGAAAGAAATAAACTAAAGCAAGGTAGTAACACTCAACCGTGATAGGGACACTCCCCATCTCGTGGTAGAAATATCTTAACATATATATATATATATATATGTATATATTATTGTACCATTACTAAAAGAAGTCTGCTATACTAGGAGGGAAAAAGTAAGGTTACAAATTATTCGTCAAGCTAAGTGGTGTCTGTAAAGAGGAGAAGAAAAAGAGAAAGAAAGACACCTGCGATTGTGGAGCAAAGGGAGTCCCAATCGACAAGACTGGGGCTGCCCTCCTTCATTCATTAAATAGAATAGTTGTTACAAGTCCTACTAGGAATAGGAAAGAACTAAATAGAATAGGAAACTAATACTAATTGCTAACTCTTAACTGTATTCAATCCTAATAGGACTAGGAAAACCCAAGGGAGGAGTCTGCGACTTGCGCTAGACTCCTTTCTCGTGATAAACTTTAACACTCCCCCCCCCCCCCCCCACCTAAAGCTAGAGTATAAATGTTAATCATGCCCACCTTGTTATAAATAAAGTCCACTCTACCACTCCCCAAAGACTTGGTGAAAACATCTGCAAGTTCTCTTGTGCAAGCATGAATTGTACAAATAACTCGTTGTTGTGGCTTTTCCCAAACAAAGTGGCAGTCAACCTCAATATGTTTTGTTCTCTCATGGAACACTGGATTTGACGTAATATGGATTGTAGCTTGGTTATCACACCATAACTGCATAGAAGTACACTTAAATCCAAATTCTGTCAACAAGTGCTTCATCCACATCAACTCACAAGTGATATAAGCCATGGCACGGTACATAGACTCTACACCAAAGCTAGCCACAACCCCTGCTTCTTGCTCTTCCAAGACACAAGATTACCACCAACAAATGTACAATACCCAGTAGTTGATCTCCTATCAATAGGAGATCCACCCTAATCAGCATCACAAGAACCCTCAATACGGCCATGTTCACTATCAGAGTATAATAGACCACACACAACCTGGATCTTTCTCGAGATATCTCTAAATACGAATAAAGGCACCCTAATGGGACCTCCTTGGGGACGAAAGAAACTGACTCATGACACTGACAAGGAAGGCAATGCCAGGTGTAGTCACTATCAATAATTAAGCTTTCCCACCAATCTTCGATACTTCTCAGGATCATCCAGCAATTCACCACTCTCAACTGTGAGCTTCACATTCGGATCCATATGAGTATTCAAAGGCTTGGACCCTAACATTCCAATCTCTATCAGCAAATCCAAAGCATATTTCTTCTAAGAGAAGGAAATACCTTTTTTGAACTGTGCAACCTCAATGCCCTTCAACCGTCCTAGATCCTTAGTCTGAAACTTTTGTTGTAGATGTGTTTTTGGACTTTGGATCCCTTAAATATCATCTCCAGTGATGACAATATCATCAACATAAACAACCAGAAGTATCCTTTCGGTGCCAGACTTTCGATAGAACACTGAATGATCATTGTCACACCTGGACAACCCAAACTCACGAATCACATCATTGAACCTGTCAAACCATGCCCGAGGATACTACTTTAAACCATATAAAGACTTCTTCAGTTTGCACACCATACAAGGCTCCCCCTGAGCAACAAACCCTGATGGTTGCTCCATATATAGACCTCTTCATGTAAATTTCTATGAAGAAAAGCATTCTCTACATCGAGTTGATACAACAGCCAATGAGATGAAGCAACAAGAGATATCAGAATATAAATAGAAGCCAACTTGGCCACAGGAGAGAAACTGTCCAGGTAATCAACTCCATACACCTGTGCATAGTCCTTGGCCACTAACCAAGCCTTCAACCTAGTAAGAGAACCATCTAGGGCTACCTTAACATTATAAACCCATCAACAACTAATAGCAGACTTACCCTGAGGAAACGATACAAGATCCCAAGTAGGATTTGCATCCAAAGCCAGTAACTCCTCTTCCATAGTTGTCCTCCATCCAAGAGGCCCAGGAGTAGATAATGCCTCCACAACAGACTAAGGAAAAGGACGACAAGACAGTATATGGACAAGTATGAAAAAATGAAGATCGACCAGAATAAGAAACAAAGTTTGGAATGAGATGTTGGGTGCAACTCCGAACACGCTGCTGTGCTTTGAGAACATCAACATCAGAAAAGGAAACACCTGGATCAGAGACCGTAGGCGAAGATGACAAGGTAGGGACCGTAGAGACAGGGGGTGCTGATTCTTTACGAGGACGACGAGTATAGACTATTGTACCAGGTGGTGGGGGCACCACTAGTGGAGGTGGTGGTGGCACCATTGTATCTGTCTGCGGTAACCTGTGGAGATAATGTTGAACAGTATATAAGGGAAGATCATCATCCATTTCAGACATAACAACGAACTCATCCGGTTAAGAAACAGACTCAAAGAAAGAAACATCAACTATAACAAAATAGTTATGAAGTTTAAGGCAATAGCAACGATAACCCTTTTGAGTACATGAATAACCCAAAAAGATACACTTAAGAGCACAAGGATCCAACTTCAATAAACCTGAATGATGATCACGACTGAAACAAACACAACCAAAAGTATGAGGAAGAATAAACAAAGGGTTAGAAGGAAACAACAGAGAATAAGGAATAGCACCCTGTAACAACAATGAAGGCATTCGATTAATAAGATAACAAGAAGTTAAAAATGCACCTGACCATTGTTTGGACACCATCTCAAACAAAAGAGATCAAGCAACCTCCATCAAATGCCTATTTTTTCTCTCAGTAACACCATTTTGTTGGGGTGTGTCTAAGCAGGAAGATTGATGTATCATACCACAACCAGCTATAAACTAAAAGAAAGGGTTAGAAAAGTATTCCTTGGCATTATCACTTCGTAAAACCTTGATAGTTAAATTAAGCTGATTCTGAATTTCAGCAACAAATGCATAAAAAATAGAGAACAACTCAAAACGATGCTTCATTAAATAATTTCAGGTAACTCTGGAATAGTCATCGATAAAAATGACAAAATATCGAAAACCTAATTTGGAAGTAATGGGACAAGGACCCTATACATTAAACCAAAGAAAAAAGGTGCATAGATTGTTTATTGACTCTAGGGTGATAGCTTACACGGCAAAGCTTCCTAAACTGACATGGTTCACAATATAAATTGGAAATAGAACGGAAACGAGAATCAAGCTTCGGTAAACTTTGCACAGTCGGAGGACCTAGTCGACAATGGATCTGATGGGGGCTGAGAATGCTTATACATGACAATGGAAGAAGAATTTTCCTCAAAAAGATAAAGCCCCCAACTCTAAGACCTCTACTAGCCGTCTTCTACGTTGTAAAATCCTGAAAAAAAACATATAAATGTGAGAAAAAGTTATGGAGCAGTTGTAAGTTTGAGTAAACTTACTCACAGATAAAATATTAAAAGAAAAATTTGGTAACTAAAGAACATACGATAACGACAATGAAGAGCTAAGACGAATATTTCCAGTGTCTTTAACTTTAACAAAAAACCCATTAGCCAACGTGACAGTAGCAGAAGACATTTGAAAAGAGAAAAATATGCCTGACATGCTAGACATATGAAATGATGCTCCTGAATCAATTATCCAGAGTCAAGAAAATGAAGAAAAACATACAGTTACATTACCTATTTAGAAAAAAAGTAGCAGTGGAAGGCTGAAGAGACTAGAGTTTGAAACTGAGTATACCATGCAAATTGTTCATCTGTCATCTTGACCAATTTATCTTCATATTTTCTAGGCTTAGAAGGCTGAGGAGAACTCACTAACTACTGCAAATTGCTTCTAAGGGGATTTGCCATAAAGTTTCCAACAAAAGCAATGGATATGTCTAGGTTTACCACAATAGTGGCATGTTCATGTTACCCCTGAACCATCTGAAGTGTTAGAACTAACTTGGAAGTACCAGAAGGTTGCCCCTTACCACTTCCACTTCTAGTATTACGAACCCCACCTCGATTATTATTCTGAGACGCAAGAGTTGGGCTATTTGCTGGTGTAGGTGCATGATCATGAGAATTCTCTCAAGCTACCCATAAGACTCGAGAAAAAGGGTCTGCAAGAGATGCCACAGTGTCACCTCCAAGAACCTGAGATCTGACAACATCATACTCTGGTCCAAGACCACCCAAAAGGTCCATAACTTCGAGTTGCTCTCACTGGTTCTGCATCTTCTGAACGTCACTACTACTAGGAGGTAAAGAGTTGAACTCCTCATACATACTCTTGAAATCAACAAAGTATTGAGTCAAAGGTTGACCCTTCCAACCCTATAAAAATCCTGAGATAGCTCATAGTTGCGAGAAAGGTTGTTTAGTCCAGAATACAGAATGTTCAGATAATCCCATAACTCCTTCGCAAAATCGATTTGAGTAAAAATATCAACGATAGAGTTATACATTGAGTTCAACAGCTGGCCTAAAATACGTGCATCAATAGTATCCCATGTAGTATCAGTAGTAGACTTCACCTTTGTAAGATGATCCTGCTGGTCATGACCAGTCAAAACCAATTTTCTTCCATTGATGAAAATTGACACCTCTTGCAAGCTTCTTCTTTGTAATTCTGTAAGAGGATGAGGATATCACCTCAGTGACAACATTCTTTTCCTCAGTGTCAAGCCATTGATGCAAAAAAATTATGCATATATAACATATAATTACTAGAGAACAAAAAGTTGATTCACAGAGAACAAATCACACAATTGATTGATCTTATGCAATTGATCAATCCTAATAGGAGAACAACTGAAATCGTCGGAAACAATTCCACCAATAGATGAAGGATTAATCTCAAAGTACAAAACCCTAACTAAGGAAAAATTAGGGTTACCTGCGGTTGGGGCTGTAGTGCTCCAATGGAGCTGAAATTTGGACAGTATGTCCTTGATATGTTGCTGAAGAAAACGTTTAAAGGGTTTTCCAATCAGAGACAAGAGTAAAGATATATGACCAAAATCGATTTTGGCAGAGAGCCAAAACCCTGATAACTTTGGTCAATTCTTCCAATCCGTTAATCTTCAAACCAAAAAACCCAACCAGAAATCACTCTGAATTAATCCTTCACAACATATGATTGACCACAATCAATCAATCCTTCATTCAAAAATTCAGCAAACTCTGGGATGAAACAACCCCCTCTAAAAAATCGTGGATCCGTTAAGGAGAACCTGTAACAATCTTAGTTGGAGAATAGAGTTTGTTACTGGTGAAGAAGAGATGAGCTTTGAACGATTTCTTCTTTAGAGATCAATCCTCTGATTCCATGTAAAGAGAAGAGAAGAAAAGGACAGAGAGGGACCTGCTATTGTGGAGCAAAGGGAGTCCCAATCGACAAGATTGGGGCTGCCCTCCTTCATTCATTAATTAGAATAGCTATTACAAGTCCTACTAGGAATAGGAAAGAACAAAATAGGAAACTAATACTAATTGCTTACTCCTATTTTGTATTTAATCCTAATAGGACTAGGAAACCCAAGGGAGGAGTATGCGACTTACGCTAGACTTCTCTTTTTTCACGATAGACTTCTAACAGTGTCAATATGAAAATTTCTTTAAAACATGTAACAAAACCGAATAAAGAGCAAACCAGAATCTATGAAGAGGAAGAGAGAGACAATAGAGAGAGGATGTGCTGAAAACCACGATAGGCTCAGCCTGTGTCTATTGTGGATCGACAACCTTTATTTATAATATTTAGTTACAAAAAATAGAGTCTAAGTAGAACTCCTACTTAAGAGTACAAATCAAGTCAGAAAACTAAACATATATCACGTTAGGGACAAACCCCCAAACGTGACTAACCGCTAACACTTCAAGTAACACAAGACATATCTTAACACTCTCTCTCAAGCTGGAGTAAATATATATCATAAGAAAGCTCCATGTGGATGTGAAGAACTAAACTAAGAAATGTGGGCATCAAACTAATTTAATCATGATGTCAAGAAGGGAGGGGAGGATGGAAGTGTGTGAGAGAAGATCCTTACCATATCATCTTGCTAAAGGACTAGGGCGGGAGAGTTTTGAGGGGATTCCTATTCTACAGGGCTAAACCACATTGGAATGTTAGAGCATCTCTTTTAATATGGTTTAATATTTGGATGTCCAGGTTTCTTATTGTTTTCATTCTCTATTGCTCTGCAGGAGAAGGTGTGAGATTGCAGAGACTCTAGCTGAGAAGAATTTCGACTTGGCTTTCCAAGTAATATATGAATTCAATCTTCCTGGTACAGGCTCCATCATGAACTTTGTCAATTTAGCATTCATCTGGTGCAAAAAAATTCTCTCATTTATTTTATTTTAATTTTCTAGATTCCATGCTGTTATGGAATCCACTTCATCGTCCTTCTTTTCTATTGCCTGTTTTCAACTTGTGTTCTATGTTTTGCAGCTGTTGATATATATGCCGGCGTTGCAGCATCACTTGCAGAGAGAAAGAAGGGTGGTCAGCTGACAGAATTTTTGAGGAACATAAAAGGCACAATTGATGACGAGGATTGGGACCAGGTAATGTTCATTTCATGTATTTTGCTAGTAACTTTTCTCACTTTTACGTACTTAAATGGGAAGTTCATAAGTAAGGGAATACATTGGTTGGAAATGGCAGAGCCTGGCAGAGCCAAAAAGAAGAGGGGCTTTTGGAGAAAATGGGGAATCATTAAAAATTGAAATTTCCCTCAATTGAAGGAAATCTCTGGGGTGGTTTCAATCCTCCTGGATGAGATTATCATTTCCCTATGTCTTCCTATGAAATTAGATAATTAGTGTTAAGATGTTGGTTGTAGAGCTTCTGCTTGTTTTGTTCTTTTCCTCCACGTGCCTGCACAGGTGTTTTAGAAGTAAACTCATTTGGTTTGCTTTTTCTTGCTTCTGCAAGCTTTGATTTTAGCTACCCTTTTTGGGGGGCTTCCTTTGGTATTTTCAGATCTCATTGGGTGTGTTCTATAACTCCTTTCTCATAAACAATATATGGTGACTCCCAACCCCACCCCCCCCCGCCCCCCACCAAAAAAAAAAAAAAAACCCTTCTTAGACCTGAAATTTGAATTCTAGAGATCAGTAATTGCATTACTGAAGCATATAAGTATCATTTCATATACTTTCTGTAACAAAACTTATATCTCAGGATTTGCAGCCTACTATTTCAAATTTGACAATTGTTTATCAACATTGGATACATGTATTCGAAGTTGCAAATAAAAATTATTACATAATGAGTGGCCTATTATTACCTGTCGTTTTTCTTCCTCTTGTGGCAGTTCTGTAGAATTATGGGAATTTCTTTTAGACAACAACAACAACCATAACCTTATCCCAACTTAATGGGAATTTTATTTAGAATTGCATCAAATATGTTCCATTTTATGTATGTATATTTGTTTATCAAAGCTTTACAACATATGTTTTCTGTGTTGATTTAGGTGTTGGGAGCAGCCATAAATGTATATGCAAACAAACACAAAGAACGCCCCGACCGTCTCATAGACATGTTAACTAGCAGCCACAGGTAATTGCTAGATCGGTGCTGTATTATTTCCTCAGTAATTTTTTTTTTTTTGGATGAATAAATAAATTTATACCCGAATAGAAAACAAAAATACAAAGGGAAGAAAGGGGGAGGGGAGGCTTAAGCCAACAAGGAAAAGCCAGCCCCAAGGGGAACAAAGCAAGAAGCTACAAAATACAGCAAAAGCAATAACAACAAACCAAATAATCAACTACAGCATGGAGCCAGGAAGGCACAAGAAGGAGAAAAAGAAAACCAAAAAAGAAGGGGGGGGAGGCCGGCCATTAAGGGACAGGGAAGGGGCCAGGAATAAGGTTCTATGAGGAGAGAATGTGGGAGTTTCTACTAGTGGGAGGGACCGGGCGTGATCAAAGGGAGTGGAGGGATTGGATTTTGGAGGTAACATCAAAGAAGATGGCTGACCAAATCTTATCCGGGGATCGGGATTTGAAAGACCATCTACGGGAGTTACACTCCATCTAGAGGTGGGTAATGGTAGCAGAGAAAGCTCATTTTCCAATGGTCTCACAAATGGAGGATCTCGCAAAAGTCATGTCAACCCAAATCCATTCCCTATCAAAAGGGAGAATCAATCTAGAAGAAGGCTAGCAGCGGGCAAGAACAGTTTTCTAGACCAAAGAGGATAGAGGGCAAGAGAAGAAAAGGTGAGGAATATCCTCATAGCCAAGAGAACAGAGACAACAGGAGGGAGGCGACAGAGGGGGGGCCCAGCCCAGGGGGGAGAGAATGGAAGAGACAAGGGAGGATTTGGGAAGGCTAGAGGAATAGATAGTATTGGGAGAGACTAGAGAGGAGAGGATGCCAGAACGGTGCCAGGGATCCAACCAGAGGGAGGTCGACTGCCCATTACCGATAGAGAAGGTGATGGCATTTAGGGCGAGAGTCCTAAGGCTAAGGATTTTTTGCTAAATCCAGGAAGCATTCGAGGGAACAGGAGAAGTCCAAAGGGAATTGTGGAAAAGAGCAAAAGCATAGACCCAGTCAACCCAAATACTTCGCTGCTTGGAGGCAAGTTTCCCGATGAGCTTCAAAATGCCCACAAAGTTGACCACTTTAATTCTTCTAATGCCAAGGCCACTTTCAGCCTTAGACAGACAAACCTTGTCCTAAGACAAAGGGTGAAGGAATCTAGAGGTATCAGACCCCTTCCAAAGGAAGGAACATAAGAGACTCAATAGATTTGATGGTAGAAGAGGGGAGGACAAAGATTCCAGTCCAATAGAGGGAGAGAGATTGGAGAACAGATCGGATTAGAATAAGCCGACCAGCATAGGAGAGAAGCTTGCCTTTCCAAAGTTTGAGCCTCTTCCTAAGGAGATCAAGCATGGGGAGCAATGATGAGCAAAGAGCTTAGAAGAGATGAGAGGGAGACCTAAGTATTTGACTGGCAAGGAGCCCAAGGAGAAGCCAGTTATACCAAGGAGGTGGGATTGGGCCTCCGGAGAGACCCCGGAGAGGAAAAGTTTAGACTTGAGAAGATTAATGCGGAGGCCGGAGAGAGACTCAAAGGAATGGAGGGAGGACATAATGGTAGAAATAGAGAGACGGTCGGGCTTAGAGAAGATCATGCTATCGTCAGCAAAGGCCAGATGGGAGAGACGCAGGGGCTTGCATTTGGGAATAGGGGAGATGAGGTGGAGATCAGTGGCTGATTGGATGGAGCGAGAGAGGACTTCAAGAGATAGAGAGAATAGAAAGGGGGAAAGGGGACATCCCTAACAAATACCTCGACCAGAAGGGAACTAACCAGTAGGGCTATCATTGATAAGAACCAAGAATTGGGGGGAGGAGATACAACAATGGATCCAATGAACGAAAGGAGGAGGGAAAGACATTTGAAGGACTTTAGAAATAAAATCCCAGCTGATGGTATCAAAAGCATTATGAATGTCAATCTTAAGGAGAGCAAAAGGGGAGTGATGTTTCCTATCAAGACCCCTGACAATTTCATGGCAGAGGATGATATTATCAGTAATGCTTCTCCCAAGCAATTAAAGCATATTGGTTGGGACTCATAAGAGAGTCAATGACTTTAGCAATCCTAATGGCCAGGATTTTGGCAATGAACTTGTAAAGAAGATTACAAAGGGAGATTGGTCTGAAATCATTCATAGTTTCAGCACCTTCCTTTTTAGGGATGAGGCAAAGGAAGGTGTGGTTGATCCTCTTGATCTGGGAAGGATTGAAGAAGAAGCTCCTAACAGCTAGAACGAGGTCAAAGTAGATGATGTTCCAGCAAGAAGAAAAGAAGCCCATACTGAAGCCATCAGAGCCAGGGGCTTTATTGGCCTTATGGGAGACGACAGCAGAAAGAATTTCCTCCTCAGAAGGAATGGAGGAAAGAGAAGGAAGGAGCTCATCAAGAACAAATTTGTTGAGGAGGTGGGGAGGAATGGGAGGTGGGTAATGTGGGAGAAGATACCAAAAAGTGGGGGACAACTTCACTTTTGATTTCCTCAGGAGTGAGGAGCTCAGTGCCAGAAGGAGAGATGAGCTTAGGAATGGAGTTCACATTGGATCTAGCTTGGAGAGAACGATGGAAGAAGGCAGAGTTAAGTCCCCAAGATCAACCACTTGATGCGGGCCTTTTGACGAAGGAAACTCTCCTCTTGGGCAAGAAGCAAGGTAAGATCGCAGAAGTGGCTCTCTCTTCCAAGGCCAAGATGGGGTTGTGCAAGTCACTCTGAATTTTGGATTGGATGGAGAGGAACTTGTCACGGAAAGAGGAGACACGCAAGGAGATATTGGAAAAGGTGGAGGAATTCCAGAGTTTAAGGGCAATTTTGACAGATTTGAGCTTTTTGGCAAAAGCAAGAAGAGGAGAGGAGGGAGAAGGAATGGACCAGTTATTCTGGACAATGGAGAGAAAGGGTGCGAGGTCCAAAAGTCGAAGAATTTGAAGGGTTTAAGGCCGAAGGAACGGAAGGGGAGGACATGGATGTCAATAGGGCTATGATCAAAGATACCTGGGAGATCAAAGCAGGCATGGGAAGAAGGAAAGTAGTCCAGCCAAGCTTCATTGACAAGAGCAAGATCAAGCATACATGCAAGATGCAGCACGAAGATTTCTAGCTCTTCGGTTGTACCAGGATAGCATGGTGCTATACCAACGGAGGTCACTAAGGCCAAGATCGTCAATGCAGTCATTGAAGGCATCCACAGCAAGGGGGTCTATGGGGTTTCCCCCGCGCTTCTCATGACTGAAGCGGATGACATTAAAGTCACCCCCCAACCCCCTAAGGTCTAGAGCCTGTAGAGGGGTCAAAGGAGAGGAGGTTCGACTAAAGGGGGAGACGAAGAGGGGCAAGGTTATTGGCATAGATGACCGACAAGAAACAAATGAAGTAACCAAAAGAGTGAAAAATGGAGAGATCAACAACTTGATCAGTGGAGGAGAGAATAGAGATGGAGAGAAGAGAGGGGTTCCAAAGGATCCAAATTCAACCATTAGGGCTGTGAAGGTAGTTAGTAGCAAAGGACCAGGAGGGAGCAAGGGATGAGGCAATGCGAGAAGCGTTGGCCTCCAGGACATGGGTCTCAAGGAGGCAACAGAGATTAGACTTGGAGGAGTGGATCGGGGATCGAAGCTCAGCTTGCTTGGCCAAGGAATTGAGCCCCCGAACATTCCAAATAGTCTAAGGAATCATGAAGAACTGGGGGGAGAAGGCATCAAGTGCTCAGTAGAGCGGAAGGAGGAACCAGTTATGGTTTGCTTGGATGAAGGTCTAAGGGTAGACTTAGCAGGAGGATTGGGTTTGGGGTTGAGAGTGACTTTGGAGCGCAAAGAAGTTCTGGAAGAGGACTTCTTCTTAGAGCCCCAAGTGTGGCAAGGGGAGGAGGGGGTGGGGTTAGAATAGGAAGCTAGGATGGTGCAAATAGGGAGAACAAGGGAAGAAGGGGGGGTGATAAGGATAATGGGAGTGGTTTGGGTGGTGCTGTTGGGAGGAACTGGGGGTAAAGGAATGGAAGGAGGGGTGGCCTATATAGGGGGAGTAGCAGGGAGAGTAGCTCCAGTAATATTCATAGCCCGAGAGGGGCAAGGCAAGTCTGCAGTAGTGTAAAAATTTGTTGATGAAGAGGCCTTAGGATCAATATTGTGAGGAGACCCATGGGGGCCAGCATGGAGAACCAGGGAGGTTGTCTCAATAGATGGGAGGACAGCAGGGCCTTTTAAGGCCAAAACCTGAGAGGAGACGAGGTTGGCAGTCACGATTTCTTCACTAGCATCGGAACTGATCAGGGGATCAGAGATGGTAACCATATCGGAGACTAGGGGCTGGTGAAGATCAGCAAGGGCAATTGTCTCTGAAGGGGTATCAGAGAAATCATCAAGCAAGGCAAAGCTCATCTGCGGATGTTAAACAGCGGCGGCATCAATCACAATAGAGATTCTAGTAGTAGGGCAATGGCCAACAACGGAAGGGTCGGCGGAGAATTCGGATTGCGGTGAGGGGCTCATGCGAGCGACTGCAGATTGCGTCGAGGAGCTCGTGGGAGCGACAGGAAGCGAAGGCAACGATGGCCAAGAGCACAGGTACTCAAGCGTCGATGAACCAAGAATGGGGAGGTCGTCAGAGACCACAGCTGGCGGCGAGTTGCTCACTAAAGTAGGGTAGACCGGAGGCGGCAGTGTCGAGTAGCAGGAGACTGACGGTTGAGAGGGATAGGTGACAGGAGTGTCAGGTAGACACGAAGGAGGTAGTGGGTCAAATGGGTTAGGCCTGTAGGAGGAGGGAAAGGCGGGCGGGTCAAAGTTTGGAGCCATGGGTGGAGGGTTGAGTCGGGTCATAGTGATTATCCGGGAATAATAGGTGGTCCGAGGGAAGCTTGGAGAAAGTGTTCAGAAGTTGGACCGGGACAAAATGGCTCAGAGGGTAGAAAGGTGGCTCGGCTGGTTCAACGGTTTGATTTGGTTCAGGATTAGACCAAGGGAATAAAAATGATTAGGTTGGGAGGAGGGAGAAGGAGGATGGAAGGAGAAAGAGGGGGAGGACAGTGTCGCACCCAATGGAAGAGTGCCAGTAGGGAAAGGAAGCAGAGGGGGAAGGGGCGAACTGGAGGGGACCAAGTGCAGAGGAAGGACGGTAGGCGTTGACATACAAGGAACTAGGGTTGGAAGCAGCAGGGGTGACAGAGGGGCAAGACAGAGATATAGAGACGGAAATGGAAGGATTTTCAAAAGCTTCTTTTTTTTGCCACCCACGACCACAAGATTATTTCCTCAGTAATTTAAACTACATGGGAAGTGAAATAACCTGTATTAGGTGGGGATTAGAATTCTTTGTTTGTAGCTGAGATACTTGCAGGAGGGGAAACCAAAACAAAATTTGACCATAAGAAATTGATTGGGTTAAGTTTATTTTGACTTTATATTAGATATTTTAGTGCGGGTGCAGTGTCCAGGTGTAGCTAGGTTTCTACATATCCTTAAAATGATGTCTTCACAATCCAGCCGATAGTTATCTATCTATTAAGGATTGATGAACTTGAAACTACGTTGTGGTTTAAAATGTCAACTGTTTCCCTTGGGAATATGACATGCCACGTGGAAATATTAGAAAATGAAACTTTTGGAAATGTTGGTAGGCACTCATTAATATTATAGAAATGCTAAAACTTGTCTCAAAGTCAAATATATACTTTAAATTTCAATATATGAGCACTAATGACTGCTTAAGGGAAATTTTAGACACATATATCTAGAAACCGAGAGTTGCTGTTATAATCTAGCATACATCAGTGTGTAAGCAATCCATATAAACTAACCATGAGATTTCTTATTTATATTGTTTGCAATTAGAATAGAAATTGCAGATGTTATATGGATTTCTAGTTTTCGTTGTGCCGGACTTTTCGGCCCTTGGGTTGGAGCTTGGCTCAAAAGAAAAGCCCAAGGTCAGGTTCGGTTGCTCTCTGGCTGATGTAGATGACCTGAATCCTACCCAAGCCCTAGCCTGAGAGACTAAATAAAAGAAAATTAAACTCAAGTCGTATATTGTGTATGTATTTATGTATGACATACTCAAATATATTATGTAGTAATAGTTGTTTTGATGGATCTTATACATGCCAATGATAGCATTTATTTCGAAGTCTTATGCTTATGTGGGTAATTTTGTTTGAATCCCCCCCCCCCCAAAAGCAAATGATATGCTGAAAATATATTTTGTTTTAGCCTTTATGGATTTACCTTGTTATTACATGATGGTATCCAGTATCCATATCAATGTATATGGACCTTGATATTTAGATTTTATTGCACCAGTCTGCAATGTGTACTTGATTTTGAAGGAAGGGTTGTATTCTCCCCCCCCCCCCCCCCTTTTTTATTTACTGATATATACCTCTTTGGATGTTCCATTAGTTCAATATATTCATTTTTTGTGTTTTCTTTTTCATACAAAAGTTGCAGACTGAGGCCATGTATGTTGCTTTTCCTCTAGACACCAATATATAAAAATGTAGTTTTCTTAGATATGCTTCTATCTACGTTTTCCTGGAGGACAAACTATGTAGAAATACTAAAATCAATCATAACTCTTGATTGAAAAGATTCATTCTTGAAGTGCAAGTGCATGTGATTGGAATATGGTTGACAGTTTTAGTGCCTCTCATGGAAAAAGAAGATCCATGTAGCTAGCCCCATTTAGTTGGGACAAGGCTGAGTTGAGTTGTCACATAAAAAGACAAGCTTGTGGGACCAGTTTCCTTCAAAATTTTGCCCGTGCAAAAATTCTTATTTTAGCAGTTTCAACCTGAAGACTTGAGGGGAAAAAAAATAATGATTTTCCCTCTGCTGTAAAAATTGGTTAGATCCTTTAGGAATTTGCTCGAGGAAGAAAGGTGAAGAGAAGGGAAGAGAAATGAGAGACACAGAGCTAATTCTTTTCAACCCCCCTCCCCCCCCCCTCCCCTCTATATCAACAGAGATTAAAAAGTAGTGTTTGATCAATATACCTCATAATGAAAGAAACGTCTGTTAGGTTTTTCATTTTTATCAGCACTGGCCTTGTCTGTCTTATTCCCACCTTTGCTGATTCGCCAGACCAAACAAGGTTAATTAAGTTGAACTAGTTTGACCAAAAGGCACACAAACCCAAGCCTTTGTTATAGATGTGGATTGTGGTAAGGCTTTTATTGCAGATCGATGGAACTGTGGCTTTTCATGCATAGAAATCAAGCCGTATTTGTAAACTTTTACTGTTGTTCGATATGCTTTATTTTTTCAACATGTGTGATCTTTTTTCCCAGGCCGTTATACCTATCATTTGGTTTTTCAATCACTTATGATCTAGAATTTTCTGTGCAGGAAAGTGCTGGCCTGTGTGGTATGTGGCCGTCTTAAAAGTGCTTTCCAAATTGCCTCTCGAAGTGGTAGTGTGGCTGATGTTCAATATGTAGCACATCAGGTTCCTTATGCTCTCTATGAACTCTTTCCCCCGAAAGCTGCATCTGTTTCTCTTTTTTTTTTAATGTGTTTCTGATTGATTTAGTTACATTTAGATATTTATTTTCTTTAACCTAAAAAAACAATAAGAAGAATAAATCTGTTAAAGTACTGCTACACTGTGATTTTACTAAAAGTACTGCTACGCTGAGTGATTTTACTATTTAATCTTGCCCCTAATTTTTGTTATTTGTTCACAGAAAAAAGCAAATTTACTGTTATGGTTTTATTTTTTATAAATGATATCATATTTTTCTTCATTGATGTTTTCAAATTTATTCCATTTGTGAAATAGATGCAATCGAATTGTATCTTAAAAACTTATGCAGAAAAAAACATAAAAAAAAAAAAAGGTTTTCTGTTTCATAGTACTTTACATGTTTTGAATTACATTTCAATCTAAAAGATAACAAACTGATTTTATCAGAAAATTTTCATTTTTAAAGGATTTTTGGTTGAGCCCAAGAGGCTCGAAATGCATTTAGTTTGCTTTAAAATTTTGCACTTAATACATTTGCTGCAGCCTCAGCGTTCGCAGTTGTATCATAGACTATTAGGTTTAGTGTTATCAAATAAATGCTCTGATATGAATTTCTTTCTTTTTATTTTCATTAAGTAATTTTCTTTCTAATTCTACTCTGATTTTGCAGGCATTACATGCAAATTCACTCCCTGTGCTTGATATGTGCAAGCAGTGGTTGGCTCAATACATGTAACATACAAAGATGTCAGAAAGTTTACGATGTATGATGGGCTAATCATGAAACAAAGCTGGTCGGTAACTGAAGATATACACCTTAGATGTAGTTGCGTTTGCATATCGCAGTGCAATAAGCACTCTATTATCACAGCAAAATGTGGGAGAAAATCAGATTAATGCCGAAAAAATTCCCAGTTCTTTTAGGTGGGGTGTAAGTGAAAGTTGTGGTCCAAGCAGAACACCAACCGGATGCTCTGTAAAATGAAAAAGGAGATCGCATGGGTGTATGCTTACACCCGAGTATGTTCTATCGGATGGGGAGGTTGGGTTTATGGCTGAGACATCTGTGAATCTGTGATGGTTTGATGCTAGTATTTGATGCCTGGTGAAAATCACAATGCAGATGGGGGGGGTGGGGGTGTGGACTAGGAGAGATGACGACAGAAGGGTGTGAAATTACGAGGCGATGAAGGCTTGGGGTTGGTCTCATCCAGTGCTTGTGGCTAAAAAACAGACGATGTAAAGAACAGGATGGGTGGTTCATTGGGACTCAATGGGTGATGACTTAGGTTGTTACTGTTAGGTATGGCTCTGGTAGATCATGTTTAGCTTCTATGTGATCCTCTTGGATCCCTGTGGGGATTGAGATATCCAACCAGATTGGATTTTTTTTTCTTTTTCCCTTCTTTTTCAAATTATGGGTTGATCAATTGTACTTCGCTTTATATTTGAAGCAGCTTGGTTTGAGATTTTTTCAGCTTAGTTCAATCATCCAGACCTGATGCAACGTGAACTTGATTTCTTTTTTTCTTTTTTTTCTTCTTTTTTTCAATTATGGTCTAAAAATTTTGGGTTTGAGAAAAATGTTGGGTGTTTGACAAGCTGAGCTGAACCTGATGGTCATCAACACTCAGAATACAACACATGTTATACAACTTGAGTGCAGAAAAGAACATCACCGGATCAGTTAGCTTCTCTCAAGATAATCTGACTGCCTCATTAGAGCATTCAGTGCGAGAACATTCGAAAGAAAGAAAGCTTGGGTTTTGTAAGGACTTCAACAACCCGGATGGATGAGCAAGTAGGACTCTGTGAAGATCAAGAAGCTGATGGTCGAATTTAATGCACAGCAAATTCAATGGGGTGATGCTTTGAGGTTCTGCTGGGATTTATTTGTTCCTTTCGTCATTGAGACTCTAAACTCTTTCAGGTCTGTAATCTCCATATACTGAATTGTTGTAGAATATGTAGTGTGATGGTTCATAGTTTGGCTGTTATAGCACATCTGAACAAATAGGCAGGTACTTGATGTTCTTGGATTGTCTGGCATAATCAGAATCTGGTAGCTTCGGGTTTCGTAGTTCTTTGTATCACTTCCTTCAAGTCACTTGATGCAAAGTTGTATTTCCACCCAGAAGAAAAGGGTGCTTATGGAATGGTTAATAATGGAACTAATTTCATGTACTTTACATTACAGAAGAGGGTTGCTGAAAACTCTGTGAAGTAGATTAAGTTATCAGACTGCCAATATAAGAAAAATTTTGGCTGCTACCCGAGTTGCAGCCAAGTAGCTGCAACCGCCGTTGGCAGCCAAAGAAATGGAATAATTCACCTT
This sequence comes from Macadamia integrifolia, assembly GCF_013358625.1. Lineage (NCBI taxonomy): Eukaryota > Viridiplantae > Streptophyta > Magnoliopsida > Proteales > Proteaceae > Macadamia > Macadamia integrifolia. The sequence continues at coordinate 30,647,885 of NC_056560.1, read as the reverse complement.
CCTTCTTGGGTTCATAAATATCTTCCTAGTATTTTCAAAAAAAAAACCCCCATCTAGATTCCATTTCTTTAGCTTTGGGTTCACAAATATCTTCCTAGGTTTTATTATTTTCAAAAAAACCGTTCTAGATTCTCTTTCTTTAGCTGGCAATAGAGGTTGCAGATACTTAGCTGAACCTAGGTAGCTGCCAAGTTTTGTTCAAAACAATGCAAATAACGACATGGTGTGGATTTGAAACGAGAGAGATCTGGGGCCAAAGCGATAAGGAGGAGGCAATTTTGGGGAAGGATGATGCAGCAGAAAACAAGAACTTTTTTTTATTTTTTTTGCTGGAAATCAAGAGTTAAAAAATATATTTAAAAAAAAAAAAAGAGTGAAAGTTTCACTGGTTAGCCGTGTAGTTAAGGGAGTTCGTGGTTTGAAGAATGATACACAAAGTAGTAAAAATCATTATTGTTGTCTAAAGTACGAAGTGTCTAAAATGCCTTTAGAATGACAGTTTTATTTATATTTAAAATGTTAACCCCTTGTCATAGCATAGTCATGGTTGTGCTGACCAGCAATCCTTTACCCAAATGTAATTTTGCACAATCAATTGGACTGGCATATGGCGAAACTAGGTTTACATTTCAAGTTCAGCCCAAAATAAGATGGCCATATGGTGGAACAAATTATTGACAGATCTAAAGAACTTGACATGGGTGAAGGAGCATACCAAGAAGGGGAGGGGGGGAAGAACATGGGAGCAAGGGACTATCAAATGGATACAGGGATATAAATGAGATGTCATTATAGGGTAACTGATTGAATTAGGGTCTGAAACATAATACGAGGACTGTCCAAATTATCTCGTCAGTAACAAATGATAGGATTTATGGTTGGATCTTTGCATGTGGCAAAATTAGGTGTCTTGACTAAGGGTGTCAATTTCAAACCGAAACCGAATATTGAAATAGAAACCGAGCTGAATTAATCGGATCGAAATCGAATCAAACTTATTCGGTTCAAATTTGGTTTGAATATGTGAGTATGCTATTCGGTTCTGCTAGGTTTTGGTTTAGTGTGTCAGAACCATCGGTTTGAACCGCAACCAAACCGAATTACTCTTATCATTCAAGAGTGTTTTTTGCAATTTTTTTTTTTTATTTGGTAAGTACTTTTTGCAATTTATCGTCACATATTTACAAGCTAAGATAATTTTTGAGTTAGCAATGGCCATAAGGCCCATAACTTGAGCCCATTATGGCTTTTGGTTCATCACAGTCAGGGTTCAAAAGTGGAACTGTCTTCATAGCCGAATTAAAACTGAGGTATAAAACCGAATTAAAACTGCATATCATAACCGAATTGGAACTGAAACTTAACTGAGCCGAATTGAATCAATTTGAGTATCTAAATATAGAACCAAGTCGGTTCTCAATTCGGTTATGGTCCACCTTATCATCATTTGGAACCGAATTGATTGACACCCTTAGTCTTGACCACTGTCAGTTAAAACGGGAACAGAAAAAAACAGAAACGTACGGTACGGGTTTTAAATAGATAAAAACGATGAACGGTACGGTCAAAAAAAAGATCAAAAAAACAGGGAACGGAAAACGGACCAAAACGAACGGTACGAGTATTAAACGTGTAGTTTTCAAAAAAACTAAACCGAAAAAACGGTAGTATACTCATGCAATTTGAGAGATTATTACCTGTATACATGCATCTAATGTTCCAAAAGCTCTAGGAGTCCCAAGATAAAATAGCCCAATGGGCTACAAGATAAAATAGCCCAATGGGCTACAAGAAAATGAGATGTTGCTAGTTTTAGCTTCTCCTTACTCAATGGGCTATAAGAAGATAAGATTTTTTTCCTATAGATAGTATGGAAGTTAAAAACCAAAAACCAAGTACCATATTGTCTTCACTTTTACTAATAGGTTTTTTTTTTTTTAATTAATCAATTTTTTTATTAAAATTCCTATTTTACCCTTAAAAAATGGATACTCATTTAAAACGGCCATTTAAAACGCGTTTTAACTAACAGTGGTCTTGACCAAGGACCTTCTTACCTGGTATGCCAGGATCTTCGTACCAAAACTTTATTTATTTCTTTGAAACTACATAGTAAGGTAAAATAAAAAATAAATAAATAAAAATTCACAATGACCATATGGAGGGGCTTTCTAGTTAGGATGCCTCTTTCTGTTGTGTGGAGTGGTGAAATTGCAATTTTAAACGTTGGGTATCTAGGAAATGTTATGCATTGAACATGCAAATTTCACTCAAATTCAATCAAATGTCTCCTCCCATTATTCGCAATCTATTTTTCTAGCATGCATTCTCTCCATAGTTCTTAATCTTTTAATACTTGAATTTACCATTTGTCAAATCTGATTAAGAAGAGAATTGAAATGTAAATAGGGACCCTGGGTTCATATAGTGAAAACATCCTCTGCAGTGAATGCGATGGTGCGTTGAGCATCGGATGGCCTAGATGACCTTGGGGTGTGTATTCGGATGCTCTCGGCCATCCGACACTACACCATCGCACTCACTGCAGAGATAACCGCTCGTCCATGTATCCACAAAATTACAGACCCCCTCCGATGCCACATGCAAAACCAAGGCCCAAGCTGCTAAAAATCTCTCTCCTGTTTATTAAAGAGTTATTCTCGAGCAATGAAAATTAAATGAAAGAACTTGTTAGATTATCCAATGTATCAGGAAAAAAAAAAAATCTAATGTATCCGAAAAGGCCTCTTCGAGTCATAAAATTTATAATTTATTGGATCGAATTTTCTTGTGCCACAGTGGATAGGAATGGAGTTTGGAATGTGCGTGGACATCAGCAAACTATTTTAGGAAGATAATAAAACCTTAACCCTAACATGATGGATGAACCGTAGTTCTAAGTTGATTTCGAAAAACTTTTTCCTAATTTATTAGCATCTTTTTCTCCTTTTTTTTTTTTTTTTTTTTTAAGGGGTTAACGATGGCAGAATCCATTGCTACATTGGGACCCACTATCGGGTGGCTGGATCCGCACTGACGCCGTTAGATCGACGGCTCCAGACTTAGTACTCGGAAAGCGCTTGGCAGGAAAGTTACGAGTTAATCCACTGGGACACTTATAAGGATCGTTCCCGCCCAAATCCCAACTATAAATAGCAATAACTGCTCGCAGACTCAGTTCGTTCTCACTCACCCTTCAATCTACTCTCTATCTGTTCTGCTGCAAGTGAAATGGAACCTTCGAAAGCAATAGTAGTGGCAGCTTCGTCTCCTTCAGAAACCCTTGCTCTTCCTCCTGCAGAGTCTGATTCTCGGCTTTCAAATCTGATCTGTGGTACGGCAGAAACCTCCTTAAGATTTCTTATGAATTCTACTTCTTTCCTTCTTTTTTTTTCAGCTTGTTTGTTTCCGTTTCACCTTTAAATTCTCGCTCGATCTTTGCTCCTCCAATAATCTGACGTATAGATCTGCTTTTCCATGAGGAAGAAAGACAATCGACGTAAAGATCCGAGCGTGTTTACTATGTGTCTGTTGTAATGTGTTGGAAATCAGGTTTTCTGTTCTGAAGTTTTGATAAATTTCGGGGAGAATCTTTGATCTTATATGAATGTTAGATTTTCCATTCAAGTCGGAGTAAATTTATTGTTTCACTTCAGGTTTGAGAAATTCCGCTGTTTTTGGCAAATAGTTGAAGATTTGTTGTTTGCTTCCTCAAAAATTTCTTGGTATCGTTCTAACTATGAAATGAACATAGAATTTATTAACTCTTCTCTGTTAATTTGAAAACTTCTCCTAAGCTTTCAAATACCTGGAATTTTGAAGGATTTATTACAGAATTTTGGTTCTAAATCGAATTCTGAAGATTTTTCATTTAATGAGAATTTGATTCTACGAAAATTAATTTTCCCACTCTGACTCCGTTGATCTGGTTGGAATTTTTTTTAGTTTCTAGTTTCCAGCAGAACGTGCTTAATTTCGTTTTCGACAACACCTGTGGTTGATGTGTAAATGCGTGGATGCCTTCAATCATTCTCCCCATAAGTCACAACCTCTCTGAATATAAGTGTGCAGCGTCCCGCATGTGTGTCAACACACAACATGTGGATAGATAGATTATTTCATGATAGGTTTTCCTTCTAGTTTTCAACCGTGAAATACTGAGCGATAATATGCTTGATTTACATAAAGAACTCACTCAGAGTTGATGTTATTCTCCATGATTGAATTCAAACTCATTTTGATCATATGATCTAGTAGCTTTGATTGGTTCAGTTTAGTGAAGTTTGTATAATAATCTAGCTTAGTGAAAGTAGTGAGCTATTCATTGGTTAGCTCAGCTCAACTGAACAAAGCATTATCCCAGTTACTTGGGATCGGCTACAGGCTGTTGCATGGACCTCTTGGACTCTTGTAAATGGATAATGTATCAGTGCCAAATATATTTCTGATCTGACACGCAAGGATTCTTGGTGAGAATTCAAGGTTTCAAATTTTTTCTTTTCTCTTTTTCCTTCCGCCACCCCCCCCCCCCCAAAATTTATGTTTTTGATTGTCTATCAAGTATGAACGCTGCATTTTCTTAAGAAAGCTTCTAGATGCCAAATATAAATTATGTAAATTTATTGATGCCTTTATTCTTTTTATAGGTGACAGTCACAATATATGAGGAATTTGTCTTAATATCTATATGAAACCAATGTACAAGGGAAAAAGCTTTCTCCAATGTATAAGCCATTATATGTTTGCTGTTAAAGAAAACAAGCTCACAGGAAGCATCCACAATCTACTCATCATCCAAATGATCTCTAAAAATATGGGAATTGTAGTCAATCACACTACAGACAATCTCTGCACTTAACGCAACCTGTCCGTCAGAAACTGAAAACCATTTATGAACAAGTCTAAAATCCATCTTTTATAGCTTGTACCGGTGGAGCAAAAGCATGGAGTGGAAAGGAAGTGTTGTGTTGTTGAAGCATCAAATTTGAAAAGGTCCAAAATATTGGAGTGTTCCAAGTTACGGATGTGGGTGACAGTGTGTGCACAAGCATATCTTTATGTGTCTATGTTTGTGTTTTTGTTGGTTTCCCTCCTCTATTATTTATTTCCATATAAGGCCGGTGCTTCCTACGAAGTTTTTCCATGATTGGTAGCAAGAACTATTATGTGCTGAGAACTGTGTAGAGCTGAATGCTATTCTTACTTCGTAATGGATTTTAGTATACCATCATTTGTGTATGTTTTCGTTATATTAAGATTAATAAAGGATATAACCATATGTTTGTAGTTCAATGAAGGATCTGGTTGTAGCTGTGGCATGATCCCATTCTGTCAATAAGGACTTCTCATTCTTGCATTGCTATTTTGTATTTCTTGTCCCCAGCGCCCATTACAATCTCCTTCTCTCCTTAACAGAACTTCCTTCTTTCAATAAATGCAGATGTCTCACAACAGGTGCAAACAGCAATGGGGAACATGCTTAAAATGATACAGTGAGCTAATTTTCTATTTTGGTCTCCAACATTTCACTTTGATTAGCTAAATGGCACTGAAGAGGAATAATTTCAAGCCAGTTGCTTTAAATAAAGATTAATTCAGAATAAGGAAATTCTCAACCCTGTTTTCTTACTAATTCAAACAAACTCTTGGGTGGTACTTTTTCTATGTTTTTAGTCCTTCCCTCTGTCACTCTCACTTCTTTCTCAACTCTTTACTTTTCCAAATTCTGGCAGATATGCAATGGCATCAGATTTTTATAGTCACTTTTCTGATGTTCTTAGGTCCTCCCAATATATTTTGGAAATTTCTAATAATTGATTCTTTCTGTTGTACTTTCCATTTATCTATCCTACTTATCCTCAATGAACTTCACCAGAGAAATAGATCATACCTCATCTGGAATCATGGAAGAGATAGAGAACTGCAAAGAGTCTGCCATGGAGAAGAGGAAAGTCTTAGAGGAAGAGAAAGAAAGTTTCCAGAAAGCTGCCTACTCTGTCTTGGAAATGCTCAACAACAGATAGATTCGTTAAAATCTGTAAGCTTTCCTGATTTCCATTATTAATATGCAGTCGTTCAAAGTAAAATGTATGCTTTACGGATAATATTATGACCTTGAAGTCCTTGTAGACATGCTATAGAACTGTTATTTCCCATACATTTCAAGATTTATTGCAATGTTAATTTACATTTTCAGTTTTAGGATGTCAAATTTAATTTCTGAGATTCACAGAAAGTATTCTCTTTCCCCTCCTTTTCAAACTGAACAGGTGATCCAAACCCCACTAGTTAGTTGTCAGCCATGAGAACCTCAATCGTTGTTTGCCAAAGTTTTTCTTCACATCAACCAAGTTGACATATTTTTATTAGGATACGATTATGGGAAACATTCCTTTCCTTTAATTTGGATTATGCTTCATCAATTAAAAACTATGTGGTTGAGCATGAAGAAGGATGCTATCCTTATTTAGTTAAAAAACTCTTTTATATGTTGTTTCAAACTTACGTACACATGCTTCTTGTACACTACCCTTGCATGCGTTCATGCCTGTTCGTATATATGCTCCTATATGAATTTGCTTCTGGGTAGAGCTTGGCTCCAGACAATACAGGGACAGGGATTCTATGACCAACATTTTGAACAAGGCTCGACATAAAGTCAGTAAAAATACACTGATAGTACACCAATTGGCTACTGTATTCTTGTGAAGCAGATGCATTTGCATCCTTAGGTTCTTATTGCATTCCACCGCACATTTGGGAGACCTACAATGAAACGATTCATTTTTTTTTTGGGAGGTGGGGATGGTGGTACCAGAAGAATTTCAACTGTGATGCCCATTAAGAATCAGAAGACACTGCATAGGTTTTTTTTTTTTTTTTTGTGAAAAGAAAGATTCATTGAAAAAAAGAAGAATCATATTGTTTGAATATTAATGATTTGGTCTTTTTGGTTTTAAAACTGACAGATTCAACAATCTGAAATAGAGCTATAAAGGAAATTCTTTATTCTTTTTCATTTCTTCCTTTGTGATAGCCGAACTCTTTTATAGTTTTAATTCACTTTGGACTCACTCTCTCTCTCTCCCCCCCCCCCCCCCCCCCCGACTTAAAACTGATCTTTCGGTTCAATTACCCAGCAGCATTGTTATAGAAGGAATTTAGTCAACTAGTCCTCCTTTAAAGGCCTCCAAATACCACGAATTATACTTCCATGTATTTAACTGCATACAAATGACTAACAGATCTCCTTGAAGACTAGAACTGAGAGTAGTATCTTCTTTTTTTCTTTTTTTCCTTTAACAGAAGAAAATAATATTTCAGTAAAACTTTGTGAAGATGATTGCCTTTTGTGCTCCTCATGTTATCTGCATTATGAGAAGAGAACATTTCCATAGAAACAAAGTACAAATTTATCATTACTATGGTGTTGTGGTTCTGCAATTTTCATTATCACCATATAGGCATCTTTGAAATGCAAGATAATGGAAGTTGCGGTGATGGAATAGGTATCAGTAGGGGAGGGGGTAAGGGAAAAGGTAGACTATAATACTTGACCCTTTATGGTTTTTCGTGGATAATTGTCTTCTGATCTCCAACATGTGGCTGCATAATTTTCTTGAAGTGCAGACTACATATCTGAACGATCTAAGAAAACCTCTTGCTGGTCACAACTGGAGATGACGATGATGATGACAATGTTGAAATAAATCTAGTTAAAATTGATAAGTTGAACTTTTGTTGCCTTATATTGAAATTTTTACTTTTACATAAAATGAAAATTTAGTTGTCTGATATTGAATTCTATTCTACTTCTCTATGTGGTCTTAGTTTTACAATGTTTTATTTATTAATTTTCTGTTATATGATCGCTTGTTGGAACTGACTCAGAGATATCATTCTATCACAGGCAGATGATATTATTTCTGACACTAGTTTCTGTTCTTGTTTTACATAATCAGTGAAGGAATTAATAGAATCAAGGAGCAGCCTTCTGTCATATATCTGCAGATACTACATTTAGTTGACTAGATATTTTCTCATTTCCACTGGAGATACACTACAAAATGGAATGTGAACCATTCGAATCCATATTTTTTTCCTCTAGACTTGTACAAGATCAAGGTACTTGGGTTGCTGATTTGGCCCAAATCGGCTACATTCGTGCACCCAACATTGTCAATATCCCTAAACATAATGTCTTGGACCCAAATTTTTTTGTAATGGTACTGATAATTGCAAGAACAGCTTAGTTGAAAACTCCACTGCCACCTTTCTGCTCCCTCTCCATGCTTCTCATCTCACTCACTGCATTCTCTCATTGGGTCCTCACACCATTATCTACTGTAGCAAATACTAGGAAGTTGAAACAATAAATATAGTTAAATGACTTGAAATCTAGCACTAAATATAGTTAAATGACTTGAAATCTAGCATGGTTTCTTGTTTCCACTCATCATACTGCACATGACTTCCCAGTACATCAGATCAGGTTGCAAATGAGCCAGCCTTGCTTTCCCAATCCTAAGGTCAAGCTTAGGCCACTGCTCTAACCTACCCAATCTACCAATACTCATTAACTACTAAGTAGCTTCTTGCAGAGTGGTCTCGAGCGTAGGTCCACACTATGAGTCTCTATAGATTGAGTAAATTTAACATCATTTACTGCACAAGTTTTAGCATTTTTAATGTTTAGTTGTTTTAGTATTCCTCCCCCTCCTCCTCCTCCTCCTCCTCCTCCTCTGAAAGTGTAGTTGGCTAACCCTTTGTTAGGATTATATGAGCTTTCAGCTACTATGATTCACTTCTATTTCATATAATGCTGAACTTGATAATTAATAACAAAACATGCCTTGATACCGACACTATCATGAAAGGCTCTGAAAGCAAGCTACATTTCCAATATTTTATTTATTTATTTCTTGGTAGCAAGGAGTAGATTCCCCTAGAGGCCTACACTTCTTAGTTGGAAGATCTCTCGTTTCAGCAATCTTACAGAGATAATTTGGTAGTTCAAACTTCAAACCATCCGTCCATCAATAAGGTATACTTTGTATTAATCTATTCACATCTCTACAAAATTACAAATCCAGTTGTATGGAAAAATCCTCTATTAATAATTGTCATTCATTTAAGTATAAAAATCTTTCTACTTTGAAAGATGAGAGATACCCAAAAGTAAAGGCTTTCTTTAGCTACAATTTTGCTGAGTTACATTTTAAATAAATTTTAATGTCGCCAAACATATAGAGCCATTATAGGCTGGCTACCTAAGTTGTCTAACTAAAGATTCCTTGGTTCACCATGTCACTTTCGTATGACTCCACTAAAGTCGTCCTCATCTTATTAAAAATTATGTAGTGTAAAGCACTGAATTCTTAACTGATTATGATTGCAATTCTAAACCAAATATTAAATATGTTGGGTGACCAAAGTGCCACCTCTCTCTCTCTCTCTCTCTCTCTCTCTCTCACACACACACACACACACACATATTGTGGAAGGAATATTAGTTTTTATTAAATGAGTTATGTCAACATTACAGTTTCAATATTTGTAGAAACTATGTATAAAAATGCGAGAAGATGACAAAATAATCCTAATTTTGGCTCACTGTTGATGTCATCAACGTATATTGGAGTTTGAGTGCTATTCAATTTTAAGTAATAGCAATTTGATTATTGGAAAAATCTTGTTGTAACTAACCTGACTGTAAGTTTACTTTTTAGCCCTTAGTGCAATATATTTTTTTTCAATGAAGGTGAATCTTTCCATTTCACATAAAAACTATATTATATGACTTTCAATAGTTTTGGAATAAGATGAGGAGTAATTAAAAAAAGATTACAACGGTGACAAGAAGTTATTCCCTTTCATTATTTTATAGATAAATCAATTAAACCATTAAACCAGTAAACCAATTAAATATTATAATACTCATAAAATGAGAAAGAGAGGGAATGATCAAGTGTGAGAGACGAGGAGTTCTTACCCTCTCTTTTTCTCTCTTTTGAGCTCGCATCTCTTGTTGAAGTTTTGTCTTAGAAGAATTTGATGGATTTTCATAATGTTGAAATGCTGGAATTTCCAAATTTCTCTTTGTACTGGGGGTGATGTAGACAACTCTTGTTGGAAATGGCTGTAAAGAGGAAATCGATCAAGAGTCGATTATTAATCAATTTTGATTTTAGAAATTAAAACTGACTAATAATCAATTCGATTTTGGTTTACATCCATCATATCTTAAATCGAATTGAAACAAAACAGTGTTCATAGTCCATGGTCCCATACACAATGCTTAGATGCCAATATAAACACCGAAATGGAATGCAAGCAACACCTGGTGAAATTATAAATTAGATATTAAAGAAAACAAAAAAATTTATGTGTTTATTTATTTAATGAGAGAAAATTATTTTTAGAGTTTAATTATATGCTTCATAGATTGCTTTTTGTAATGGTATATTATGATGACCATGTATAGTATACTTTAAAAACTACTTTAATGGGGGAGATGTTTTTCGGGGATGTTACTCAGTCCCACCTCCCAACTATAAGATTGGTAGAAAAGAGAAAAAGATAAAAACCAAAAGTTGGCATGTGACCATACGATAGAGGTGGACCTAAAATTTGATGTGGGGTTGGTGCAGAAAGTCATCTATTTATTTAAAGGTAACATTGTCCATATCATCCCTCTACGTGGTTCAAGTCAAGCTGACTGTCATACTAATATTAATTCTTGAGTTGACATGTCATCAAACAAGTAAGCCATGCTTGACCTTGGTGGACTAGTCTTGAGCTTGAGCATAATGGGTTAGTTTAAAAAAAAATAAAAATAAATAAATCATAAAATTAAACTAGAAAATTAAATAAAATAATAAAATTTAAATGAGGAAGGGGCACAATCCATCAACATCACACAAAATTTTATAATTGTAATTTTAATCAGATAGCTGCCATTAGTGCTCAAATTTAACTGATTTATAGGTCTCATCATAACTAGTCCAGACTCCTAATAAAATACTATTATGGTGGCCTTTAAAAATAGGGAGAAGAACATTTGCAGAGTGTGTAGCTTAGGCTAATGTCTCCATATGTTTATCTCTCTCCTCCTTCCCCTATTATGGTAGGAGAGAGTAGACGCAGGGAAGCATATACTACGTAGTCAGACAGAAAACTCATTGCCTTAAAAAATATTAAACTTATAATAATAATAAAGAAAATTATTATGCATTGTGAGTGATAGATTTAAACAATGTGCTCTGGTCACATACATGCATAAGCTTTTGCACTAAAAAATTATGTTTACAGTGATAAACTATATGGAGAATCTCCTTTTTCATACCAGTTCAAAGGCAAAACATCATAATGTATGCAAATGGTTTGGTTTTGGAAGGGGGAAGAAAAAGAAAAACACACATGGGTTGTTTAATTGGACTTTGGATTCCATTAAATTATGAAACCATGATCCAGATTCTGACCCTGTCACCTTGTCTTAGGTTGTGTGAGACCATGAGTATATTTGGTTGTGATTTAGAACACCTTATGTAGAATGAAAAGCCAACATAGACGACAAAGGCAGAAGTTTCCACTTTCAACTAGACAACAACTAGTTCTTGTCGGCCGGTCTTGTTTTTGGAATCAGGTTAGACCAGGCAGTTTGGTCAGACCAAAACTTCCACAGTTAAAACTTCATGGAACACTAGATAGGTTGCTACACTAGCCTCTTCGAGGATTAATCGAGGTGCGCGTAAGCTGGCCCCCACGGATACCTTGGTTAACAAAAAAAAAAAGATAGGATGAGTAATAAATCGCATCTCATGTTGATTTGGAGATTGAATCTCTACCCATATGTATGAATGCTTCATGTATGGTTTTATGATGATACATGTCATTTTGTTTGTATAAATGTTCCTCATATTGTCATTAAGAAGTGCTTAGAAGGGTATTTATGGAAGTAAAAGCTTATGTCATCACAAAACTGTATGTGAAGCGTTCACGTCTGGATAGATGATCCGGGTTTATTGATTTGAGCTTAATTCAATGATAATTTGTTTGAAAAACTCGATTTTTAGCTTTAGAGAATAGAAACTCTTAAGAAAAAGATTGAGGTTTTTTATTTTTAATCAAATTTAACATGTTGCATATCTAGGGGTTTTTTCTTGTATCTACCTGTATTAATTCTAATAGATCAGTTTAAAGGTGAAAAAATGAATCAGACAACTAGATCCCTTCTTCCCTTTGCTTTTTTTCCTATTAATTTTTACACGTTTTTAGCATCGATAAAGTTAAAAGCCCATCTAAGGACTATTTTTGTAGGGAGGATGATTTGACATTGACCACTAAATAGAATAAAATGATTTTTCCAAATGTCAAATTTAGTATTCTATAATGATTAAATGGTCCATCATGTGTAAGGCTCTTCTGCACCCCACTCTCATTTCTTTTTTCTCAATGTTCAGATTATTGAAAAAGAATTACCCTTTTTATTATTTTAACATATGAAAATATTAATTTGAATCAATAATTAACATTTGATTAGATGATCATGTAAACAATAGATTCTATAAGCTTCAATACCTTTAATCTTGAAAACTAATGCAAATTTTGAACTTAGGTATTGTGTCAAAATTGAACCTGAATGATAAAAACCTCAATGGTTTGGTCCAGCTGAGGTTGGTCAGATTCGGGTGGAGCCCAACCCAACTTGCACTTTTTAAATATTTTCTATTTTTATTTTATTTTTTAGTCAAAAGATCCCAACTCAAGCCAAAATATCTTTATTAGCCAATTAATAAATTGGGATTAAGTGGGTCAGATTCGAGTGGAGCCCAACCCAAGTTGCACTTTTAAATAGTCTATAGGCCCAGCTACAGCGGAGCCTAAAGTTAGATTGGCATTGATCTAACGGTTGAGAATCGCCCGTTCGAGTTAGACAATAATAAATGTTGATGATCTTCTTTGTAGGACCCCCATCAGGCTTGTATAAAAACACTTCCCTCTGCATGTTTGCCACGTTTCATACCAAAATATGGGCCCCACTGTCACGGGTTCATTGAATAAGTAGAGAAGGATCCGATCACCCAAAATACGTATCGTATCCTATCGTATTGATGTGACAGCGCTCGTACCATATCAAAGAGGGACCACTAAAATCTTCTATTTTAATATTGAGACTTTGTTCAATCAGCTCGCCCATACGTGAGTACGTTTTCAAAACCGTCAGATTAGAATAAATTCGAGAACTTAGGAATTTATTTGATCCAATCTGACGGTCCTTGAGGTGCTACAGTGTTTCTTTTCGCCCTTTCTTTACTTGTATGTCTGGGGTACACATATTAATGGCCCATCCACTTCCTTGAAATCAAAGCAAAAGGCAAAAATATATATACTCGTAAAAAATTCCCCAAGAATTTTTCGTAATTTGTGAGGTGGCAAACCCACTTCAATAATTAAAGTGAAAAAAAAAAAAAAAAAAAAAACAAGTTTTTTTAATATAAAAATGACCATATTATAAAAATAAATAAAATTTAATTACAGATCGGGCTCCAAGTTTCAATAATTGATAAATTGGGCTTGGGACACGAGTTTTACATAAGTGCCCCCAAAGAAGCCCAAATGAGACAAATAAAATGGAATGAATGAACATGTGCAAAAGAGACAAAAAGAGCAACAAAGTGAAAGAGAAAAACAAAAGGTGAGGGCTTGTGGCCACCTTAATTATTATTTTTAAGAATATATTTTTAAAAAAATAAATTAGAGATTATCCAATGTTTAGAAGTGAAAATTATATTTTGAGAGAGCAAAAGAATTTAGTATTGAAAGAAGATATACTAAAGGCATTAGCGAAGAAGAGGGGTTGGGGAGGAAAGCGTGGGAGAAGATTTGTTAAGTTGTTTGCATTGGTAATAGAGCTTGTAAGGTCTGTTGAATGGGATTAGAATCCGAGAAGTTATTAGAACCCTAACTTTCTTAAAATTAATATTTTCTAGGTTAACCTCCAGTCATTTCATATGTTTATGTAATTGAGATACAAATAATTGATGTTTGAGTTTTGTTATTTTGTAATTTTGTTTAAAAGATGTTTAATATCGTAGGAATTGGGATGATATGTAAAATTAGTGTTGTATTAGGTGAATTTATCAATCAATAATTTAAAACTTCAATTGAATTGGAAAGAAAATTTGTCTCTGGTAAAATTGTGTAAAAAGAAAATAACAATCACATAATTCAATATATTATTCAATCAAATGGTTATAAAAAGTTGTGCTTTTGGTAGAATAAAATAATGATGACCATTAAGATATTTTAATGAGTATCAGTATATGTTATAAATTTCGTCTACCATTTGCCTTGTCATCATATAAAAAATAAAAAATAAAAATCTTCTAACAAGCTGTAATGTACCATTTGGATATTCTCGATAACCAATAGAAATCTATAAAAACCAATCTCATATTTTATTCCATTTTTTAAGCTTTAGTTCACATCCTTGTATTAACCTTGTTTAAACACATGTGAGATCTTACCTATGTCCAAGAAAAACTTGGATGACACTTTTCTTAACATTTTAGAGGAAGACAATAGATAAGAAAGAAGAAATAATAGTAATAAAACATTGAAAATGCATAGGGGATGTAGCTCAGATGGTAGACTGCTCGCTTATCATATTAGAGGTACGGGGATTGATACCCCGCATCTCCATTGAAATTAAGTTTTTATTTTTTCTTTTTACAAGAAGGTATATGTAATTCTCCTTTCATTTTTTTTTTTTTTTTATATTTTTATCTCTTTTCACACATTTCTAATCAGGTTTATTTATTTATCTATTTTTTTCATTGAAGAGAATAATTACTTCATGGAAGATTGATTATTTTCCATCACTTTGAGAATTATAATAATAATCCGATGGATCATACAGAGCACAAGCATCATCTCAAGAAATGAAGACTCACCCAGGGTTGTTCTTTCCCTCTCAATCCTAAACCAATTGAAGAGAAATTTATCCCTTAATTCGAAGCCAAAAAAACATATCCAATTTAGCATGAACAAAAAAAATCAACTCCAAAATTCATTAATTTAGGTATTTTTGAAAGAATTGATTGCACAAATCATATCACAAAGCTATTGAATTTCATTAGAAAATCCAAACAAACAAAAATTAATAATTGATATTGTTGTAAGGATGATAGATCATTGGTTAGTACTACTATAGCAAAGGGCTCACCCTTGTGATATTTTGGATATAAGATCACAGTTCAAAGGCAATTTTCAAACATTTATGGATATGGAGTAAGAGCAACAAGAAATATTGATTTGTAGATGTCACCCAAGAAAAAAAAATATTTTGAGGTGTGTTCCAGCGAACCTTTCCCTATTTCTAAAAGAAAAGTTTCTCTTAAAATCATGGAAGTCTCTTCTCACATGTGTCTCTAGTCAATTGGAATCATTATATTTATAAAAATAAAATAAAAAAAATGATTTTTTATATACAAAACTAATTTATTGGGAGGATTTCCCACGTAATTTGGGGGAATTTGCACGACATACCATTGATGATGTGAATATCATAATCATCCATATGGAGTTCACTTGATTAAAACAAGAGAGAGAAATAATAAAGAAGGCAATGTGAACTCTACATCGTGGGGATGAGCTTCTAGCTCAAGGGTAGGCAACTAGGCAGTTGGACTCTAGCATAAGTCTAGGGAAGGTTGCTGGTTTGACCCTCTTACCCTTCTTGCTCATTTTCTTGAAAAAAAAATGTTTTTTGTAGTATTGTAAAAAGTGTGGCTCAATAAGCACCCTGCTAGTCCCTCGTGGGTCTCTTATCTGATGACTCCCTTGTGGGTCTTTATGTGGGTCTTCAAAGGATTTACCTGACCTAATGATGTTTGAAAAAAAAAAGAATCTGCATCATGAAATTTTTTTTTTTAAACTAATCATTTAAATTTGAAATTTGATTTTTTTTTTGGTCTTAAGAAGTGACGAATCTAATTTGTAAAATTTTCTTTAAGAATGTATAGTTTATTATTAAAAGCTATTGTGAATATTATTATATTGTTTCCGCTTCACCTACATAGAGAAGGATGTCCCACTGCGTACCTTCTCTGCACCCTCTCATACAAGAGGCAGTGAAATGACCATTGTACATCTCATCTTGGATGCCTATGCTCATAACTTAGCCTTTGCGTTGACGTAAGGACCATGTAGTCTAATAGCAATGCCCTTCTCGAGGATTTATTATCATTTTTAGAATATTGCTCGCGTTAATTTCTTTTATAGGAATGGGTCAGATACTATCAAGGGTGTCAAATTGGAACTGAAACCAAAAATTGAATCTAATTCCGGACCAAATATCTTGAATCGAATCGAATTGATTATAATATGATTACATCCGAGATCTGAAATAAGTATTTATAATTCGGTTTAGTCCAGATTTGGATCTATGTTAAGAATCAACAGTTCTAACCAAATCAAACCGAATTACTTGATGTAACTTTTTCTTCTTTTTAAAAACTAAACACTTGACGTAACTTAAATAGAAACCTGACGTAATTAATCATTTAAATTGTCTTATAAAATTATAGTCTAAGTTTAAAACCCTCTTTCGTTGAGGAAGACCAACAACCTAGCGAATGAACATTTGTATTTTGTCTTTTGTATAGCAATGCATAGCATAACAAAATTTAAAATTAGATACTAAAACCAAATAAGATCTGAATACAAAATCCAAATATGAATCCAACCATATCAGAACCAGACAGATTTAATATGAATACCGATTTTTAAAATCGAGACAGGATCTAATCCGATTCTGGATCATACCAACACTCGTTAACTGAATTAGATACCTGGTTCCGGATCCATCGATTGACACCCTTTTTATTATTGCCACATAAACCTATGCACGTGCGGGTGGTCCCATATTACTAAGGATGAACAACCGTTTGATGAACGTACAGTCCTCTGAGAACCTTATATCTGAGTCATTGGATTGCATGGGGATGCGTGACCAATTGGACCACGTGTCATCTGCTGCTGCTGCACGAAATCATGAAAAGCTGAGTCACGCAAAACGACAAAAAAGCTGCACTGAAGATAAATAAGGCTAAAGCGGCCAGGGAAATGATGACCCCTGCGTTAGTTCTACTTTGGGTTAAGTTTTTTTTTTTTTAACTCTGGTTAAATAACATGTCACACGAGTGGAGGTAAGCAGATGATAAAATTAACGGCGTTAACTTAAATGTTGGAACTAACGAAGTAAGACGTCTTTAACCGTTAATATAGTATTAAGAGTCTATTTAAGAGTCCATAATTGTCTTAGATCATTGGGATCATCAGTCCTCGCGAGTCATGCCTTTACCGTGGAATAGGGAATGAAATAACTCGGTGAAGAGGAAATTACCACGATACCCTCCTCCTTGTTCCCATATACAATAACTTTTGCACTTTCTTAGGCCCATTTGATTTTGTTTTTAGAAACGGTTTTTCCACTTTTCTATGCTCAAAAACGGAAAAACACCTAAAAAACCGTTTGATTTTTCTGTTTCGTTTCACTTGTTTTTGGAAATATAAATAGAAATTTATGTCTATTTTTGTGTCTGAAAACAGGAATGGAGAAACAAGTTAGGGCCCGTTTGATAACGTTTATGTGGTTTCTGTTTCAAGAAACGGTAGAAACATAAATTTTCGTTTCTAGAAACAAAAACAAAAAAAGAATTGTAGGTATTTGATAATCATGTTTTTGGAAGTCGATAGTAACTAGCAAAAAGAATGGCCACGATTCGTTTCCAGAAATGACAAAACAATTTCTACTTGTTTCACTTGGGTCGTTTATTGAACCATAAATAGGTAGGAATTTCAATTTCAATTTTTGAAAACAAGTGAAACGAAACAGTTTTATCAAAAGCTTTTTGTTCCTTTTATGCCATTTTTGGACAAAACGGCAGAAACGCGTTTCTTGAAACGTTATCAAATGGGCCCTTAGACTTGTTTTTCGGTTTTTAGAAACAAATGGGAGCAACAAAAATTATGAAAATCCCAATACTTCATTCGACCTACCCAAACCCCCAATCCATTGTTGAAACTTCTCGCTATCCAGATATGACGATTCTAATTTGGTTATGTGAAGCTCATAGTTTCATATTGCCTTCATCCTTCCGAAGCTCATCTCTATGAAGCATACATGCAATTCTAATATCATGTCTTTAGACCTCACTCATGAGTTGCATTCTTACAACGTCATGCCTTCACTCATGTCTTGAACTCGATTACATTGTGGAAAACATTTCGGGAAACAAAAAAATCAAACACCTTTTTGCATTTCTAAAAATCATTTATAGACAAAGAAACAAGAGAAACAAAATCAAACGGGCCCTTAGTTTTGCCAAGCTAGGCAAGGTTGTATTAGGAATGACCCGTATTGATATCTCAATTATTATTTTTATTTATGATATTAATAACATCGATACCTTACTATAAATTATCTTGAATGAATTTTGATTTATCCAAAAAATAAAAATATTGGGTCAAGCCAACATTTTTTAACTTAATCCAGCCTATGTATATAAGGAAGGGTGCCCCCACATCTTTTGAGTGGGAATATTCTCTACAGGCTCCCACATTAGAGAGTGGGAACCCCAAGGGGTGGTCACAAGGGGATTCGAACCCAAATAAGACATTTCTTGAGACGCCAATACATATCGATATACAACGACTAATACCGCCATCGATACCTTGAACTAAATTCATAAGACTATGTTTGATTGAAAGGGAAGGAAAGTGAATTTTGTAAACTAAAAAACTATATCGTTGTAATCAATACCCAATGTGATTGTATAAATTACTTAAATTTCTTATCATATTTAGTAATGATACATTTTACATGTAATTACCTGGTTCAGGAAAACTGTCCTTTTAATCGATACACCAGTAAGAAAACACACTATTACTAAATAAACAAAAGAAAAGAAATTTACAGTCACTTAAGTTTCCATATTCATTTCCTCCATAGTCAATAATCAACTATGCTTTATTTGTATAGATCAATATCAAATTATAGTTTGCTTGTAATGATAAATGCTATTAATGATAACCATGTGTGAATTTATTAATGATAACCATGTGTGAAGGAAAACTAAAATAATCCATGCCCTTGCTTAGTCCAAATTTAGGAGTCCTTTTTCAAAATGCTGAATTTTATGCTTTTCCCTTTTCGATGATACGCACAATCAAAACATATTTCTTCATGGTCCTTTTGAAAACATAATTTCTTGATACAACTCCAAGTCTTTGTTGACCCCGCGGCCCCGCCTACTCATATCATATCATATCATATCATATCATATATTATATTTTTTAGTGAAAGCATTTGTTTAATGGATTAGTAGATGCTATGGTTTATCATTTGTCAAATTTTAAAGCCAAACAAAATTGTATGAACCACTATTATTGAACTATATTTTGTTAAATCATTAATTGCTTAAACTTTTTTCAATATTTATACTGATTCTACCACATATTGTCAAGTATTTTATATGAAACTCATCACCGTAGCTAAGAAATTCTCCTTCACCTAAAGTGGATAGAGAATCTCTTTCATCCCACGATGATATAAAGCTATGATTGGACTCCTATGAATTTCAACATTAACTCTCACCTTCGACAACACCACTCAAAAAAAAAAAAAAAAAAAAAGGAAAAATGCTCCCACCTCCTATTGTTGAAGGTCTGATATATCAATTTCTCCATTCAATCAGAGTATCAAATGCTGTGGATGATTTAGAGACTCACTCTTCACATTGGTTGAAGGAAAACATGGTCCAGATTGCTTTTTTATAATGGAGTTAAATGTCAATATGATATGAGGAAAAAAAAATATTCTCCACTCATGATAAAGGATTCATCCAAAAATCTAAGTTCATCATTGTTCACCCAAATATGTTGAAGGTTCAAAATACCCTTCATTATTCCTTAACACTCATCCAAACACAATGATGTCTGCGAGAAAAACTCCATCATATGATTTGAGTACCAATTGATTAGCTATAACCCAATAAAAGTGCTTAATGATGTCCTCTTGATGGTTCCCTTGTAGTTTAAAGGCTTTAAAATGCGTAATTGGAGTGGAAGCAATCAGTGCCCATTTTGATTCAGGTTGAAATGAGCTTTAATCAGTCTAAAAAAAAAAAAAACCCTAGAATTGACATATCCCAAAAATATTCCAATGATTCTGATGTTTTTATCTAGAAATCGATCGTATCAAATCATTAATAATCCAGATCGATGATCGCCAAATCTTATATGAATCATGCAATTCCAGATTTGATTCGTTGACCCTTGAAACCCTACTTGTAGTCTCTTTTTATTTTTAGGCTAAACCCTAGATGTAGTCAGATGTGAATTTGAAACCGAAACCATTTACCCAAAACAGAACCAAGCTAGTTACACCAAAACCGTCAAGCCATTTAGTAAATGATTTAGTTTTGGTTTTTATTTTCAAACCAATTAATTAAACGGTTTGGTTCGATTTTAACCGTTTAACCCACGATTACAAACTGAATTAAAACCGTCAAAATTGAACTATTTACATCATCAAAATCTACCAATTAAACCATATATGACTTACTAAAATAATGAATTTCATGTAAACAAAACAAGATGAGTTTAATTTAGAGAAGAAAAAGGACCATAGCGGCTATCTAATAGCCTATTCAATTTTTTGCTCCTATTATATAGTTATATAGTTAAAACCTTGCCCCTTCAATGATTCCTTGCTCATTGATTTTGATACAAGATAAAGTTTTTATCAAGGAAGGAAATTTTCAGTAGGCATGTGAATAAACCAACAACCGGTTGCTAACTGTTTAGAAACTGTATGGATTAAACCGTGACCAAAATAGTGTAAAAAAACTTCAAAACTGACACCATTTATTAAAGGATTCTGGTTTTCAAAAGTGTAATTGTTTAGTAAATAGTTCGATTTTGGTTTTAACCAAATAATGTGAATCAAACCGAACTAAACTGTATACACTGAAATCGAACCAATTAACACCCTTACTTTGATGCATAAAGGGGTGCTCAAGCTCAAATAGGAAAAAAAAAGCCCTAAAATTGAAAAAGTACATGAGGGTCCTTCCGTCTAAGGGTGAAAAGTTTGGCCCTGACAGTCCGAACCTGTCATGGCCCGACTTGAACCCAAACAAGGCTTAGGCCAAGTTTTTTTACCCTGAGGGGCAGGTTAGGGTTGGGTCGGGCTCGGGTTGAGGCTTCAACCTAGTCCAATCAGACCTGAAATTTAACCCTAAATTTTTTTATTAAAATTTAGATCTTCTATTGGTATTTTATTTTTCTATAATTTTTAAATGTATAAGATATGAATGACAAAAATATGTCAATCAAGATTAATCTAACCATTGCAGAAGCCAACGTCAACCCCAACCAACCAAACTCAGCCTAACTTGATCCGACCCAACCTGACTCAACCAACCCTGATAGTTAGGGTCAATTAGAGAGCCAGTTTGGATTGGTATGCATCCAATAGAATTGAGCCTGAATATGAAGGCGATAAAGTGGATTGGACTTGAATTAAATTTTGAACTGAGTTAAATTTTGAATACCTAGAGGTGGGTGGGGGTTTTTAAGAAACCTAGGCATACGCAATCCTGTTGCACCCTACTTCCGTCATTTCATTTCGTTCACATCCAAAACCATTGAGTAGTCTTGGAAAACTCGCGAGTAGGCATATCCGGTTGAACCATAATTAAGGAGCTGTGGACGTTTGTCAGTTATTTTTGAACCCCACCGTCAGCTCTGTTACTTCTTCTGCTTTTTTTAGGTAGAATACTTCTTCTGCTGACTCTCTTGGAATGTGAAAGAAACACTCTTTTGAAATTTCATTTTCAATCGAACCCGAAAATATAATCGAAATAGGATGTGAGAGAGAGAGAGAGAGAGAGAGAGAGAGAGAGAGAGTACAATTTATACTTTTATTAAGTACAGATGAATACGTATTTTTCGTATAGAATACGTATCCTATGTCAATCATGAAGCGGAGATTGAGAATTGAGAGTGGAAACTGAGAAGTATATCAAACGGCTAGCTGCTACGCTGATTTTGATGAATGTGTAAGAGAGGAAGAAAGAGAAAAAGGGTAAAGAAAATAGACTAATAGAGAGTGCAGGAAGGAACAGAGTACAGAGGTGTACTGCACAAGTTTGACACCTTAAGTCGATATATAGATTTTCTTCTTTTGGAGTGCTCAGCCCTCTTCTGGGAAGTTTACAGAGGAGAAAGCCAGGTGGGTTTTCCATTTTCCTCTTGATCATTTGTTTCATTACTCATTCCAGTCATTCAAAGTTTCAGGCTCATTCCTTGAGCTCTTGGAGATTGGATTTTTGGGTTTGGATGTGAAAAATAGGAAAGGGATTTATTTAGTTTGGATTTTCTGTCTTCTGTTGATGTTTCTTTCAGCCCTGCATGCATGTTCCAGTGGTTTCAGAGTTTCTCATCTGATGCATATCAGAGTTTTGCCATCTGGGTATTTCCTATTTCGTGATTCTATGAACCTTGTCGGTGCATTTTTCCGGATTTATTTTCATTTCATATCTATTATCTATGAATTTTCGTCTGAAATTTAGATTATAAGCTCTAACAGTAAATTAATTTTTCAGCTCCCAATGCAAGGTCCGTGGGTACTGAGCTATTCTTCTTGTAATGTGGTATTGATCTATATCATTGGTCCTGAAATCAATTGTCGATTGAAATCAGGAGAGGGATATGATCTCATACGCGTTTTCAACGATCTTTAACAATTTTTGCCTGCATTGGAGGAAGATTATCCATTTGGATTTGTTAATATTGATTTTTTTATCATCAATATCCTTATGGGGTTTTGGAGCTTTTCCTGTTGATGTTTTCTCATGTGGGCAATTTGAGACTCTGGACTTATGATCGCTGAAGATTCTACTCTCTCCCTCATCTTCAATCCATGCAAGCTCCATACCTCTTTTTGTTTTTTGTTTTTTTGATCGGTATTCTTTTCTTGTTGAGTGCTAAAACTAAAAGGATTCTCACATGGTTCAGCAAATCTATGGTTATGTTTTTCGTTTTATTTATAGTGACTCTCTTAGAGTCTCGATCACACTTTTTTTTTTTTCCTTTTCCTTCATTTTATAATTCATGTTCTTATAATTTTTCAATGCAGCAAGAGGTTGTTTCTTGGGAGGGAGCTGAGATTTTGATAATGCTGAGGAAGAGAAGCCGATCAATTCAGAAAGAACAATACAAGGGTCATTTAATGTCTGATTCTGCTTCAGACACTCGCGATGTTATGGAGCAGAAGCTCAAAAGCGGTTCCTTTTTCACTGTCCCTGGTTTGTTTATAGGGTTCAACACTAAGGGTTTGTCAGATTCTGACTCTGCTAGAAGCCCTACTTCTCCTTTGGATTACAAGGTTTTTGCAAATCTATCCAATCCTTTTAGGTCTCCCAGAGCAAGTCCTGATGGGGCTCAAAAAAGCTGGGATTGCAGTAAGGTCGGCCTTGGCATTGTTGATTCTCTCAAAGATGAAGTCAAACAATCTAATAAGGGTTTTAAAACTTCGGAGAGTAAGAGTATTCTGTTCGGATCGCAGTTCAGAAACCCTTCTTCCCCAAAACATCTGTTTGATTCGGTTGATTCTTCCCTCCCAAAGGTCCATGCGGTTTCTCCAAAATCCCAGCTTGACTCTCCCCGTCTGCAACTGGACAGGTCGGAGAATGTGTTTGGAGTCGGAGAAACCCAATTAGAACCTAAGCCTTTAGGGGAAGTGCGGTCTTGGTTGTTTGATTCTGGCCGCTCTGCATCGTCTCTGAATAGCTTGACATATATTAACACCAATTTGAGTTCTGAAGATTTTTGGGCTGATAAGAAAACTGCCCAAGTTAATTCACCTCCGGTAATCAGCGGAGGCTCAAATTTTGATAATTCTTTGGTTATGAAGCCGAGTTCACTCCCTGTATCCTTTGGCTCTGATATCGGATTAATGGGGTCTCTCTCTGTGCGTGAGATTGAGCTATCTGAGGATTATACTTGTGTAATTTCTCATGGTCCAAACCCAAGAAAAACTCACATTTTTGGTGACTGCATTTTAGAATGTCACGGTAGTGAGTTAACTAGCTGTAAGGAAGAAGAGAGAGCAATCGAATTATCCCTGGAAGTTAAATGTTTGGATGGTTCTGTTCTGTATCCCCCTAATGATTTTTTGAGCTATTGTTATGCTTGCAAGAAGAGTTTGGAACAGGGGAAAGACATCTACATGTACAGGTTTGTTCAATCTCTCTGTTTTTGCATACTATATCCATTGATTGCCTTATTAATCATAACTATTGATATTGGATGAGTGAACACTGTAGAAATCAGATATTGAGACCATGTAGCTTCCTCTTCTCTTGTGTAGAGGTGAGAAAGCATTTTGCAGTAGCAGTTGCCGCTCCCAGGAAATTTTGGTTGAGGAGGAAAAGGAGAAAACTGTCAATAACTCCTTTGACAACTGTCCAGGATCTACCTACCCTGAAGAAATATTTCTTGAGGGTATGGTTGTAGCTACATAAAGGCATTGAAGGTTATTTGCCCTGCCAGCAGGTCCACGGTTGATGAAATCACGACAAAGGTAAACCCTTCGATCGTCCGTCTATCAAGAGCTGTCTATGTGAAGTGTTTAGCAGCCATGGATGATCGTTATGTACATTTTTTTATTTGCTGTGATTGTGTTTCAGCTTTCATGGTTTGTCTGGTTAAGGATGGTGGAAGCTAGTTTTCCCCTCGATAATTGGGACATTGATATATGATGAGATTTATAATTTTGATTCGGTAGGGTAGAAGTTGATGTCCTGGCTCCCCACCTTATCTGTTTCTTTATTTTCTCTTGGTAAGAGATGTTGTATAAGCCTCTAACTTGAGAAGTTCATGATTGAATATAAGCTACTTCAGATATAATCTATGTTCTCTCTGTTTTTATTTGTTGATTTTCCTGAAAGCATTGAAGCTTAACAAGTATGTGCTTCATATTATGTGGGGCTATTTAAGCCACAGAAGTGTGTGTGTTGTGCATGAAGAATGAACTATGAAATTGTTGTTTGAAAAAGTATCTTTGGGAATCCGTATTTCATGGACCTGAGCCATGTCCTCAATTGTTTTGTGGCAATCACCATATTGACAACTATTTATACCAGCATGATAGTCTTTGTGTATTCAATGATAAGCTGCATTCACTATCATATGATGCCTATTATAATTGATCTTTTCCTTTATGAATGAGATGATGTGGTAGCGGTAATCACAGGATCTAGACCTCATCTGTGTCACATTCACCATGTAATTATGTCTTGGTGAAGGAGACTGTAAACTTTACAGTCTCAACTGTAAATTTCCTAGTAACACCATTTCTTCTATCAGATTATAGCTTTCCTATTTGATTCTTATTTCTTTCAACCTTGTTCACACCCAACCCACACCTTCCCAGCTGTCTAGTTTGGCATGAGCATTTGTGAGAAGCAGGTCTGGCTTCAGTAGACTCTGCCACCTGCATTCTCTACTAGTCCAGCATTGTCAAGGGTTCTTAATCTGAGGAAAACTATCCTGATATTCCAAATATGGTTTAATCTGCATGGTCGTGGTAAGCTTCATTTCCTCTTTTAGGTGCTCCACTCTACCAAACACAGAGTAGTCGATTACCGAACTGCATATTTTGGAGCTGCAAAAGTAATTTTATTGGATTGTTCTTCTTATTCACTTTCCGAATATATGCCCAGTTCTGTTACTTGGTAGGCCTGCACCTCTCATGGTGTAGGCAGCTCTAGTTGTCACCCATTATAATCATTCTTCAGGTTATGTTGGAGAAACAGTTCAAGAAAGGTTCTCTACTTTACTGCATTTAACAACTAGGTTTACTGGGGGAATTATGATCTAGGCAGCTGTAGTTGTCATCCATTATAATTCATTCTTCAGGTTATGTTGGAGAAACAGTTCAGGAAAGGTTCACTACTTTACTGCATTTAACAACTAGGTTTACAGGGGAAATTATGATCTAATGTACACACCCAGGTGTATTTTATTTCATATGAACATTAATTCAAATAGTCTAATCTAGAGCTCCAGGGTGAGCTAAAAAACCTTTGAACACTGTATAACATTTATAATCTGCTACTGTATATGAGGATTAGAGGTGAATTACTGCACCCTCCTCCAGAAAGTAGAATCAAACTGGAAATCGTTCTTCCTACGTTGAGATGTTGGAGTTAACAGAGTTATAATCTCGTATCGATTTGTTTAGGTCCTTAATGTGTTCATATATTTTTCGATAAAAAAAAAAAATTTTGTTCATATATTTGAAGAGTTATCTCCACTTAGTGCTATAAGGTTTTGGGTTGGACTCTCCAACATGATTAGAGCTCATCTCCCTTCGTTATTCTTCCTAAGTTGTCTGTCTACGAGTAAAGTCAGGCCTGCCGAAGCAGCACATGAGGTGGAGTGTTGAGATGTTGAATTATAGAGTTATGTTACACGTCGATTTGTTCAGATACTCGGTGCCTTTATATTACCTAGGAGCTATCTCCAGATAATGCTTTGTTTTGGGTTGGGATGTCCCTTCTTTATCCTTCCTAAATTGTCTGTCCATAAGTAAAGTCAGGTATGCCGAAGCAGCACATAAGGTGGAGTGTTGAGATGTTGAATTATAGAGTTATAGTCTCACATCGATTTATTCATATCCTTAGTGCCTTCATACTTAAAAAGATATCTCTACATAATGCTTTGTTTTGGGTTGGATCCTCCAACAGCTTATCCCCACATCTCTATCTCTTAACAATTACTATCCAACACTGTGGTCCACAATGCAAAGCACTCCTGTTGCCTGAAAACAACCCTTTTGACATTAGCCTAAATCTGTTACCAGATATTGTGTACACTTCTTTCAACTGTTCCCCAGAAATCCATCCAAATTCATTCCATCTTAAACTACTACAATTAGCCTCCAGATGAACTCAGGTTTAAGTTGCCATCACAAGAGTACTGATCTGGTCCCATTTGACAACCTTGTCTGTGTAAAGTGTAAACAACTCTGAATTTAACCAAAAGGAGAAAGACCCAGACAGGGAAAGAGTCGACTAATCAAAAGATATTAGCAGCAATGGAATGAGCCATTGCCACCACATTCCTTCAAACCTAAACCAAAGAGAGAGAGAGAGAAAAAAAAAAAAAAAAGGTAAATATCCCTCACATTTCATGTTTGCCACTGTCTTAAGAGAAGAGATTCAATGCTTTACCCATATTCCTGAAT
Organism: Macadamia integrifolia; assembly: GCF_013358625.1. NCBI lineage: Eukaryota > Viridiplantae > Streptophyta > Magnoliopsida > Proteales > Proteaceae > Macadamia > Macadamia integrifolia. The sequence goes on along the minus strand of NC_056560.1, from coordinate 30,620,566 downwards.
AAGTGAAAGAGCTGTCACTTGTCAGCCATCTCCGCACCAATTTTCAGATTCTTTAGACAGTGAACAATTCTTTTCAAGATATAGCCGATCATAGCCACCTAAGGTCAGAGGTCAGGTCAAAACCATATTAACCCATAGTCCCATCAAAGCTTTTCGCAACCTGGGAATTTAAGGGGACAAAATAAGGTAAAGCAGGGAGACTACTCTCTTGAAATCTCACTGTTTGCAATGATGTGGTTAAGCATCCACCTTGTACAGTTTAGCTCAAGATATTAAGCATATTTTGACTATACTGGACATTAATTTTGAAGCCTTCCATTCCATCATCAAAGATCTCAAGACAGTTACCACATTCTCCATTCTCCATTCTTCATTCTCCATTCCATTTGATTATTTTTTATATACTTGAGGTGCTCTTTCTAGCGTGATATTTAACATGGTACCCTTACTTGTGAGGTGTGGCGATGTTGGGAGTTACAGAATTATATGGGTTTATTTAAATCCTCAATGCCTTTGTATATTTGAGGAGTTTTATCCATTTAATGTCTTAAGGTTTTGGATTGGACCCTCTAACATGGTATTTCTACACATAGGGGGAGCGATGGAGCGTTGAGAGTTATAAAGCGGTATAGGTTCGTTTAAGTCTTTGGTGCCTTTGTATATTTGAGGACTTTTATCCATTTAATTATGTAAGGTTTTGGGTTGGACCCTCTAAAAGAAATGTTATGTGGTTCAAGTTAAGACCTCTCGTGTAGCTATCAAGTTAAGACCTCTCACATAGCTAGCTAAGAGATCTAGGAGGAATTCCCTCCACCCCCTTTGGAGGTCTCCAAGTTCAATGCAAGCTTGTGAGACTAAAAGGTATCAATCGGTTGGTTCAGTCCAGTTGCAGTTGGGTTATTGTTGTTGTTGGGCCAACCTAGAACATTAGTTTGGTTTTTTATCAATTTGTAATTGGATTACTATCGGGTTCAACCCTATTTGGTTTTGATCAGTGCATTCGGTCGGTCTAGTTTGGTTTTGATTTCTACCAATCTATAAAACCCCTAACATGAACCAAACCGACTAGGGTTTGGTTTAGTATCAGGTGATTTGAGTATGAATTCCTGACCCACCGTTGAAAAGTTAACCCATGGAGGGGTCCAGCTAACCAGTCCAACCTTGAAAATCACAGTACGTAACAACTGAAAACGACAAGGCTTCACAGGGCCTTTAGTACAGTAGTACCTCTTAATGAGCACCAGAATAAGGAGCCACCACCACACAAAATTGGCCCTGTCAGTTTCTGAAGGGAATCAATCATCTATTCATATCCATACAAGATTGCCAAGGAATCAGATTTTGAATGGAAGAGCTTCATGGTTCGATTTAGTCTTTTTAAACCTTTAATCTTACAAAGACAATGAAAAAAATTGTACTATGACAGTGGAGAATCTTATAATCGTTGTGAACAGATAAGGCCCCAGAAATACCTGAGGCTGAGGGTAGAGCTCATAAGCATGGTTTTAGGTATCGGCCTTGGATCGGCCGACATTGATATTGGATCAGTGCATGGCACAAATGTGGGGGTATAATTGTCAAAATACCCTATGATATCGGTATCATTGAGTTACAATTGTCCAATACCAACCGATACCATCCCCGTATTCAGTTCTCCAATTCGCAATACCTAAAACCATGCTCACAAGCAACAATTGGCTTTTTCAACAATGATCCAAACCCAAAATTTTAGGTAGTTTTGTTTATGAAATGTCCCCTTTATACTTTACCATCATAAAGAGGCAAGGACTATGGTTTCAAGTATCAGTATCGTATTGGCAATATTGGTTGAGATCGATTCTCGATCCCTGATCGATTCGAATCAGTTACTGGTATCATTTCAGAGGTCAAACAATAAAAAAATTGTACTTTTTAAAAAAAGCAAGGGTAAAATCGATCGATACTTGCCAATCTAATCTGGATCAATATTGGATCCGCGTCCCTAAATCCATGGTAAGGACATTGATATGAAATTTTCTTATTGACATCCTTGATATATTAATTAATTTATATATTATTTTTTATATCTTTTTATATAACACATTTTTTTTTTTCTTTTAGTGAGGATACCACTTTCAAATAAATTTGAAAACCCTTTTTAGTCATGACTTAAACAATTTTTAGGAATAAGATAAATTGGAAATTATTTTTTATTTATGAAAGAAAAAATAATAAACATAAAAATAAAATCCTGAATACATCAATGTCTGCATTAGAAATAACAATGATAGATTTTTTGTTTATGGCTTTGGAGGCCAATTGTGCCATAAGAAGGACCATGACACTAGTAGGCCTAAGCCAAAAAAGATTGAGGGAAACAATTATAGACATCCAAAAATAGAGGAACCACGCTCCAAGGCCACGATGTGATACTTTGATAAAAAAAATTAATTGTTCGCTTCAAACTTTTTTGATATTCTTCCACCCATTCAAAATTGCTTGCTTCAATCTAAGAAGAAAACCCTGAGTACTGGTTTCAATATATTTTCCTATGATCCAATGGTTAGCAGTCAATGAGGCACATTTCTTAAAGGTGCAATTAGCCCATCCAAAAAAAGTATTGTTACATGCATTTGAGACACACTAGCACAAATCATGATGATGAAATCGAAGTTGGGAAACAAGATGTCAAAAAATCAGATTGATGAGGGATCACTTGTGGTTGTTGGGTTGGTTATATGTTCTAAATATCCCTATAGAGATGACAGACATTAAGCAAAGAGAATGCCTTCGTTGATTTAGAGTGAGAAACATAAAATGAAGAGTGAATCAATTTAAATATTTTTTTATCCATGAGTAGTGTATGGAAGTTGTTAATGGAGAAATTGTAGTAGTGAGTAGTTACCTAATTTCTTGCCTGTGTATTTATAGATCGTAAGAGAGTGACTAAAGGTAGACTTTTGATTGTGTTTAACCCTAAAACAAACTCTTGGAATTCTCTAGAGTTGTGAGGGTATTCGCTCGATGGAACCAAACTGAATAATGAACACAAAGATAGAGAGAGATCCTTTAGAAATTGATCATAATAATAAAGTTTGGAGAACTAGGAATCTAAGATAGGTCGATGGAGATTTTATTAAAAAGGAAAATCTTATTATAATCGGAAAAATGTGTTGGTTTTAATAATGATGAGTCATTTTTTAATTATCTAAACCTGTTTTAATCCCACATTGAATAACTTTTGAGGATAAAATAAGAGGTACCAAAAAGAAGGTTACAACTTCTCACTTCACCATTATGGTAACAATAAGAGGCACTCTAAAAGGGAGTGTTATTGAAATATGTGGCATGAATTTCTAGATAAAGTATTTTTAACTGAAATCCATTGACTCCATTGGTTGAAAGGGAAATAGAGGGAAGGGAAGTGAATTCAGAATAATAAAGCGAAAACTTTGTAATTGTTACTTCATGATTCCATGACTATGAAAATGATCCCCTCCTGTGTTTATTAGTGCAAACTTGAATAATAGGGAAGCGGAAGAGATGAAACAACTAGGTTGAGAGTATCGAGCTTGACACGTTTATTGCCTGACCTAGGTCGGTCCAATTAATCCCCGATATATTTATTAAAAGGGCATTCACGATGTAGGTAACGAACCCATTGGGCGCTCGACCGAATCGACACGTTTTTATGCCCAACTTGAACCTACTTGTTGTAGCCTGACCTAGCCCAACCCCCTTTGATACTACATAAAATTCATATTTTGCCACTACTAGTAAGAAATTAATTAAGCTTTCTTACCCTTTGCTTTGTAGTAGGATTTAATTTAATTAAGCTTTATTTTATAAGTTGTAATGGTCATAATCTCTTCTTCTTTTTTTTAAAGAACAACCATAATCTCATATCACTTATCTTCTTTATTAAATATTTGCGTCACATATTTCTGGGCCTTCAACCCACTTAAGAATAGAATTTTAAGGTAGGCATGTTTAGAGTCTGTTTAGACTTAAATGTTGTTTTATGGTTGTCCTTGTTGGCAACTCGACCACGTGGCGATGATGATGTGGTCAGTTTGGGTGACATAGATGAAAATGATGACATGACAGTGTTTAGTATCACCGATGAGATAACAGAACTATTTGGTATACATGGAATGGTTTGATACATCCTTAGTATGTGATGCGGGTTTCTGGGTCAAAACTGACAAAATTGGCCTATTTACGATCGGAGGCATTTTCGGCAGTGAAAATGATATTTTTGGAAGATTGTTTCTTCATAAAAAATATATATTGTAATTTATCTAGTCCAGTGCATCTGATTTTGTCGCATTCCGACACCGTATGAAGATGTTACGGCATTTATGGCAGTCGAGGGCAGTTTCGACATTGAAGATGAATTTTTTAAAGAAAGTGTTCTCATGTAACAATACGAAAAAAATCCAATCTTTCCAACGGTTCTGATTTCATCACGTTCCAATTCCGTATGAGAAAGATACGTCATTGGAAAGGTCTAGGGGCATTTTGGTCTTTTTACATGGATGATTCATATGATTGAGTCTTCTGAAAAGTCGTAGAGAGTCCAGTTACGGTTCCAATGCACTTCGTTTCATCTTGATTGGATATCGTATGAAAAAGTTATAAGTGTTTCTGTAAAGTTGGTTCGAAAATCCTAACCGAAAATCCATCAGTATGCTCTCGGTGTTGGGTGGATTTTTCGGAATTTAGTTTTGAAAAATTATGGGCTTTTGTGTAATTTTGAGATTTTAAAGGTCTTAGTTGATAAGGGGTGTTTAGCACTGGAAATATGAAAGCAGGGGCTTATGTATATATAAGAGAATCAGAGGGATCCTTAATACACGTCTCAGATTGAGCCACGTCGGTTAGATTCAGATCTAACGTCTCGTGCAAGAGTTAGCATTGAAGATGCTTATACGAGGCTTCTCATTAGTAGAGTGTATTATATTTAATGGTTTGGCGCTTCACCTGATCATGTTTCCTATAGTGTTACGCATGTGCAAAAAGGGCTACAGATAGATGCCATTTAATTTGATCTCATGAGATCTAGATTAAACTAGATCTAAAGATCTTCATCCAACGGCTGTAATCTGTTTCAGCCTTCATGAGAGATAGCCGACAACCACCATATTTTGTGCTGATGTACCCAATGGCACGTCGACAACGTATCTGACGATGTCAGCGCTTGCGTCACGCTGACATCATCAGTTGACTCAGTTATTCTAATCTTACGGTCAAGATTTATTAGCCGTTTGAATAATTTAACGGTTGAGATAAAAAATGGATTTTGGATTAATCCGATGGCCCAGATTTCGCCCCTGTTGCGTGCGCCGCCGGCGTAGCCTACGCCAACCTCCGAAGATTCTATTTTGAGTGTTCTGGTTGGTCCAACTTCAAATGGCCATATCTCCCTCATTTTAATTCCGATTTGAGTGATTCAAGTTGGAGATTCTTCATCTCTCCAAGATCTACATACCAGAGGAAGAAATCGGGCAGAAGGGTTGCTGAGGTGGTCGGAAAAACGAGTTGAAGCTCGTGGAAGGCTAAGGGTTTGAATGAAAGACTTCGATCCTCTTGCACTTCATCCATAGCCCCCATTAGAGGCTTAGGAAGCTATTGAAAACCAAGGCAGCAAGCTCTATTGGTTATTGCCAAGAGAAAGAAAAAGAAAATGGAAGAGAAGAGAAGAAGAGGGAAATAGAGAAGAAGTTTTTCCCTTTCTTTGTGTGTGTTTTGAATGCCTCTCAAGAAAGATTTTCTCAAATCCAATTAATGGAGTTTGATGGTTCTTGTTGAGAATACTATTTTTTCATTAAAGCTTTATTTACAAGGAAGACTAGAAGAGGAGAAGTAGAGAGAGAGAGAGGAGTGTGTGTGTGAATGTGAATGCCATTGTTACTCCATGAAAGTAAAGACAAGGAGAAAAGAAAGAAGAAGAAGAAGAAGAAGAACATAGAATTTGGTTCTTGTGAGTTGCTTCAAGAAACCCAAGTGCCAACCGGGGTTGAAGCATTGGCGGCACCGAGAAAACGTGGTTCTGGTCCGCATCAAGTGGAGATCGACATTATTGCATCTCTGACGGTTACTCCTTGCCAAGGTAACCTCACTTTTGCCAAATTTCCATTATTATAAATCATTGTAGGCAAGATGTTTGATAAAATGCCTAAGTGATAGTTGTAGTATATTTGGGAAAAATTTGCATGTATGAGTGCTTCACTATAGGACATTGTTATAAGCCAAACATTCCTTTTTATTGGTGTTCAGTGGGTGCTGGACACAGGAGCTATGTGTTCCTTAGTAGGTGCAACTATCTAAACCTATTTGCCGTGGGTGCGGCCTCTCAGATCATTCTGAGAAAACTAGGGTGAAGACCTAGCCATTGTATGTCATTGGTGGAAACTGGGAATGTGTTTCCTTGGCTGTGGGTGCAGTTATAATTAGTATTGAGTAAATGCTGAGCCCGACAGTAGGCATTACTCTGTGCATGTAGGCAACTGGCCGAAGCACGTATTTCTTGTGTTGTGGATGTATATGCTCATATTTGTATTGTGGATTGGAGTGCTTGGCTGCAGAATGGGTGTGTACATCTGGTAGACCTGACCACTTGGTGGTGCAGTGTGAATGTGCATACAACTGTGTATGTATATGATAGTGATTACCGTGTGAGGTTTATGAGACAGCTCTGGGCAACAATACAGGTTATGTGAGTAAGTTCCGTGCAACAGTAAGAATGGTCAGTAGTATACATAACAGCTCTGAGCAGCATTAATAGAATGTGCTATTAAAGTGTAAATAGTGATTGCCACATCAGAGGTACAGTTGGAAAATGAAAAAATATTTGGCACACTGATTCACCCCCCTTCTCAGTATCAATCGGGACCCAACATTAAATAGGTTTGTAGACTGTTTAAAGCCAAGTTAAGCCCGTTTAAGGAAGCCCGACACCGACCGCCCCGATTATAAACTGTACCATGTCCCCCAAAGCTAAGCCCATTTACTGAAATGGGTGTTCACGGTGCAAGGCTTCCAAGTAGTCAAGCTCGATTAGGCCTGATCGAGACCTGCCTGGCCCGACCGATTGACACCCCTAGTACTATACATCTATTCTAAATTTTCAATAGCTTCGTTTTGTTATAAGAAAGAACTTTGTTTAGCCTGAAACTTGACTTGTAACTAGGGGATCTTGGGATCTACATTTCCTTAATATTTTAGTTCAATCCTATCCATGGATTTAAGGGATGGTATCGAAATGTCTGATATCGATCTAGATCGGATTGGATTGGTATCTATCGATCAATTTGCCCTTGCTTTTTTAAAATGTATAATTTTTTTTTACTATTTTATCCTAAAAACGATATGGACAACCAATTCAGATCGACCAAGGATCAGGGATCAATTTCAATCGATATGGCTGATACGATACCAATACTTGAAACCATTCATCCTATCAACCATTTAGTAGAAGTTGCTATCCGACTAAGACACTTGTTATCTGGACCATCAGACGACAAAGCTTTTACACCCCTTGTGTGTTTCACAATCACTTTCAAGTGTTTGGAGAGGACTAGTGGTCTCATTTTGATGGGAGTATGGGTCTCATTTCGTCAACTCTCATAGACCTTAAAGAAAATAAAAGAAAAAAAAGTACAAAAATTATACTTTTTTCTTAGTTTAAGAATTTTTTTTGGGAGAATTACGTGATTACCCACTATTGGGTTTGTCTTTACAAAAATAACCATGTTATGTTTTGTTGAACGGATTTACCCAAAACTAGTTTTGCTATTACAAAAATACCCACAATAGTGTTTTTCATATGCCTTCCATCATACGCCTACCAGTTGTGCATGTGTTTTCTTACAATCGGTTATAATGTTTCCGATATAACTCTTAATTCTCTCCTCCAATCAGCCCTAAAAGGTCCGATGTCTATCTTTACACCTGTGCCATGTTCTTCCTCATTCCCCACCCCACCGCCCTCCACTGTAATCTTGCCCCATGACAAGTAGAGGAGCTCATATGGCATCGGGGTTCCATTAGAATACCGAAATTGAGCTCAACATTCGGTTGATGCTTATTGGGAGATTCCTGTAACCCATCCCCCTGCAACCTGACCACTGTTAGAGTTATTGGTAGTGGTATGCGTGTTTCTGTGAACTTTCAAACAATCTTTACCTCATCAGGCTCCCTTATATATGTGGAATTGATCTCGGTAAAGCTTCCCTCCTTAAGGTCGACCTTAACTCTATTAATTACACAGTGAAGATAGAAACACACGCACATTACCAACATCTCTGAAATCGATAATTGAAACAAGAGGTGCTCTGAAAGCGATTGGTCTTAACTTGATATTTTCTCATCTGAAAAACTTTGTTTATGGGGTTTTAGTGTTTTTGAGTAACTTTGTTTATGGGGTTTCTAGGGTTTTGAAGGTTCAAGCAATTGGTCTTAACCGGATATTTTCTCATTTGAAAAACTTTGTTTATGGGTTTTTAATGTTTTTGAGTTACTTTGTTTATGGGGTTTCTAGGGTTTTGAACGTTCCCCCTTTTTCTTTTTCTTCTACTTCCGTTGGGTTTGTATATCTGATTTGTTGGGTTGGTGATGTGCTTTGTTGTTCATTTTGACGTCAGTTCATTGAAGAAAGGAGTAAAGTAGTGAAGGAGAGAGGAGAGAGGAGAGAGGAGGGAGGAGGTAGGAGGTGAATGAGTTTGTCAGGGGTAAAAGTGTCCAATTCGTAGGTATACAAATGACAAAATATATGGAAACACTGTTTTGGGTATATTTGTAATACGGAAACTTATTTTGTGTAAATCTTTTGAGTGAAACATAACATGGGTATTTATGTAAAGGCAAACCCAATAATGGGTAATCATGTAATTTTTCTATTTTTCTTTATACTTGGAATGTCGTGATCCAAGAGAAGATTCAGCTTTTTTAATTTCAAAATTTCAAAATTTCGAACTGTGAATTTTTTGTTTTTTTGCTAATTTTTTTTTTTTTGCCAAAAACACATAAAAACATAAGAAAATACAAAAGTTTTTTTTTTTTTCTTTTAATGATAACCAAATATATATACATTTTTTTTTTTTCTTACCATTCATTTATTTTATTTTCTTCTCTTTTCTAGATTCTTTTTTCTTTTCAATTTTTTATTTTTCTTCTCTTGCCTAGCAAATAGCCTAATTTTCATTTTTCCTGTTGTTCTTTGCATCTAAAAAAATTAAAGAAAGGCCCGGTTTCAGTGTTTTGGTTTAAAACGAGAAAATGGTCTTATTGAAATTATCTGGAGAAGCAGGGGTAATTGGGTTGATGCTCACGGATGCTCGACTACTGGCGTCGCAGTAGAGAGATCCAAACTGGTCTAACGCAGTTCCGCAGAGTCTCAGTGCTCCATTTATGCCGGCGACGAAGCAAAAGCGATGAACTTTGTGATGGGGAGCCCTTGCTTTCTGCAATCGCCACTGTATCAATCTCTCACACCCTCTTCTTCTTATCCTCCATGTCTATCCTTCTGTTCTAACCCGAAAAATGTAAAGCCCAAAAAGAAAAGTAAAAATAAGAGCACAATAGCCATTGCTTCTCTGAGCCCGGAAGGCCCCAGTGAGACCAAGTTCAACAGAAGGAGAGGAATCTTTCTTCTGGGTATCTCTTACTTTTCATTCATTCAGTCCAAGGCGAGAGCTGCCGATGCTTTGACGAAAGGTTAGTTCGAAATTCGATGTATTTTTCCTTTTTTTTCTCTGGGTTTGCTTTTGATGGGAATGGAAGATTATTGAAATTTGACTTGAAAATTGAAATGGGAACCAAGTTTTGAAATGGGTGAGGTGGACTTCTTGTTTTTTCCCTTTTGTTAGTGCTCTGGGTTTCTCTTGCCAGGGAAAAAATGGGGGAGTGAGGAGGAGAAGAAACATTGTCAAGGGTTCTATTGATGCTGAATAACTCTGTCATTGGATTGTCTATTATGCTTGAATCGTTCTCTGTTTGTAAAGGCAGTAGGTCTTTGGGCTTTGCAACATGGCTGAGTTCTGATATGTTACCTTGCTCTAAGTCTCCCTATTTTTGCACTTGATGAATTCCCCCAAACCCACCCACCACACACCCCCCCCCCCCACAAAAAAAAAAAAAAAAAAAAAGAAAAAAAAAAAAAGGAACAAGAAAAGAATTTCTTTGAGTTTTTTCTATCTTGGCCATGAACAGAATCGTCGAAGCTAATGGGATGACAAAGAAATTGCGTAGAAAATTCCTCATGTTTGTGCTGATTTGCAAAAGAAATTAGTATCCAAATTGTGATTAGGAACCATGTTAGGATGCAATAGAGGCACAGTAAAATGATGATATGAAATCCTACCAAAAAAAATGATGATATGAAAACTAAACCAGCTGGGTGGAGGAATACGGTCATGATGGATGCTATAGCCATAAGAGCTACATCTTGACAGTAATTCTCAAGACGAGTTGTTCATGTCATATGTACAATTAACGGAATACAACAACAACAAAGCCTTATCCCAACTTAATGGGGTCGGCTACATGGATCCAAGAAAAGCCAAAAAGAATAAGTGTTTATGATAACTATGCCTCCATTCAATTGCTTTCTTTGTTCTGCTTACAGCCTAACAGTTCTAGACCCGGAAACTTAGGCCCTCTTTGGTATGGTTTCTATTTCTGTTTTATCCTATTTCTGAGAAGAATTTGTGAGACAAATAGAAATTGTTTGTTAATTAGTGGACCTAGTATATTCTAGAATGAGAAATAGGTTGGGTATGCCTTATGTGTAGAATAAATTCTGTAATGCTGATATTATTTTATGGCAAACATTCACATCACAAGGTCTGTGTTTTTTTCAAAATCTCACAAGACATGGTTGTGTCTCCCACATTTCAGTCCTTTGGTTCCCTTATGCTTCCTTTGCCACGTAATGGTTGGAAATGAGGACAGGTAAATGCGGCAAATTCTATCTCCAAATCTCTCTTCCATTGTAGAAATAGCTTTTCAGACATGCTTCACCCGATGCATCATCCCTAACTTTTTCTACCAATGGCATTAGATATAACGAAACTACAAACCCAACTGAGATTGTAAATAAATCAGACTAAGTTGAAATGAGAATCATTCCAGTGGTTCTTAACTTCATGTTATCCTCCAGTACTACTAGCATTTCAAAGCCTGCCACGGACCGCCATCATCTGATTGACCCACGATATCAAATCAAAGGACAACTATAGGGACCCTAGGCACACTGTGGTAAAATGAAGTCTGATAACACTGAAGTGGGGTAATGGGATTACAAATCAAAGCAAGTAGATTAGTGATGTGAATTTCGAGCCGAAAAAGTCGAGCCTAACTCTGCTGAGTAAGTCCCTAAATTTCAGATTTAGAGCTTCGAGGAAGGGAGAAAAAAAAAGTGACTTTGGCATAGTGTCCATCTCTATGCCACATTTTCCATTGGAAATATTGAATGAATGAATTTCCAATTAAGAACCACTACACAAAGCAAGCGAACCTGAATATTTGGTATCCATGCAGTATAACAAAGACAGACAGGGAGGGAGAGCTTGATACCCACGTCTGTATGACCATCAAAATATCAATGTCACTAGGACCATAACAATCAGAGAAGAATTTGGAGTTTTGACCATTTGTAAAATGGAGGAGCAGAGAGAGGTCCACGTAAGCAGCAATGATCAAACATCACTTCTCATCTACAGGCTCTACATAGGCTTGGCCCGTTCCCGTACTAAGTAATGTAGATTAACGCGACCATGTTATGGGAAACGTCCAAATGCTCCAGATTTTTCATCTGGCTGACCACAGCAGGGAGTAGACCTTGAAGAGGGTTGAAGCTAACATCAAATACAGTAAGCTAGGTTGAGATGGCCGATCTGAAGTAAGGGCTTGCCAGTGAGTTGTCATTCATAAAGATGATCTTGAAATAACCTAGAGGGGGGTGAATAGGTTATACTAGTGGAAATTAACTCTTTTCGATGTATGGGTCCCAAGTGTGATTTCAAGTTAAAAACGATGCTGAATAAATAAAATAGGCGCAATCACACAACACAAGATTTATAGTGGTTTGACTCAATCCGAGTCTAGTCCACTCCCTACAAGAATCCTCTTGTAAGGTATTCCACTAGTTCTCCCTTTTATTACGGTAGGTAGGGAAGTAAACCTTTACAATCTTTTTCACGGATAAGAGTATCCTTATAAATCTCTTTTACAGGTAGAGAGGCGCCTTTACAATCTCTTTTGGAGGTAGAGAGACACCTTCCTCTTTTTAGGATAAGAGAATCCTTACAATCCTAAGTACAGTCTAGAATTGTAAAAACATAAATAAATAAGAAGTAGTGGAATAAGAGGAATACCTCAAGTGTGGTGCAAATGATAAGAATGAGAGATGAATGATGCACCTTTTGTAAAGTCCTCTTTTATGGCTTTGACTTGCACAGGAGAGAGTGAAGGACTTGATTAAGATTTGAGCCTTTTGTTGGGATTAGAGTAATCGAACGACTCAAGTAGAATAGAATAATTTTAATGACTCTTGAATGCTTACAATAATGCTCTTAATGCTCTTTCTTAATACTTATTTAATTAAGAGTGGTTTGGGTATTTATAGGTGAGCTTAGTGAAGCATTTTAGGTAGGAAATCAGGCTCTAACGGTCGTATTCTAGGACCACCGGTCGACTGCCATCGGTAGACGGTCGTATTCTAGGACCACCGGTCGACTGCCATCGGTAGCCGGTCTACCGAAAAGAGCCGTTGAGGTTAAAAACTAGCCGTTGGAGCTTTTCCAGGGAGGCACCGGTTGACCGGGACTTTCTACCGGTTAACCGGCTATGGTACAGTTCCGGTCGACCGGGGCTTTCTACCGGTCGACCGGCTGTGGTCTCGGACAGTTCCAGTCGACCGGGGCTATCATCCGGTCGACTGCCAACATGACAGACTGTTTTGACAGAATGCTGTCATACTGACCAGTCGTCAGTGTTTTGATCATAACTTTTCGGTCCGACCTCGGATTGACCTGAGATCAGTTGTGTTGGAATCGCGACTCAATTTCCTACAACTTCTATGAAGGTTTCATCTCCTGATACTGAATTTAAGATTACCCAAAATGCCCTTGAGTCAGGTTAATCTGTTTTCACAGTTTTATTAGAGCATATTGCACTCTACCACCTAAGGTCATTCTAGTATGATGCATGAGGTGCGTACGTATGCAATGTGTGTACAATTTACAAAATATATTCTCTATCCTATGGTCTTCATCTTGGGTCTTGATATCTTCATCATTATGGGTCTTGATGTCTTCATCTTCGGTCTTGAATGTCTTTATTATCTTGGGTCTTGAATGTCTTTAAGCTTCAAGGTCATGTCTGCATGAGTTCAAACCTTGATGTTTTGATTCGACCTTCTAAGTGTTTCTTTAAACTGATTACACTTTCTTCAAGCTAATCACATTTTATCAAACCAAGTTAAAGACGTATGTTTGTTTGTTAACACCAAAACATAGCAAGGAGTGTGGGCATGTTTCCCAACAGATCTCATTGAGGATCGGGCCCATCTCGCAAATGCTGCCCGGGATGCATCCACCCAGATCGCTGTCAAACATGATCAACACCGAGATGGGGGGTTGCCCAGGTTCTCAGGGATGCTGAAGTGGAACCGCTTGTCACGAAGAAGAATGCATCGAGGTCTTTGATACGTTTGTTTAAAGAATAATGTGAAATGGCCAGGATGCCCTTGATTTGAGCTGTTATGAACACATGCTCATTAGTACTTTAGCACAAAGTAGGCATAAAAAGATTTTTGCTTGAGAAATAGAATGAGGTCCTCCTCTATTTCTAGATTTTTGTGAGAAACAAAGGAGCAATCATACCAAACAACTGTAGAAATAGAAACAAAAATCATATCAAAGAGAGCCTTAGGTCATTGTTGCATCATTTGGACTGTTGAGGTTTGGCATCTGCAAGACACACCCACAAAATCCTATGGACATGTTTTAATAGCTCATAAAGGGCATGTTTTTTACAATATTATGAAAATGAAGGTAGCTCATATTATCCTTCTCTAGATAGATTAATTAGGAAAGACAGTTTGGCATTTTGAGCTTTGAACATGTTGTAGATTGTTTCAGACTTGTCTATGTTCATGGACAACTCCCTCCTGTGGCCTAATGTAGTCAGCCTAATATGAGGTCCTTCAAATTGCTGATAAGCATCCGTGCCTTCTATAGATAATTTTGAAGATTTTAGACCCAACTCTGAAGTTTTACAGTTTCTGTTGTGACATCAACAATTCCTTATTGATGTTTCTTTTTTTGTTTCTTTGTTCTTTCAAATGAACTAATTTTATTCCTTCATCTGATCAGAGGAGCAAAGCATAATAATGCCAGGGAGCAAAGGTGTTCAAACAGCTAAAAATATTCAAAAGGAGGTGTGAACCTCTGCCCCCATTTTTGTGCTGCAGAAATAACGGAACAGATTTTAGGGCTAAACTTCATTCAAGCTTGAAATATCTGAAATTGGATAGCTTTTGTGTACAGAAACTACATCAGGGAGAAGCACAACCAAATCCATTTGTGGCTCTTTTGACTGCAGTTGGCATCCTTGGTTCAGGTGTGCTTGGTGCATTATATGCATTAGCCCAGAAGGAGAAGGCAGCTGCTGAAGCAACAATTGAATCTGTATAACATCTCCTTACCTCTATATTAAAGTTATTTTATTTTTCTTGTTATTATTGATCTTTTTGGTTCTGTTTATATTCTAATCTTATTGTGTTACTAGAAGGTTCATCTAAATGGACCAGTGGTTTTTAATACTCATGCATGGTTTGAGATGCAGGTAAACACAGAACTGAGTAAAAAAGAGGCAGCCATGGTTTTGCTGCGGAACAGTGCTGAAAGAATGCTACTGAATGAACAAGAAGAGCGGGCCAAGCAAATTAGAAAGGTAAAGGAAGAACAGCAGTCATTGTTAGAAGAAGTGGCTTCTGTAAACAATACAGTAACAGGCTTACAGAAAGAGCTACAAAATGAGAGAAGGTTGGTTGAGGAATTTAAGGTCCAGATGGATAGAATTCAAACTGATCTCAGGAAGGCTGTCGAGGACAAGAACATTCTTGAAGCCAACCTGAAGGAGAAGGTTGACTCAATTGAAGTGTTGCAGGAAAGGATAAATTTGCTAAGTCTAGAGATGAAGGAAAAAGAAGAAAAGATTAGAAATCTCAATTCCTCACTTGTGGAGAAGGAGATGGAGTGTAAGAACTTGGATTCTATCTGCAAGCAAGCCAAAGCTGACCTAGCAGAAGCAAATATGGAAATGAAAGCTGTGAAAGAGCAACTCTTTAGGACTCAAAAAGAACTGGATTTGAAGAACTCTGTAGTAGATGATCTGAATTCCAGAATACATTATTTAAATGCTGAAAGAGATGACAATAACAGAAAGTTTGATGGTCTTCAGGAAGACTATAACAACCTGAAGTTGTCTTCTGAAAAGAAGGCTGCCTCAGATGCTGAACTCTTGGCAAAAAGGGGGCAAGAACTTCATCAGCTTGAAGAAAAGCTTGAGCTTGCTTTCAATGAGGTAAACAGGAACCAGGCTTCAATCTCCAATTTGATGCAAGAAAGGAATGATTTGAAGAAAATGCTGGAAATAGAGGTAAGCAAGGTGAAGAACCTGAAATATGAGCTCCAAAACACTAAGGAAACTCTTGGAGTTTCAAGGGTTGAGATCTCCGATCTGTCAAAAGAACTGAAACAATCAAGAAAGTTATGCAAAGAGCTCGAGTTTGAAGTTTTGAAGATTAGGGCTGACTTCACCGAAGTGCAGGAATCATTAAAGAAAAGCCTGGATGAGGCAAGGTCAACTTCGGAATTATCGTCAAGTGAGCTTGCATCAGCAAAGGCACTTCTGAAGAATACTAAAGAAGAGCTCCAAATTGTGTCCAGTGAGCTGGCAGATGTAACAGAAACTCGTGATAAAATAAAGAAGGAACTGGTTGATGTCTATAAAAAGGCAGAAAGTGCTGCTCAGGGTTTAAAAGAAGAAAAGCAGAGAGCTGCTTCTTTGAAGGAGGAACTACAGGCATCAGAAAAGAAAATCTTAAAAGACAAGGAAGCAAGAAAGCGTCTGGAAATGGACGTGGAAGAGGCCACCAAGTCACTTAATGAGATGAATAGAAATGCTTTAATGCTTTCAAGAGATCTAGAGATGGCTAACTCTAGATTTGCTAACCTTGAAGAGGAGAAAGATATAATTTACAACTCCCTTGTTGAGCAAAAAAATGTCTCACAAGAAGCCCGAGAAAATGTGGAAGATGCCCATAACCTTGTAATGAAGCTTGGCAAAGATAGGGAGAGTTTTGAGAAAAGAGCAAAGAAGCTTGAAGAGGAACTGGCTTCTGCAAAGGGCGAGATATTACGGTTGAGGAGTAAGATGAGCTCATCAAGAACTCTTGTAAATGATCCACATCAGGAAAAGTTCACAGGTGAGAACAACACTTCTGTTGCTGTGAAGAGAATTAGTAGGAGGAGGAAGGGTGACACCCAGTCCGATGCTTCTTAATAAGCTGTTAAATTTTGTTGTTTGTATTATGCTTGTTATTTTCTTTTTGTGGAGCCCTACTATATCATCAGGCTTCTTGATTAACAAAGTGGAAGGTCCAGATTGGGACACATCTCTACAGTACTGTATGTGTAATAACTGTATTCTTTTAGGTAGAACAAGAGAAGTGAAAAGGGAAAAGTGTATTTTTATATGTTAAGAGAGAAGAGATTACAATATCCTTTCTCAGTAGGAAGAGATACTTGTGTAGTTGCAGTCTCCATGCCCTGTGTTTTTCAAGCTTTATTTTGATGGTTGCTCACTTGTTAGCCCTGGCAGTCTGGTATCAATAGAGCAATCTCTGATTGGGAGGAGGGAAGAATTCATCACAACTAATTGCGTTCAAGTTGACCATTTAAACAGGATTCATGATATCATTGTTGAAGGTGAATTTGACACTCCTTGCAGGCTATCTATCACACATGATTACAAAATTTAAAATCATCTCCTCCTCAATGTGAACTTGACCATTTAAGAGGATTCATCATATCAGTGTCGAAGGTGGATTTGACAGTCCTTGCAGCATATCCACCTTGATCTACCAGTACGATTTATGAATCTGTCAGCAGAGCATAGTTAGCAAAATAACTGTGGAAGTGGAGTGAGGGAACAGTGGGATGGAGAAGAGAATAACAACTTAGAACATGAACCTGAAGTTTAAAAAAGGCAAAAAACAAATAAGTGAAATGAATGATTGATTCGACCACAGTGGGAGTCGAACCCACGACCTTTTGATCCGAAGTCAAACGCGCTAATCCACTGCGCTATGCGGCCTTTTATGTGTTGTAAGTGCTATTAAATTTTAGTGGTTTCGATAATCATTAATAGTAATTTCCCACTTTTACTGCGAAAAAAAGAAAAAGGAAAATAACCAAGACGGTAAATGTGTTTGGTTACATAATTCCTTAGAAAGTCTTTCTACTGAAACGCGATTCTTTTATTTTTTTTTATATATATTTAATTGTTTGGTTGTTTTTTGAGTTGGTTCTACTTGGGAATATTAATTCATTTGAAACACCTTGCAAAGCTAAATGTGGTTCATCTGAGAAATAAGGTAAATAGAAAAACTCTTATTTGACACACATAATCCTAGCCCTCATATAAATAATTCATATTAAGTGGTGATTCGAAAGAATCACAAAAATCAGGATGGGTAACCAAATAGTTTTCCGAAAAATTTAAAAATAAATACCATTCAACAGAAATACTCTCTATTGACTCATTTCCAAATCCGAAATAAAACTCCAATGAATTATGTAACCAAACACATCCTAAGGGATCATGAAATGAAATTGATAATGGATAGAACTGTTGGTGTACGATGTCTTGTATTCCGTCAGGGAGTACTGGTGCAGCACCTCGACAGGCAGAACGGCGGTCCAGCTAGCCGATTAGCAGGCCGTGAGGGTTGCAAGGCGGTAGGAGGCCCCCTACTAGGGGAGCACAACCCCCCACTCGAATTATTTTTATTTGAGGGCAATTGTGTACTTTCTGGATTAGGGTCTTTTCGCTATATATTTATAGCAAGGGTTTCTTTCTCTGTAATGCAAGCAATACTGAGAGGTATGTGGGACGAGCACTGTAACCCTATTCTCCATTGATAGTGAAGCAGGATCTCATCTTACCGAGGACATAAGCAATCTTGTCGAACCTCATAAATCTGTGTCCATTACTTGTTCTTGTTTTTCCATTATCTTCTTATCAGAGCTTTAGGTTTTTGTTTTCTAGGGTTTACTATCACGATGGTAGGAAAGAGTTCGAATGTCAAGTATGATATCTAGCGGTTCAATGGGAAGAACAATTTCACTATCTAGAGTCAAAGGATGAAGAATCTTCTGGCACAATAGGGTTTGACGAAAACGTTGTTGGGGAAGTCGAAGAAATCTGCAAAAATTACTGACGAAGATTGAGAGGAGATGGAGGAAAAGGAGGTAAGTGCTATTCGATTGAATCTTTCTGAAGATGCCCTATAATACATTGTGGGTATCGAATCTGCACTGCAGTTATGGGCAAAACTTGAAAGCATCTACATGACGAAGTCCTTAACGAACAAGTTGTTTGTGAAAAGCAATTGTATTCTCTACGGATGGAGGAATATACAGATCTATTAGAGCATCTTAACATATTCAATCAGATCATAAGTAAACTTGCAAACTTAGAGGTTAAGATCGAGGATGAAGACAAGGCGTTACTATTACTATCATTGCTCCCAGAATCATATGATCACCTAGTAACTACTCTCTTGTATGGGAAGGAGACTATTGAGATGGATGAAGTCTCGGCTACCCTCATGTCCAATGATACAAGAAAGAAAGTCAGTAGTATGAAATCTCAAGGAGAAGGTCTTTTGGAGGTGACAAGGAGCAGAAAAGAGGGAGATCAAATCAGAAGGGATCTGGGAAGAGTTGATAAAAATCAAAAGGGGCAAGGATAAAGGTCTCTTGTTAATTGCAAGAAAGAAGATCATCTGAAGAGAGAGTGCTTGAAGAAGAAGGTGGACTTGAAGAAGAAAAGATGTAGATAAGGCATTTGAGGAAGCTAGCGTGGCTAAGAGTTCAGATGGAGATGTACTCTCTATATCATTATGTAAGAATTAACCTTCTGATTCTTGAATTTTAGATTCTGGATATTCATATCACATGTGTTCACATAAGAATTGGTTTGATACATATCAACTATATAATGGTGGGTCTGTCCTAATGGGAAATAATGTTATATACAAAACCATTGGGATAGGCACTATCAAAATCAAGATGTTTGATGGGATAGTAAGAACTTTAGCAGATGTGAGACATGTACCAGAATTAAGAAAAAAACTTAGCATCTTTGGGGGCACTTGACACAAATGGTTACAAGTACATAACAGAAGGTGGAGTTCTCAAAGTTATTAAGGGTGTTATAGTTGTTATGAAGGGACAGCTAACTGGAAACCTATATAGACTCATAGGGAGCACTGTTACAAGTGGAACATCTGTGACTACAGATGCAGGATCTGATATAGATGATACCTATCTGTGACATATGCGGTAGGGCATATGGGAGAAAGAGGATTGATGGAGCTTCATAAAAGGAAACTGTTGAAGAGAGTGAAAACTTGTAAACTGAACTTCTGCAAGTATTGTGTGATCGAAAAACAGTGCAAGGTTAGTTTCAAAACTATAAAACATAAGAGTAAAAGGGTGCTTGATTATGTACACAACAATTTATGGAGTCCTTTAACAACAAAATCTAAAGGTGGGGCAGAATACTTCGTGACCTTTGTTGATGATTACTCAAGAAAAGTCTGGATCTACTTCATGAAGCATAAAAGTGAGGTGTTCACTAAATTTAAGGAATAGAAGGCTGAGGTAGAAAGGAAAACAGAAAAGAAAATTAAGTACTTGAGAACAGATAATGGAGGGGAGTACACGTACAAGCTATTTTTAGAATTATGCAAAACTTAAGGGATTACACGTCACTTCACCATTCCAAAGACACCACAGCAAAATGATGTAGCTGAAAGGTTGAATATAACACTTATTGAGTAAGAGATTTTGGGCAGAAGCAGTGAATATGACAAGTTTCCTCATCAACAGGTCTCCATCAAAGGCAATTGATTGTAAAATTCTCGAAGAGGTATAGACAGAAAAACCAGTAGATTATTCTATTCTAAAAGTATTTGGTTGTCTAGCCTATGCACATGTTGAGAGTGAACAACGTTCCAAGTTAGACTCAAAGTCTAAGCAATACATCTTTCTTAGTTTTAAGAAATGCGTAAAGGGATTCAAGTTGTGGGATCCAAGTTCACAGAAAGTTGTGGTTAGCAAGGACGTTGTGTTTGATGAGTCTCATATGGTGAAGTCAAAATATAATTTACAAACAGTTAGTGAAAAGAAGAAGGTTCTACTGTGCAGATGGAGTTAGGTGAGTCAGAAACAACAAAAGAAAATGAGTTATCTAGTAACTTACTAGGACAACAGGAAGCAGTAGAAGTTTTCTATACTGTAACAAAGGGTAAAGGGAAGCATACTCACAAAGCACCTGTGAGATATGGGTTTGAGGACATGGTTGTCTATGCTCTCACTGTAGGTACAGGTGATCCATCTTCCTACTATGATGCTTTGAGTGATGCACAACATGATAAATGGATGGCAGTTATGATGGAGAAAATGGAGTCTCTGTAGAAGAACAAGACTTGGGAGATTGTGGAAAAAGTCAAAGGAAGAAAAATCATTTGGTGTAAATGGGTCTTTCATAAGAAAGAGACAACATCTGAGAAGGATTATGAAAGGTATAAGGCCAGACTTGTAGCCAAGAGTTATGCACAGAAGGAAGGGATAGACTATAATGAAATATTCTCTCCAATGGTGAAACACACTTCAATCAGGGTACTATTTGCTTTGGTGGTCATGTATGATTTGAAGCTTAAACAACTTGATGTGAAGACTGCATTTCTTCATGGTGACTTGGAAGAATAGATTTACATGGAGTAACCTGAAGGTTTCAAGGTGCAGGGAAAGGAAGATCATATTTGTCTACTTAAGAGGTCACTTTATGGTCTTAGACAATCTCCTAGGCAGTGGTACAAGCGCTTTGATTCTCACATGATGAAGATTGGCTACACAAGAAGTGAGTATGATAGTTGTGTTTATTATAAAGTGTCAAGTGATAATTCCATGATTTTGTTGATACTTTATGTTGATGATATGTTCATTGCTGTAAAGAACAAACATGATATAGTCTCTTTGAAGTTTTTGTTGAGTGCTGAATTTGAGATGAAGGATCTTGGTGCTGCTAAGAAGATCCTTGGCATGAAAATCTTTAAAGATAGAAATGCAGTTAAACTTTGGGTAACTCAGAAGAGGTATATTGAAAAGGTGCTAGAGCGTTTCAATATGAAAAATGCTAAGTTGGTTAGCACTCCGTTAGCTAACCACTTCAAATTATCTGAAAAGGATTGCCCTACAACACATGAAGAGGTGGAGCAGATGTCTCAAGTCCCTTATGTTAGTACAGTTGGGAGTCTCATGTATGCTATGGTTTGTAGCAGACCGGATTTGTCTTATGCAGTCAATGTTCTTAGTAGATACATGAGTAATCTAGGGAAGGAGCATTGGAATGCAATTAAGTGGATCTTCAGATATTTGAGCAAGACTAAAGATATAGGTGTTATGTTCAATGGCAAGGGAAGTTTCACAAAATTGGTAGGTTATATTGATTCCGACTACGCTGGTGATTTAGACAAGAGGAGGTCTACTAGAGGGTATGTATTTTCTTTGGCTAGTGAACCTATATCATGGAGGGCAATGCTTCAGTCTAAAATTGCATTGTCCACTACAGAGGCAAAGTACATGGCGGTAGTTGAGGCTGCCAAGAAAGGAGTCTGGTAGGCTGGATTGGTTCATGAGATGGGGTTGCAGTAAGGAGGTATAGTTTTACATTGTGACAGTCAGAGTGTTATACATCTTGCAAAAAATTAGGTGTTTCATGCAAGGACAAAGCATATTGATGTGAGATTTCACAAGATTAAGGAGCTTGTGTCAGAGGGTAGTATTCACTTGAGAAAAATTCATACAAATCTCAATCCTGCAGATATGTTTACTAAGCCAGTAACTACATAGAAGTTCGAGTCTTGTTTGGACTTGATTAATATTACTCACTGTTAAAGATGAGGGGGCGCATCAAATAGGTGTGGGTTTATACCTCTTATGAGGTATGGGGATGAAGACATCTACATGTTATCTTTACAGGAGGCCCGACAGAATTCAAACTAAGGTGGAGATTGTTGGTGTACGATGTCTTGTATTCCATCAGAGTTTAATCCAGGGAGTATTGTTGCAACACCTCGACAGGTAGGACGACAGTCCCACTAGCCAATTAGCAGGCCGTGGGGTTGTAAGGGGTGTAGGGGGCACAGCCCCCCGTTTGAATTTTTTTTATTTGAGGGCAATTGTGTACTTTCTAGATTAGGGTTTTTTCGCTATATATTTATAGCGAGGGTTTTTTTCTCTGTAATGCAAGAAATACTGAGAGGTGTGAGGGACAGGCGCTATAACCCTATTCCCCATTGATAGTGAAGCAGGATCTCATCTCACCGGGGACGTAGGAAATCTTGTCAAACCTCGTAAATCTATGTGCATTGCTTGTTCTTGTTTTTCCATTATCTTCTACATCGTTTTAGGGTTGCATTTCTACAAGAACAAACCAAACACTTTATTGGTCCAGTTCATCTGGCCCAGAATGTGCAAAAATATCCTTTGTTCAAAAGTTAGGGATGCCAAACAGTTCAATCATTTTCCCCCTATTATTATTATTATTATTATTATAATAATAATAATAATAATAATAATAATAATAATAATAATAATAATAATAATAATAATAATAATAATAAGGCTGTGTTGTATGCCCTTTCCATATTTTAAAAAACCAGATCAAACCAATGGTCAGTCGATAAAAATTAGAACAACATGTGAACCGTTAAGACCTTAACAGAAGCAAAATCTACAAGGGGCTAAATGCCCAACTAAGAGAAGTGAAACATCAAAAGTGTGGGAGATGATTGAAGGAAAGTCTCAAGAAACAATAGTGAACCTATTCCCTGGGGTGTCAACCATAGTTAGTAAGTTTGGAATAACAATGATACAGAAACAGATACAAATGACAATTGATCAGGCTAGATAGCAATGATACCTTTAATAAATTTGACGTAATAAAACATGTACGACAATGATACGGTACATATCTAATACAATTGATTTCTATAAACAAAAATACAGATTAAGAAGCATATAAGGAGATCTTAAGAGTACTATTCAAAGGTTTTTACATAAGAGGGAATGGATGAGGTGGTGTGTTATGATATTTTGGTCTCAACAGGGACTTTCATTTCTCCGGAGGATAATCATCTCCTGTTCAGCTCACCTTCGGCAAACGAAATTAAGCTTGCTTTAACAACAACTGCTTAGCTGTGATGTGCAAAATACCCATGCTCACCAGGAGGCCTCAAGTTCGAGCCTCCTGACTGTTACCTACTTCCCTACTTCCCTCCCTACTTATCCCAAAAAAAAAAAAGCTTCAAAACGCCAGATGTGGACGGATTCCCTCCTTTGTAATGTATAAGGATATTGTTAGCTTCGTTACCACTTTTTTCTCCAGGAAGCTTTCCTTAGAATAGCAATGATACCTTGATTTGTTTGATTCCTCAAGTTGGAAATCCTGGATCGATTGATCACTTCAGAACCGATCAGTCTGTGTGGTGTCTCTGTGAAGATAACGTCAAAAATTATTGCCAACTGACTGAAGACCTTACTCCTTTCTCTGATCTCACCAGCCCAGTCAGTGTTTACCCTGGGCCGCTTCCTTTCCGACAATATTTTTATGGCACACCAAGCCTTCCATTACGTCAAACGCAAGAATAAGGGCAAGAAGCGTTTTGTTGTCATGAAGCTAGACATGAAGCGGGCCTATAACCGTCTTGAATGGCCTTTTATCAACCGGCTCTTAGCCATGATGGAGTGTTGTAGCAAACTTGTCTCCTTGATAATGGCAACATTACTTCAGTTGACTACTCAACAGCAGTGTTCCATGTCAAGTAAAGCCGATCTGTGGTATCCGACAAGGAGATCCATTATCGCCTGTAATTTTCATTATATGCTCAAATGCCTTGAGTAATGCCCTTCTTGATGCTAAAAGGAGGAGCTTATACATGGTGTTAGGGTATGGAATAGAGCAGAACCTCTCACACATCTTCTCTTTGCCGACGATTGTCTTTTGTTTTCTTAAGTTAAGTTAGACTACAAGAGTTGCATAATTTGAAGGATTGTGTTGATAGATATTGCAAAGCCAGCGGTCAATGCATTAATGTGGATAAATCCTCTCTTTGTTTCAGTCTCAATGCGACCGTCTTGTCAAATTTTTTGTTTCTATAGGATCTTCAAAATGCCACATGCAGATGGTCCCTCTAAATAGGATTACCAACTGAGATTGAAATGAGTAAAACTGAGTTGTTTCATGACCTTAGTGATCGTGCATCCTCAAGGTCCATGGGTGGGCGAAGTCTATGTTAATCTATGCTGGTCATGAAGTGCTTCTTAAGTTGGTTGTTCAACCTATTCAGAATTTTGCGGCTAGTCGTTTCAAATTACCTTTGGCCATCCACAACCAATCTAGCAAGACCGTTTCTCAATTTTTCTGGGGTGGTACTAAGGAGAAAAACAAAATTCATTGGGTTTCTTGGTTTAAACTTAATCAAAAGAGAAAGGTCGTATTAGGCTCCGAGATCCCCATTTACATAACCGAGCCTTACTACCTAAAGTTGCATGGAAGTCATTGAAATTTCTCAAAATAACTTGGGCGAAGTTCATGAAGTGTCTATATTTTCTCCATTGTGATTTCCTTGATGCACCGTTGGGCAACGATCCATCTTGGGCATGGCGAAGCATCTATGAAGGAAGGAAAGTTATTGAATCAGGGCTCATTTGAAAACTTGGTTTGGCTGAGAGCATTGATCCATGGCAAGACAAGTGGATCCCTTCTACGCCCAAGTTCAAATGCCAAACTATATACCCACCCCTGATTGCCCCATTCGGTATGTCTCTGATGTGATCCTTCAAAGCTTCCGATGCTGGAATATGGAGCTGATTAAGCAATTGTTCAGTCCTCTGGAGGTTGATACCATATTGAAGATCCCCATTCCACTCTTTCCCGGTCCAGATTGTATTGTTTGGGAAGCGTCCAAAACTGGGGTTTTTTTTCCAGTGCAATCATCTTACCACTGGTTGCATTCCTTACAGCAACAAAAAGCTTTATCCAAGCCCTCTAGTTCGAAGTTAAGTAAATGCGAAACCACACCTTCTTCAGTTTGGAAGTCGATTTGGAATAATAAAACTTTCCGAAGATTAAATCCCTCCTTTAGAGAGCTTGCTCGGATGGTTTAGCATCAGGGGAAGGATTGGCACAACGTAATTTAAAGATGGATCAACAGTGAGAGGGCTGTGGAGCGGGCTTGGAAACGGTGGACCACATTTTTCTCCATTGTCCATTTGCTAGGGCAATGCGGTTGGAGCTCTATTATCTTTTTGTGTTCCCGAATACCAGCATTTCACATTGCAATAATAGGTTTCAAAATGGGACCTCTATTGGTAGTTGGGGAAACTAGTAGCTCAAAGATTGATCAGCTTAAACACCTTCCTTACTTAGTATCTATGGCTGGCACGAAATGGCAGGGTCTTTAACGGCAAAAGTTGGTCGCCTTTGGAAGTCTTTCAAGCAGCAGTTAGATCTTTGAATGAATTCATCGATGCTAGGAAACCACAATATTATCAAGGAGATACCCAACAACAAGCTCTCTCCCCCTAAGTTTGGAAGCCCCCCACAAGACCCTATGTGAAGATCAATACGGATGCATCATGGAGTTCAGGCAAGAAAAGATTTGGTTTGGGAATTATCATGCAAGATAAGGAAGGTTTCCCTATGCAGTGTCCAAACCACATTTATTCAAATCCATCCTTGATGGGGAGGCTTTAGCTATGCACAGAGGACTCCTAGAAGCTATTACTCAGTCTGTTATTACATTATTGCTGAATCTGATTGCAAGAAGTTGGTTAGCTACATTCAAGGCAACTTCAGGGCTAACCCAACTTCAATGCAGACTGTTCTATTTGATATCTTATATTTGGCATCTCAGTTTGTAGACTGTAGGTTCGTCTATATTCCTATAAAATCTATGCGCATTGTGGATTCCTTAATACGAAAGGCCCTATCAGTTGAGTATACAACGGTTTGGCCGAATTCCTTACCATGGCTGAAGGAAAGTTTTAACCCTTCTTCCATGAGTTTTTCTACCTCTAATGAATAAATATATTTTTTACCAAAAAAAAAAAATAAATCCAAAAAAAGAACCGAAAACCCAGAGTTTGGATCAGGTCCTAATATGAGAACCATCCATTCTCGTACAGTGCCCTTAGAATCCACTCACTCTCTCTCTTCTTACAGCAGACTTTCACATTGAATAAACTCCATATAAGGATCAGACACCACATGAAAATGGTTCTCGTGCAAGGACCTCATCCCGGACTTGAAAACCCATTCAGCAACAAAAACCATCCTTCACCTTGTTTTATCAAAGAACTCTTTATTGTCAAGTGCAACTGCTGTTTCCCCAGGTCCTTCCATATCACAGGCTGGCATGAAGCAAGTGGCAGTCTTTTATACAAGAAGTACTTTGCTACCATCGTCACTGACCATCTATAGCCAGAAAATCAATGAGGCCGTCTTCGTAAAAAACACCCATTTACTCCCGATTTGATCACTTTATTAGTCGAGCGATCTGGATATGATTGTGCTCTGGCGTATCGAAACTCCATCATCACAGTAGCCCTGAATCCCCCCACCGCCAGAGGCACAGTGACAGCCTCTACAATTCTCGATGGAGAATAAAATACAAGATAAAAGAGAAGAAAGAACACCAGACTTGACGATGAGCCAAAGAAACTGAAACTGGAGATGGGTTGCAGTCTCATGTTCCCTTTCTCCTTGATGGATGATCCTTCAATAGATAACTAAGAAAAGTGAGATCTCGTCAACAGGAGTTGAATGAACCCAAATCTACATGCACTCTGCTTTGATCATGAGTATATTGTCACTGCTGTGAGGATGTTGTTGCTGTAGATTCTTTAGTCTGCCGAGTGTTGTAGGACTTGCAATTAAGGCATTTCTGAGCCACAACATGAAACTGCACTTGTGAAGTAGCTCCACAGTCATTGCACAAGATCCAGACCTGTTAAGTAAATCAGGCACATACACACTGTAAGAGCTCATGAATATAGAAAACGAATGAAAGAATGGGCAGATTCAGGGATGGAGAGATGCCAAACCATTTTGTTGTTGTAAGATTCAGGCATAGGTGTGGCTGCGATCTCCATGTCCAGCTTTTCCCATACTATGGACATATCACATACGGACTTAGAGCAGAGAGGACAAGCATATCTGTTGTGCTAATCAGAGTAAATACCTCCATAGACAACTAACTCTCAAAGCAAAACAAAGAAATAGGTATCAATAACAGAACAAATACTCACTGCAAGTGCTGCTGCATTTCCTTAAAGCAGTTCTCGTGAATGGTATGTCCACAAGGTAAGGCAATCACATCATTTCTGGAGTCGAATAGATACTGCAGAACAACATGGCTAATCAGCTATGAGCAAGCCTCAAAAAAACACAAATTGACTTTCCCCGGCAGGAGTGGGCAAGGGAAGATGCAAGTAGGAATATCTGACCTCAAAACAAACAGGACAGTTGTGATGCATTGCTCCTTCCACACATGGATGGCTGTTCTTTAGCAGAGCTGAGTAACAGCAACCTTCATCACAGACCCAAATTATAATAAGCACTAAAGTTATTTTTCTTCTGAAAAGAGCACTCAAGGTGTGAGATTACAAGATACCAAACACCAAAGGCTTACCGCATTTATAGCAATGGAAGAAATTTTCACGCCCACCAATTCTACATCCAGGTATAATATTTATTAGTCATGAATTGGCGAAACTAGCAGATTTTAATCACATAAAACAACCAACCAACCCAAAAACAAGGAAAATGGAAAAATAAGTAAAAAACAAAAGCATAATACCTGCAAATACCACAGCCATTGCAGTGAAACTGTTTCTTCGATGTCTGCAAATTGGCAAAACAAGAAAGGTAAGATACACACACACACACACACACATGGGGAGGGGGGGGGAGATAGTTTGGCTACTCACATCATCATCGAACAACTTGCAATCCTCACAGAAGTAATTCCCCATGCAAACACTACAATTCACACAAAATTGCTGGACCTGGCCACAGCAGCAACCACCAAGACCGAAAATGAGTAAGCATTTCCTCTTCTTTTTCTTTCTTATTATTTAATTTGAGCAGGGTAGAGACTAATATGATGGATTTTTTTTTTATTAACAAATGTTAAGCTTTTGGATGCTTGATTAAAATTTCAACAAAAATTGCTCATAAATATCAGGATGGTGAAAACGGGTCGCCTAAATTTCTCAGAAGGCCAAGCGCAACAGAGAGGGCAGGAATCGGTGATTAGCTGAATAAGCCTGTCAAGCCTGGCTGGACCAAGGCATGGTAAAGGGAAATTATATACAGAACTAAGCCAGGTCTAGAATGCATAAGTATATACACAACTCCTTCAAAATTCATTACTTTGCAATTGTAGTCCTCATTAGACCGTTCGCATTTAAAGAATTCTAGTTACATAGTGTATATGGTCATACATGTCAACAACTATATACAGTATAACTAAGTTTAGGCCAGAGGCCTAGGTGGCCCCTCACCTGATGCTCTTTTATCCATTCCAGGCACAGCTTCACAAATCCCCATCCCTCATAAAGTTTGGAGGTTAAGAAAACACAGAAGGCTTTGGGTTCCAGGGTCATTGACACAACAAATGAGCCCCCAGTCCTAATCAGAATCTACCTCAAGATGGCTATTGTGGGCCACATCCAGCCAGCCCAAAAAATTGGAACTGGGCCTCTCTAGAGAATGAAGAAGATTTCACATTTTCCCTGAAACTCTCAAACAACTTAGAGGTGAACGAAACTCCCTTACATTGATGGGACATGGGACTCATTCAACCCTTTTGTCCTTGTCCTTGGTTTAACTAAACACTCATCAACAACCATTGCTGGGTACCCAAAAGCCATCATATGGTTGTTCTGGTTTTCCCTTGAATCCATAATCCCCATCAAGATATTAACACAAACAGCACTTGGGTATCAGCATGAGGTCTCAATAGTATTTCTTAACATTACTATAGTACATGTAATTATACTAAAAGTAACATTCCTCTGTTTCTTTTTTTTCTTTTAGGGGGGGATTATTGGTTGGGTTGTGGTTGTAATCCACATTTAAAACTCACCTCTTGTTCAGTGCCACAGAGTGAACATATGACCTGGAAAAGAAAAAGAGCCAAATTCACTAATAAAATCAAGAAAAGTACCAAAGAGAACATTGACAATGGGCAGGATCTACCTGTCGCACTTGGTGTCGAGGGAGATCATGTCTGTGAGTCCTTTCAACATTAATACTATTCTGCACACCAAAATAAAGCCAAAAGCAATTGAATATTCAATATTTCTCACAACCAAAAGACAGAGTGAAAAGGAATAGAGAGGGGGGTGGGGGGAATGTTCAAAGTTACACACCACAAACCGATTCATATCCAATTAACTTCACATTGTTCTTTTTAATTTCTAGCTGGAACTGGGGGAGGGGTTGGACCTTGAAACCTAAGGAAATAATGTTTGACAATGAGCACGGTGGTGCTTCTTCATAATTTTCTTTTTCAAGCCTCTGGCTGATATAAAGTAAGAAAGAAAAAACACACTTTCAATGTTGAAATCCATTAAACCCACTTGGGACCTCCTCTGAGCAAGGACAACTAGTCATCCAGTGCAACTTTTAAGACAAATAGATTCCAACTAAAAGTCCGGACTGAACAGTTAGTGGTAGACAAAGATGATTTCCTTGTCTGGCACATCATCGTCCTTTTTACGGGTCAATAAATGGGCACGGTTTCAAAGCAATTCTTTTTTTTTTCCAAAAGTTTGAATCCTTCGTATCAAAACAAGGTGGTTAACTTATACAGTATTTGAAATTGATTGCAAGTCACTCTTTGAGATTTCAGTTTCGACCATGTTGAAATGGAAATATTTTGGATTTTAGTCATATTCCAGTTAAAATCTGGTACATTTCAGCTGCATGTTTCATCTGACCATTTTGATAGTCTGGCTATATTTGGAGTCTTTGACCCAAAACTTCAAGAAACTCTAATAAAGCATTTCTAACCATATTGGAACATTTAAATTGTAAGAACCCACAACCAAAATGGTAGTTTGGTTTTGGACCCTAGGTTGCTAGTGTACGTTGTACCTATTTTAGTGAGAAGCAAGAAAACCATGGCGGGATGTCAAGTCAATGATTCAGGACCTGAATCACTGATCTTCCTTTCTTCTTTTTCTCATCTTTTCTTATTCTTTAAACCTTGGTGGGATGTCAAGTTAGTGATTCAGGTGGAACTCCTGAATCAATTATCTTTCTTTCTTATTTTTCTTATATTTTCTTATTATTTTAATCAAATAACAGGTCGGTTCATTCTAAGCATTATTTCAAGTCAATTTTCTAGTTCCTTTTTCCAATTGGAAATTTCTTTATTTGAGTATCTAGCTGTTTGATTCCTTTCAAATTTCATTATTATATATATATATATATTTTTCTAAGGGATGGGGCTGCCAGGGAAAATGCCCGAGTTTGAGTCTTGAGGGCGGCCACTATCACAAAAATGTCAAAGGTTAGGACCGACTCCAGACTCGGCGAAATCTTGGAGATATTCGCTAGTTTCAACATGGCCGAGATGAAACAGAAGGCAAAACCCAAAAGGAGCATAATTTTGCTAATTTCAGTCACAAAAATATATTGTTTTGTCAAACTTTCAGTAATTTTGGTTGAAAATTTCGGTCATTTCGGCCGTTTTCCCCCCAAAATAGCCATGCAAAACTCATGGCAAAAATGCATTGTTTTGCTTGATATTTTCGGATTGACCAAAATACAAGTTTTAGAAACCTGCTCCCAAGACCCCGCATAGGCGGGAGCTGCGGGACTAACACTGGGTAATGGCGCCACTTTTGTCTAAGGCTGTGTTTGGTAGCCAAGAGAAGAAAAGCAAAGAAAAGAAAAAAGTACAAAAATTGTACTATTTTCTTGGTTTAAGAAATTCTCAGTGTGTTTGGTATGTCCTGAACCACAGAAGATTCTTTTTTTGAATTTCAAAATTTACCTTGGGAATGGTGAAGTTTTCTTCTACTAACAAAAAAAAGTCTTCCCTAAAACACAAGGGAAAAAAAAAATTCTTTTTTTCTATTGGTAACCAAGCAGACATAACATTCTTATTTTCTTTTCTTTTCTTCTCTTCTCTAGATTCTTTTTCTTTACTTCTCTTGGCTGCCAAACACAGCCTAAATAGAGTACTTGACCAGAAAATTTGCCAATCAGACCAGTCTATGTTCTATTCTAATTCCAATCTCTGTTGCTGGCTCCTAATTTCCATTATTGCGATCCTAGTTTACTATTAGTGATGTAGTACAGAAGAAAAAGAGGGCCAGCAGCAAACTAGGCCGTTTGACTGTACCAAGAATGGACCAATATGTTTAATTTTGCGTGTCCAATGAGTTATATGGGCCAAGAGCTTAGTATTTCTAGGTTTGCTATTGTAATGGACCAATTCTATAACCCCAAATATTAGGGATTTGAGTCCTATACAGGATTATTGTTGGTTTCTCTTTTGTGGAAAAATTAGGCTATAAGGGATTCCTCCTTCCACACATGGGGGTTTCTTATTTTCTTATTTCCATGAAGTTTTAAATAAAAAAGGAGGAGATCATACACACCCCCAACCCCCACACCCCCCAGAAAAAATAAAATAAAAATAAAAGGAGAAAAAGATTGAACAATTTGTTAAGCTCATGCTTGCTGAGTTTTGGGAGTGACATATCATGGTTCTGTGGGATTCAGAACAGCTCAAATGTGGATGCAGTAGGGAAACCTTGGTGGGATTCCTTCTCCACAATTACGTGAGAGGCCTAATGTATCCTCTCTTTTCCTCCGCTATTCTTCTTTTTCTTCTTCTTCCATTGACAGGTCAGGCTTCTCCAAATATCTACACCCTATGCATACCAATTTTGGTCTAAGTATTCTGTTGGATTTTGAATCCTGTTCAATAATCTCTTGTGGTTTTGTCCTCAGTTTCGGAACTCATCTTAGTGCAGAAACCACTACCAAACAACCCATCTAATCCTTGGTATTGGCAGTTGTACGTTTCCTCTAGCAGTGTCCTGAAGCATCAACTTTCATGGCTTAGTTGCTATTTTTGTCTTGTTTTTATTCCTATACTCTCATCTTACTTTGTTATTTAGTTGCTATTTCCATTCCCCTACTTTATATTTTTGTTTTTACACTTTCTATTTCTTCACTTTAGTTGCTGTTTTCTTCTGTTTAGTTTCTAAACCCTATCCTTAAGTTATTTAGAACGACAATACATTGATTTAGAAGAGAGCCAAAAATCATTAGAAAGTAGAAAATACAGAGATGCTAAAATGTGTGTAAATAAAATGCACTTATACGTACATATTATAAATGTTTACACAAAATAACAATTCCGAACTAGACAAGATTCTCAAAAAAAAATTGCTTAAGGGTGAGGAGTAAGGAACAAAACTACATCAGACCCTAACCTTTGACTCGTTGTGACAATGACGACAATCAAATATCTCCTTGCAGCATGGTGCTCTGATGCGACACCTCCGCCGATAATGTGAACATCTGTGAAACAAAAAGTTGAAATTTGATTAAGAAAATTACAGAATTCTATTGAGGAGAAAAGGAGAATACAACACTAAAAAGTTCACCAGAGCATACCCATATTCCATAAATCCTTTTTCTATTGTATTGCAGTTTACATCGTCTCTCGCCTCTTCTCTGAGAATGCATTCTCCATTGGATTGCTGAGGACATATATCAGCAGCACCTGCTTCCGTGTGTTTGTTATCCTTAATTGTTTCCAGCCCATGAAGCTCAAGAGATATAGGATGTTTAACCAAAGCTTCATCCATCAGATGCAGAATGTTTCTAGGGAGTGGGAATACTGGAAGCTGGCAATAAACTACACACACCTGCACAAAGGAATGCATTTAGAACAATCATTCTACAACTTGACAGACATACTTAGTCACCCGATCAAACCAGTCAAACACGGAAAGATATCGTTGCTTTCTCGCAAACTGCTGCAGACCAATTGAAATCAGCAAGAACACAATCCAAGTAATGTTGAATATCTCCAATCAGCACAACTCCAACAGAAGGATTCATCAGAACATGCAGAGCAATAAGAACCCCAAAACAATATTTCTAGTGCAGAGCTGAGGAACTCCAGAGTCTCGAGAGGTGAATAGAAACCACAAGTAATTCATGATCACTTGAATGCTCGAGGCTGTCCAGAAACCATACTGAGCAAATTTGTGCACCAGCAACGGGTTCGCCCGAGCCTCTGGTAAAAGCAATACATAACGGAATCAAGCCCTTACGAGGAACCAAAGAAAAGTAACAGTGGGGAAAATAAGTGCAAGGATTGGGAGAAGTATTTTGGTCCAACCGTCTACCAAGGATGAGCCTACCTCACGTCGCAGTTCTGCAGACAATCTTTGCTGGCCAATGAACCTTACCAGCACGCTTAACTTCCATTATCATCCATCGCTAGGGGTTCCTTTCTCTAATAAGAAGAGTTCTAATTCAGAGTGACTTGAATTGTTTTTCACTTCATTCACCAACAGGGAATGTTGAAACAAACCCAGAAAAGAAAGTTGGGTAAGTTACAAAACTAGCCCTAACTAATTAATTAGTTAGAAATCTTCAGAGCACCCTCCCTGATCTCATGGAATAGCCACAGAATGCCTGCAACTTGTGATGGATAAACCTGCATGAAAAGTTTCTGTTCCCTACACCAATTGTTCACTTCTAAGGTAAAAAGAAAGCTATTAAAAAATGAAAGAGGAAGGTGTACTCTATGCATCCTGCTGTATTCATTAATATCATATCTTGTTCAGATTCAGGTTGGGTTTATCGTCAGGTTCTGGTGAAACAAAACTATTATCCACTTCTGCCTTAACGCTTGCAGAACCTATATCATTGCTAGATCATAATATGTTCTTTCAAGAAATCAGGTGTGAAAAATTAGGAGCACCATGACCAAGCACACCATCTATGAAACTTTGTTGGGACTGTGCTCCTAAGAAAGTTTCTTAATCAGCTTCCGGTTCAATTTATCAGCACTAAACCTCCCCAGTGCAGCTTGATTCAGATTGGTACCGCTAGATAGTTCTCCCATTAAAATGTCTTGATTCTCAGATCTTATTGTCTTTTTCCAGTTCCCCCCCCCCCTCTCTCTCTCTCTCTCTCTCTCTCTCTCTCTCTCTCTCTCTTTCGAGCAGAGGTTCTTTGAAACTGAATTTAGGCTGCAAAAATTCTACAACGAGAAATAAATTCATCTTAAAGACTAGGTACCAAAGATATTGAATCAAATTATAGTGATTAGTGAAATTAAAGGCAACATTTCCTGAAGCACTTAGGCATCCATGAGAATTTAGATAGCTATTACAATCTTTCATAGTTAAACGAATTAGCTTGTCCGCACAGAGGAGGGATTACCAACCTGTGGGTCGGTATTATGGTCACTGACAATGTTGAAAACCTGATATTCAATCGAGAAGCCTGTTCATGCCACTAATAGTTCATTCACCTTTAAGGTGTAACCAACGCTTGCATAGATTTTACTATGCCCCAACTAAATGATGAAACAAAATCCCCCTCCCCCAACTAACAGTAAAACTTATATTCTAGTAGATCAGACCCTACCCAGAGCATCCAGGTTTTTCAACTTTGCCGAATAATTTAATACAGCATAGACCCAAAACTACACATTACAGAGCTCCAATAAACTGAGTTTGCAAATTTGTTCCTTACAAGATGCATCAAAGTTTCTGCACTTAATAGATCCATCTGAAAACTCATAATATATACAAACACAAGAATTTCACTCATAGAAGAAGGGAGAAGCAACATACAGAAATAATGTAATAAAAGAGAGCATACAAGTGAACAAATTTAATCACGCAAACACAATGTAATTATCAGCAACAAATTCATTCCTACTGCTCATCAACCACATCCTTTTCCCCTGAATTATTAACACAAAGGTGTAAAAAGAATGATTCTTTGGAAAGGCGAAAAGGAAAAAAGGAGGAAAAATTGTTTTCGCATCAAGTCATGTTCTTTATCCTGTTTAAATCTACATATAACAGATTCTCAAGATCTTGCTCGGAATAAATAGATTGGAACATACTAAACGAGATTTTTAAACGAAAGCTGAATCATAACCTAACATAAACCGAATAAATTACACAATACGTATTAGGGAAACACCTAGACCATAAAATTTCTACCTAAAAATCCTAAATCCTTAAGAGCAGACACAAAAATTGCAGATTCTCAAGCTTCATACAAGAGCTTCAGATTCTACATTTTCGTGTTCTAAGTACCTACAATTTAGAGAGATTATTGATCGCAAACAATAATCCGGTTTCAGAAACTATAAATTAAACGAACTTCTACAGGAAAACGAACTTTCAATCTGCAGAGATGCAGTCGCCGATCCGATAGAGAGAATTTACAGAATAATGAACAAGTTCCGCCTGTGAGATCAAATCGAAATCTACGTTTCTCCTTCGTTTCTCCTTCGTTTCTCTTCTCTTCTGTCCGATTGGAAAAGAAATTCAAATGAGGTTTCTTATATGAAGAGAACTTCCAGATGCTTCTAAAGGGAGAATTTTAGGAGAGAGAAAACACGGTTATACGAAAACAGATGGGCTTTACAAGTGATAGGAGAGACCTTGGGTCTAAAGTAAAGTATATAGACCCCGAGAAGATACCGCCAATTTTGAATCTTTAA
The DNA here is from genome assembly GCF_013358625.1 of Macadamia integrifolia. Classification (NCBI taxonomy): domain Eukaryota; kingdom Viridiplantae; phylum Streptophyta; class Magnoliopsida; order Proteales; family Proteaceae; genus Macadamia; species Macadamia integrifolia. Next base: position 30,584,436 of record NC_056560.1, on the reverse strand, counting down.
AAGTGGAAACTGATCCTATATTCTGCATCAAGGATCAATACCTAGTTTCAACCTACGGTGTCGATTGTATTGACAAGGTTCTGTCTGGTATTACGATGTGTCTGTCTGATTGGAATATTTGGTAAGGATTTCCAGATGGGTTCTTACAAATCAAGCATCAAACTGCTGACTAGTTATATTCTTTGGTACAACCGGCTCCATTGAATCGTTTCTGTGTAAAATATCTTCTATAGTTATTACTGTTTGATGATGAGGCAAAATCTGTGATGAGACGAGTGTGTCGGTGAATGGGTGACACGTGTCTGACTTGTTGGTGATCTGTGCGACCAATTTCAGACTTCAAAGTAAGGAAACAAAAGTCTGAAACTTCTTTTCTCGAGAAAGCTACAAATGTACATTATTGAGTGGGTCCCAATGAATTATTTGATGCTATTATGAGATTAGGATGAGGATTGAGGACAACGTTTAAATTTTTTTCCAAATCATCATCCTTCTGACAGACTAGACTGCAAACGATAAGTTTTAAAAATTTATCTTCAAGATCATTATCCTTCCCACTAATGACTTAGATTGCATAAGATTCTTGCCATAGAATAATATCTGGGAAAAATTACATGATTATCTATTTTGGGGATTCTCCTTACAAAATTAGTCATCAAATGTTTTGTTTAACCAAATTACTCAAAAGAAAGATGATTATTTTAAAATTACCCAAAATAGTAACTTCTCCACATTTACTATCTTTTTTTGACACAATTGCCCTTGTTTTCCTTTACCACCATTTTTTCTAATCACCGCCTCTGTGAGCTATGACTGACAACTCCGATGAGGAAGGAACCTAGAAACCAGACCAAGCAACGTTATCACTGACCTATAAGCCCCATTGCATCACAGAATCGATGGATTTTACACCCTCGGTGAAGATGACTAAGTAAAAAGAGTGGTTGGTGTACTGGTGTTCGATGAGGATCAGACTAAATCCTCAAAGAACATAGCAAGTTTGTTGCCCACTCTGCATGTGTCCCTGCAATCCTCCCACCTGACCACCTCCCTCTATCCTGCCACTTACCTCATCCCATCTGAATCCATCTGTGACTTGTGCAACATTGCAGAGAGGATGTCACGGCTGGGTACTTGCGCGAGTGCATTTAGGTTCATGGCACTGTCCACAAAAATCGGACGTTGACAACAGCTCCACAGCCTACCGCTACAGGAAACACCAAGGAAAAATAAAAACATTGAGGGTTTGATTGGGCCATTTTAGTTGGGAAGATTGGGAGGATCGAACACCTCTACTTCGACATGGAAGTTGAGCTCAAGATCTTCTATCATCGGAATTGCAGAATCCCCAAAATACCCGCCGTTGCCAAACGGTGGTAACGGAATGCAACCACCCCTATCGATCATTATGGTCTATGTAGTTGGGAGTGATGGGTTTCATGTTTAAGCAACAGAACAGAAACAGGGTGAGCAGCACCAAGTCCTTTCATTCTCTCTTTTTTTTTTTCCTACAGAAATAAGTTTTTTATATACTCATGAGAGAGCACTCCTCAACCTCAACTCTCCCTTCTGGATTTTAGTTTGATGAGATCCTTACGTTCATTTCTCCTTCCTTTATTCTTCTCTATAGGAATGTTTGACGAATAGATATGTTTTTCTGATAACCCAACAAGAGGGGTTTTTGAGGGGCATTGGTTCTCCCTTCCTCGTGAATTGTGTTGATTACTAGCTTTGGTATGTATCTATTCTTTCCGTTTGATTTCTTCTGTAAGGTAGAAGGTAGAAAGAAGAAGAAGGGAATAGGAGCGGGTGGGTAAAGGGAGGTGGGAGGTAAAACTGTCAAAAAAATTCTTCAGTTGAGGGATGAACACCGCTTTGGGTAATTTTGTAAACCCAAACTTAAAACTATATATTTTTGTTATCTGAAACATAAGTTGGGTAATTTTGAAAAGGAAACCCAAAAGTGGGTAATCAAGTAATTTTTCCTAATATCTATCTAATGGGTGGCAAATTTCCTTCAAATATGGTGAATGAGGCCTATCATAATCCCCGAGATGTATTCTCTCATCTGGGGCCCATTATTGGAGGGGAGAAATTTTATTTTATTTATTTATTTTTTAGATAACCCATCCAGCTAGGTACTTTTTAAAAACTAAACCAAAATGTGTTTCATTTAACTAAAAAACACAAAATCATGTTTGGATTTACAAAACTACCCAAAATAGTGATTCTCCTCGTATACCTACATGTTTGACATTCTTACCCATTCTTACCCCTGACCCCATTGCAATATCTCTAGCCCAACGACACGTCACTACCTTTATCCATTGTCCTACACATGGCTAGCCCCACGCTAGCACCAATCAACCCTATCTTCACTTCGATCCCTGAAGTAAGAGCTTGATATATTGAGAAAGTATAATTTTTTTGTATTTGATATATATATATATATATTTTTGGTTAACCAAGGTGTTTGGGCCAGCTTACGCGCACCTCGACAAATCCTTGGGGAGACTAGCATAGCAATCCACTGCCATGATCTCCACTTAAATCATAGATGCACAGATGGGGAATCGAACATGAGACCGTACGCCTAATCCATACAATCCTAAGTTCGCCCTAACCATCTGGGCAAATCCATGGGTGGGTACAGAATAAATAAGAAAAAAACACATACACACAATATGTACGATAGGGTTCGATTCTAATTTGGACGAAGTAGAAGAATGGGGTTTATTTGTTTTGGGCTCTTGACCAAACTCTGAGGAAATCTATGTGCAATTTTAAAACCTTCCAACTTGTGTGCTGAAGTCAGAATGTATGAAAAAAAATAAAAGATTGCAGGCTTAGAGATTACATATAATTGAGTTCTGCTCCATCGCCTCGATTTAGGGCTGTCAATTCTGAACCCACACCGGTAGGCCCAACTGAACCCAACACATTTATTGCCCGCCCTGGACTGACCCATTTAATAAACGTATCGGACGTTCATGGTGCAAGTAGCTAGTCCGTTGGGTGCCTGACCAAACCGACACATTTATATGCCCAACTTGAACTGACTCGTTGTAGCCCGACCTAGCCCAACTCCCTTAATACTACATAAAATTCCTATTTTGCCACTACTAGTAAGAAACTAATTAAGCTTTCTTATCCTTTGCTTTATAGTAGGATTTAATTTAATTAAGCTTTATTTTGTAAGTTATAATGATCATAATCTTTTTTTTTTTTTTTTTTTTTTTTTTTTTTTTTTTTTTTTTTTAAGAACAACCATATTTAGGTCACATATTTCTAGGCCTTCAACCCTCTTAAGAATAGAATTTTAGGGTATGCACGTTTAAAGCTTGTTTAGAGCTCGTTTAGATTTTAATAGGTCCATAGCCCAATCAAGGCCCATTTAAAGAAGCTCGATTAAAGCCTGACACTGACCGGCACGATTATAAACCGTACCATGTCCCCCAAAGCTAGACCTCGTTTTCTTAAACAAGCGTTCATGGTGCAAAGCTTCCAAGTGGTCAAGCTCAATTAGGCCCGACCGGTTGACACCCCTACCTCAATTAATGGCCCAAAGGGGTATCCATTCAAATTTGAACGGGGTTGGGGAGGGGCTATGCGGAGGGGCGGGGGTAGAACAAATGAGTGTACAGATGCAAATTACTATTATTAACATCCTTCAACCGGGATTCAAGGTAGATGGTATCATGGGTCAAGGTTAGGTTTGGGTTTTTGGACTAAATGAAAAGTTTAATGAAATAAGCTTGCTGGAATTGTTATCAGAGCGAATCCAAGTAGAAAAGTAATCGATTCTGATGGGTTCTGAACACAGATCGTAGAGTTTTGCTAACAGGTTCCAAACACATATTGTAGAGTTTTGCCAGCCTTCCCTAAACATAGCACTATTCTCTCTCTCTCTCTCTCTGTGGTGTGGCGGAGATGGTTGTGAGTCGACAGTGGCAATGGCATGTTGAAGGGAAGGAATTAAGGGTAAAAATGTCAAAACATGTAGGTAGATGGAGGAGAATCACTGTTTTGGGTAATTTTGTAAACCCGATCATGATTTTGTATTTTTTAGTTAACTGAAACACATATTGGGTAGTTTTGTAAGGGAAAACCCAAAAGTGGGTAATCATGTAATTTTTCCAATATATATATAGATATATCGAAAATTTTTGAAGCTCCAAGATGTGTATTGAAGGCGGATGTGTGCCATTTGACACTCTCTTAAATTTAGTATTTGTCCCCTTAGATGCAATTATGTTAATATACAAAAATGGCTCTAAGATAGAACAACTTCTGGTTTCTAACGACAAATGTGCACTCGTCTGATGCACCCCTTCGAGTACGTTGGAGTTGTGTTCAAGCTGATGAAAACATAACTGTAATAGCCAACACATAGTTTTCAGTCTTTAGTCGAGAGAGAGAGAGAGAGAGAGAGAGAGAGATTTGTGTAACATTTTGAAGGCATTCACTTCCTTTAATTATAGATGAGTATACACCCTTTCAAGACACCCCATGAAATGGGTGTCCACTAGTTCTTAGGGATTTGGATTTAAAGATTCCAATCCAAGGGCTACAATGTAATTATCTTGTATGAAATAGCATCACTATAGAATAAAATAAGACTCATCTTATGGCAAGCAATTCTTCAAATAATGTTACAATTTGGAAAGCCAGTCTTTGGATCATGATTACAAACATGAAAGATCAAAACAATAAGTAAGACTAATGCATGCCAATAGGTCACTCTCTTTAAGATTGTATTTGCCCCCTATTGGTGCAAATCATGTTTACTTGCAAAACCAATTTCCCAAGATATAACATCCTTTTACAAGCCCACCAAGAATCTTGCATTTGACTTGAGAGGACCACATTAGTAGATAACTTGGTGTTCAACACTCTTGAAACAAAACCCATAGAGGTTTTAAAGCAAAGCAATACACTATGTGAAAAGCCAAGAGAGCTTTTGAAAGTGAGCTTTTGAAAGTGTAACAGGCAAAAGAGAAGATTTTAAAGCAAGAGTCGTTCTTTAACAAATGAGGACCACTTCTTATATATGGAAAAGTAAAACCTCTTCTAGGGACCTTATAGGAAAACCTCAAAAGTCACGACCTTTTGAAATATTTAAATGCTAAAAAGTGAGTCCAAACTGAAATAATGCCAATATGAAAATATTGGTTTTGACCATTGTGAACCACGCATTTTTTAAATACTTCTATATTTTTTACGGTAGTAATTAACAATAAAACTACAATTCCCCCCACAATACAAAAATGTGATAAAACAAAAATTAAGTATTATGCACTTTAGAACATGGCACCTCATTGTAGATGTTTTTTGGACTTGAATCTATACTAAGTCTGACAAACCAAACTATTGAGTATATGTGAGAACATTGTTTTTTGAACATTTCCTTATTGGTGTAGTTGACTAGCTTGCCAAGTACCAACCATGTCTTATAGCTCAACCTTATGTCATCATATTCGAACAAATAAACATTTCTCCTTTTAAAGGACCATCATTGTCCCATCATAGGTTAATGATTGTTTAGAGAATTTTGCCTTTAAATTCTCATTAGAAGCGGCCCCATTTCTTACAAACACTTTCCTAACTCATAGTGTGCACTATAAATAACACACATCCCCACAGTTGTGAGGTGTATTGATTAAGAGCCATATACTCTTCTTCTTGTCATTGTGGTGAGCACCACATTCCCCAAGATGAACCATATCTATAGTAGTACAAGAAAGTCATCCGATGACTTCGTTTTTACCCTTTGAACTTAATTTTAGGGATCTTCTCTCACATAGGTTGGATTTTCATCACATGACTTATGTCATAGGCCTCAAACTCATTCATGGAGATGTCTTATGTATAGTTTTGGTAGTTTGTGCCTTTATAAATATGTCAACTAAATTATTTTTTAGACTTTACAAAGTCGGTAGCTATTATTCCATCATTTATATATTGTTTTACTAAGTTATGCCTTAGACGTTTATGTCTTAATTTTTTCATTGGAAACCTTATTTTTTTTATGTTAGCGATAGCTGCTTGACTATCACAATGCAATGATATCGATGACATTGGTTTAGACTAATATCAGCCATCAAATTTCTTAGTTATCCGGTTTCTGTACTGACTTTCTCTAAGGCTATAGACTCTAATACTGCATGACTCCCATTATAATGTAAACTGTAGTCCTTTGTCTCCTTTAAGTACTTCATCAATCTTACTAAAAATTCCAATACTTTGTACCCGGATTGTAAGTATGTTGATTTAATTTGCCAATAGCTAATGTTGTCTTCTCTTTTGGAAAACACCAATTCATATAGGATGTATCTATTTGTATCTTAATAGAGACGCATCCATACTTGTAAAAAAGCTTAAAGGGTGATTTTATCTCTATAAATAGATGGTGGATTATCGTAGATTATTCATTCTTTGAAAAAGAAAATTGAAGTATTGTACCCTTTTGTTTTTTTATTTCTAAATTGTTTAGTTTTGAGAACAACCCTAGGAGCCACTGGGTGGCCTAGTCAACAAGTGCAACACTACTAGTTTGCCTCATAATTGGGGTTATTTCATCTCAAAGTTTCATTGGAAATTAACTCAATTGCACCAATAAGGGGCCTCTACAACTTTAAGCAGAGTGACCTTCTGGCTTGATTCAACCCGGTGTTTCTTTATTGAAACAATATTGCGGAATCCATCTATAAAGTTGGTGTGCAGTTTCCTACAATTAGTAGACTTTGCTATAACAATAGAGATTAGTTCTTATTTTCTATCTTGGTTTTACATTTTATAACTTCTTGTTGCTCGGGTCTGTTAGGGTACTCAGAGACTTCATTGATTACAGTGAGCCAATCAACAAATTCATTTGGTGGTAATGTACATGAAAATTTTTGAATATTGAATTTGATGGAGTTGTCCCAATTCGATGAAGATCGGTTTGGGCAGTAATACTGATGTTGGGGCCCTTTCCTCGTATGGTATGGTGACTTTCTGATGAAGAAGAGTAAGCATCATCAGCCTCCTTGTTGGACTTGGTTGACGTGATGCATTTCTCAAACTCTCATTCTCAAGAGTCAACACTACAAGAAAAATGGGTTTTTGGGACGGAAATTTTCTGTCACAAATACCAAAATAGTGTTGCTAATACCTATTAGGGACAGTAAAAATTTCCATCACACATCTGTCATTACAATGGCCGTCGCATAATTAATGAGACGGAAATTTTTTTCCGTCCCTAAGGGGTCAATTGCAACAGATTTCGAGATGGAAGTTTTCCATCGCAAATAATTATTAAAGCGACGAAAATATCTATCGTAAATACTGTGTTGTTAAGGCCATGTAGCAACAGTTTATTTCTATTGCAAAAGAGCATAAATTATTTGATATGGAATTTTTCCGTTGTAAAAAATTTCAAAACTTTGTTTTTTGGGACAGATTTTTCTTGTCCCAAATAGGGTCTTCTTTTTAGAGACAACTATCTCCGTCCCAACTAACAAGGGCTGTAATTTTTAGGGACAGTAAAATTCCGTCCCTAAAAGTTTTTAAGTAAAAAAAATAATAATGATGATATTTTCAGACATATTTACCTTGTTGTAACACATTAGAAGATCTAACTAGACATTTAATGATTACATCATCCAAAAGTATTAACATTAGATAAATCTATACAAGTTAAACATTTATATCATCCTCAAACAAAATGATAGATAAAACTATTTTTGTTCCCAAATTCTCGTTTGCCACAGAACTCATGTGCCCTAAACTTATGTGCTCAGTTGCTATAGTCATTCTTTTATGTAGGAGCACTAGTTTATGGCATGTTGTTTTTTGGACAGAAATGTATCTACCTGTGGTCTTTTCCATCTTCAGACAAAACATTCCAATTAATTGATCTCCATTTTATGGAAGAATTTTTATCCTACTGAAATGGATTCAGTTTTTATACAATATCTACTGTCAAAATACTTGATAGAGGTTTACTTGAAGCACACAGGATTGAAGCGAAATGGTACACATGTATGAAGAAGTTTTTGAGGTAATATTTACTAAAGCTCTCACTTTTTCCTTCTCTCATAATTGGTCGGATGCATTGTAAAAGTTACTAGTATTCATTAATTCTTACCTTCTTTAAATGTTGTTGTTTAAGTAAGGTCTCTAGTTTTTGGGTTTTCACTTTATTGGTAATAAAAGTTCCTTTGGGAAAGTTATAGGAAAGCTGATTATTTCGCCCTGGCTCTGGGAAAGTTATAGGAAAGACAATTAAACAAGGCAATGAAAGAGTGCCCAATTCAGTATAAATCAGACAATTAAACAAGGCAATAAAAACATTAGACCGTATTGTGGATGTAGATTGAGACTGAACTAGATAGAATAATTTTTTAATATAGTGCAGACCAGTAAGCCTAGAGATCAACCTCAACCCCCCCACCCACTAATATAATAATAATAATAATTTAAACTTCTAAGATGATACATAACAACTAACATTGCATCCGAGAATCAAGCCTACATTACAAGAGTTTCCACCAAAATATGAAAGCACATTGAGAGTTAGATTAGATGTTTGCCCTCATTGTCTACATCACTCTGATCTACAATTGGAAAATACAAATGGAAAAAAAGAAAATCAAATATATTAGCTTTAAATCCCACCCCAACTATAAATTTAGTGATCCAACCACAACTGATCCAGAATCGTCATCGGTTACTCTCACATAAACACTATCGGAAACTCAAAAATCTATGATGAAGTTCCACCCAATGTGGCGAAGTCCGTTGCCATTAATCCCCCAGTATAGCTAGTCCATTACAACCCCAACCAACACTTGGAGGATCCTTAAAGCCCTATATAGCATGAAAGCATCAAATCAGGAGAAACAAAGAATAGGTACCAGAAATTTTGGTGAAGAAAGCCCACAAAATAACGATTTGGGAGGAGGAGTAGCTCCTCCCTGTGCGCAAATAGCATGGTTTTCTGCAAAAAAAAAAAAAAAAAAAAAGGAACCGAGGATGTAGACGGAACATATAGTAGTAGAAGAAGAAAGAGACATAACTGTGTTCAGAACTAGAAGAGACATACCTGTGTTCAGAACCAGGGCGGAGGTGGATATGTCTCTTCTATCTATGCGCGAAGAGCAGGGTTTTCTACCTTAAAAAAATAAAATCAGTGAACCGAGGATGTAGATGGAAGAGAATAGTAACAGAAGAAGAAAGAGACATACCTGTGTTCAGAACCAAGGGCGAAGGCGGATTTGGTCTCTTCTCTCTATGCGCGAAGAGCAGGCTTTTTTACTTTAGAAAAAAAAAAAAAAAAAACAAAAACAAAAACATAAACAAAACAAAAAAGGGGAAACCGATGATGAAGAAGATGGAAGAGAGTAGAAGAAGAAAAAGATGAAAAAGGCATACCTGCTGTGTTCAGAGCCAGGGCGGAAACGCTTTTCCTCTCTCTCTGCACAAAGAGAAGGGTGAAGAAGCACTCTATCGTTTTGATCGGAACGATTTCTCAAAACTCATCAAATTGTTTGAGATTTGAGCGCGCGCGAGAAGGGGTCTCGGTTTTTTAATTTAGGGACATTTAATTATCCGCCCCTAATTTGCGATGGAAAATTTCCGTTTCCAATGATAAGAAAATTTCTTTAATTTTGGGACAATTAGTCATTCGTCTCCAATTTTTGCGACGAAAAATTTTCATATGTAGCGACGGAACTATTTCTGTATCAAATGATTTATTGAGGGATAAAAAAATCCATCATAATAGATGTAAATGAAATTATAATAAATGTAAAATTTAATCATAATAGTGACGGAAAAACTCCCTCCCAACAGTAATATATCTATCCCATATTCCCATATATTGCGACAGAATTGTATCCGTCTTGAATGGTCTATTTAGGGACAGAAAGTAATCCGTTGTAATAGATATAAAATTCAATCACAATAGCGACGAAAAAATCCGTCTCAAATATTGTGAGGGTAAGATATCTCCCCCAACTGCTATGTATGTAGCCACAGAATTATATCCGTCCCAAATGGTTTGTTTAGCGGACATAAATTATGTCCGTCGCTAATACCCACTTTTCTGAACGGTCAGTATCTGTCCCAATTGCTACATAACTAGGGACAAAATTATTTCTGTCTTTAATTGTCAATTTAGAGACAGAAAACCATCTATCTTAACAGATATAAAACTCAATCACAGTTGCGACGGAAATATTCCGTCTCAAAAATTGAGATGGTAAGTTTTCTATCCCAATTGTTAGATATGTAGGGACACCACAATAACAACGAAAATTATATCATCTCAATTATTGTGACGGTATATTTTTTGTCCCAAATAGTCAAAATTTAGCGACGGATTTATAACTGTCACGAATAATTTATTTATGGGACAAAAAATATGTCCGTCTCTAAAAAACTGTCGCAAATGCCCCTTTTTTCTTGTAGTGCAAGTTGGAAACTTGTTGCTGGAGTTGCATTAATCCATCTCGAACATTAACGTCCTATATAGGAGCTGTAACATGACCTTTACGCCTAGGTGGCATTATAAAAATCCGACTGGCTACTGATACCACTTGATGCTATCTTTGGAAATGTGAGTTCAAGGTCGCCAATGCCAAAGATCAACGTGTAGGACAATCACAAACGAGGAGGAAAAAAATGCAAACATTGTAATTCTTCAAGACTATGTTGTAACTCTTCTAGGTTATGGTGGAGACTCTTCAAGATCTCAAATAAAACTCAACATGAGCTAATTCATTAATTAAAATCTGAGTTGATTTCCCAACCAAGTTACATTTAAATAGAAAGAACATTTTCCAAAAAGTTATGGTAATCTAGTGCTCTTTGTCTTGTGGTGAGGAAGAAAGACATGCACAGATTAGGACTTGCTCCAAGTATGGCATCGAGTAGAGCGGATTGGAGGTCCAGGATCCGGATGGCAGACCCCATCTGGCTATGCTCTACTTCATTACTTTTTTTGTGATTTGTTGCTTTCACTTACTTTTCCTTTTCTCAGTCCTTGTTTGGATCCATGTAACCGAACCCATTAAGTTGGGATAAGGTTTTGTTATTATTGTTGTTGTTGTTGTTGTAATGCTCTTTGTCTTGTGTAAGGAAATGGGATCCACAATGCAGGGTTGGAAACACTACGAAACTACCTACGACCGACCATGAAATGTTAACTTGAAACTTGACACCATAGGTGGGGAGGGGGAGACCTACGCGAACCAGAATTTGAAATTGATGACCCCATTAGATCCTTTTGAACTTTTCGGTGGGAGAGGGACCTTGAAATCCCAAGGGGGCATAGAGTTGAGACATGTTATCGATTTTGACAAATGATATATCCATTAATTTTCCATCTATCCAATGGTTAGATTGTCAAATCATCAGTCCATGTGACCTAAAAATAGGGAAGTGGGGAATTTTAGATTGCAAAAATAAGAGAAAATAGCTAAATAAGACAGGGTGTAGCTCTCCCCTTCACATCATCAACTAGAATGCAAACAAATAGGTGGATAAGAATCAACCTGAGCTAAGTTTTGATCTTGATCTTGATCTTGTAACTTCACTAGCTAAATCAACTTGCATCTTAAGTCAGTTCCAAGAGGTGTGAATTCATGTAATCCACCCAATTTGGTAGCTCTACTATCAATTGTATGTTGGATGACGGAAAAAGATATGATTTAGGTTTGTTCTGGCAATGTTAGTGGATTTAAATATTTACTCAACTTTTCATATCTCAAAAGATAATACATTTTTTTATTTTTGGAAATATTATGTATAGGTGGTGGGGAATAAAAGACTTATCTAAAGGCTATGTTTGGTGATAAAAGGAAAGTAAAGGGATGGGAAGTGAAAATTTCATACTTAAAAAAGAAATATATGTAATCATTACCCATGTGGCATTAACATTAACTTCAAATCATTACATATTTGGTTATAAAATTTCATTTTATTTTGCATCTAGTACCTTTTGCTATAATATGTAAAATAAAAATTACATGTAAAATATATCATTACTAAATATGGTTAAAAAAATCAAGTAGTTTATCCAATCTGTTGTTTTATGGTTGTCCTTGTTGGCAACTCGGCCACGTGACGGTGATGACGTGTCCAGTTTGGGTGACGTGGATGAAAATGATGACATGGCAGTATCCAGTGTCACCGATGAGATAACAGAGCAGCTTAGTATGCATGGAGTGGTTTAGTACATCATTAATAGGTGGTGCGGGTTTCTGGGTCAAAACTGGCAAAATTGGCCTATTTACGATCGAGGGCATTTTCGGCAATGAAAATGACATTTTTGGAAGATTGGTTCTTCATGAAAAATATAGATTGTAATTTTCCTAGTCCAGTGCATTTGATTTCGTCACATTCCGATACCGTATGAAGAAGTTACGACATTTATGACAGTCAAGGGCAGTTTCGGCATTGAAGATGAATTTTTTAAAGGAAGCGTTCTACATGTAACAATACGAAAAAAATACAATCTTTCCAACGGTTCTGATTTCATCGCATTCCAATTCCGTATGAGAAAGATACGTCATTGGAAAAGTGTAGGGGCATTTTGGTCTTTTTACATGGATGATTCAGATGATTGAGTCTTCTGAAAAGTCGTAGAGAATCCAGTTACGATTCCAACGCACTTCGTTTCATCTCGATCGGATATCGTATGAAAAATTTATAAGCGTTTCCGTAAAGTCGGTTCGAAAATCCAAACCAAAAATCCATCAGTTGCTCTCGGTGTTGGGTGGATTTTTTGGAATTTATTTTTGAAATTCGAAGGGCTTTTGTGTAATTTAAAGATTTTGAAGGTCTGAGTTGCAAGGGGTCTTTAAGCACTGAAACATATGGAGGCAGGGGCTTGATTGTAATAAAGAGGAGTAAAGGGAAGTGAAATGGACGGCCAAGATTCGACCACGTAGGCTTGATGCCCATCCAAAGGCTGCTGAGATTTTGGTGTGATATGGACGAGATAGATGCTTGCGCGTGGGATTTGATTGGTTAGATGCATAATTCTTGATGCACTGGCGCTACACTATATCAAGGCATGTTATTGTGTTTCGCGCGTGTATAGAAAGTATAAAAAGGATTCCGATCTTAATGATCTCATGAAATCTGATTAAAGCCATCATGGAAGATTCGGATCCAACGGTCAATATGCATTTTCACTTTTGTGAGTGGGAGACAAGCTCCCTTAAAATCCGGAAAAGCAACCAATCATAGATCGACAACACTTCTGACGATGTCAGCGACTACGTCATGATGACGTCATCGAGATTCAAATCTAACGGTTTGGATCTGTTGTCCGTTGGTTTAATCGGACGGTTTGGATTATAAGATCTCTTATATGAGATCTATGGTCTGATTTCGACCATGTTGCGCGCGCTGCCGGTGTAGCCTACGCCACCCGTACGAAGATTCCATTTCGGGCTATCTCATTGCTCCAACTTCAAAAGGTCATAACTCCCTCATTTAAGTCGGATTTGGGTGAACCAAGTTGCAGATTCTTCGTTTTTTCAAGCCCTACACCATGGAAGCAAGAAAAATTGGTTTTGAGTGAAAAAAGCCTACGGTTTTGGTAGGAGAAGCTTCCCCCTCTTTGTTGGTCCTTGAATGAACATACATTCTTGATGATAAATGTTCTTAGGCCATTAAAGGAGGTAAAAGAGGTGGTTGAAGTGTGTTAATGGTATATTAACTCAAAGCCAAGGAAGAAGAGAAGAAAGCAAAGATGTGTTTGCTTTGAAGAGCAAGAAGCCAAGGAGAGAGAAGGTGTGAGCACCAAACTTGTCAGTACAAGTTTCCAGTCATCCCAGGCAATCGGTTGTGAGATTCTCTAACCTGTGATTTTACATTACATGTATGTATGTATGTTAGGGTTAGTTGTGGATGAATGTATACATGCTAGGTTAGTTGTGGATGAACTGTGAGCATGCTAGCTAGTTGTGTATGCATATGCTAGGCAGAGCTTGACTGTAGGGCATTGATATAAGCCCAATTTAATTGTATTATTTATTGTGTGCTTAGTGGGTGCTAAGCACCGGGAGTGGATGCTCCCGTGTAGTGGGTGCTACACATTGTATCGGCACTACGAGTGCCATCTCAGCTTCGGCTTGAGAAAATTGGGTGTGGGTGCTCCCGACTGTGGGTGCAGTCAAAAGTAGTGTATTGAGTAGGTACGAAGCCTTTACAGGCACTACTCCGGGGATGTAGGCAAATTGCCGAACCTCGTAAAAACCCTGTGTTGTGGGTGCTTGTTGTTTGCATTTTATATTGAAGTGCGTGAAATGTGGAATGGGTGTGCACACTTGGAAGTGCCTATGAGAGGCTGAGTGTGCATACGACTGTGTGCAAACAGGGACAGGTATATCAGGTTTTTCTTGGCCAGACATCGGACAGGTTTTTAGGTATCGGAATTGAACTCACTGATTCACCCCCCCTCTCAGTGACTGTCGGGTTACAACACAATCATATGAAGTAATGAATATAAACATTTCTTTTTAAAGTATGAAAATTTCACTTCTCTTCCCTTTAAATTCCCATTGCAACCAAATGGAGCCTACAGTAGTAATCCACGATGATAGGGCTGATGGAATTACTAGCCCACAATGTGGACTAGTGGACATGTCCATGAATGGGTTAAAAAAGGCCCATGTGGACATAACATAAAAAAGGCCTGTTTGCCCATGGTAGTATGTAAAGAACAACCTTGCATTAATAGGTGGTTTATTAAGAGAGGGGGTGGGGTTTTTTTTTTTGGGGGGGGGGGGTGTTGGGGAAGAACCGAAGGGAATCAAACCCAAAACACAAAACAGAAAAAGGAAGAGAGAACAAAAACATCATGACATCATAAGGGAAACAAGATAGACACCCCCACTTTTGGTTGGTCCCATTCTAAATATAAGAGTGGGACTGGCTTGATTAGTGTGAGATCAATGGGTTCATTCATTTGCCCAAATGCATGAAGAAATCCTTTTTTACTTCACTGATGTGAATATGTAGTTGAGGTTTGAGCTGAATTAGGGGTAGATTGGTCTTATTTATATTCATCAATGATCATTGATCCTTGTTTGTCAAACATTTCATCCTTTTCAGATCATTGTTGGGTGTTGCTGTAGGTTGGAGGAGGGTTTAACTATTTATATTCATCAATGATCATTGATCCTTGTTTGTCAAACATCTCATCCTTTTCAGATCATTGTTGGGTGTTGCTGTGGGTTGGAGGAGGGTTTAACTGTTAGGTGTATTTGATTTGATTGTGTTATTATTATTATTATTATTATTACTATTATTATTATTTATATATCATTATTACATCGACCAATGATATTTGTGGTCGGTACTTAATACCCCGAGCGTATATATCAGGGGGATACCTCCGACCAGGCATGCTTATCCTTCGTGATACTGATCAGAAACCAAGAGCCCTTGTATTGAATGGCGGTTCATACTAACTTGGCATCATATCCTGTAATTAGCATTTACTGTCTATGTGTCACCCAGATCCATTACCTAATCATGGGATCACAACTGTTTCTAAACTCAACCAAGGCTACCAAACTTGACTAGGGTTAGGTTAGTTAAGTGGTTATTCTATCTTAGTGTGACTATGGTTGAATTAACCATTGCAACAATGGTTAGCCATTATGAGATCCACCACCTCAACTCAGATAATGATCAGCCCACCAATGGCTCACGAGTTCACATTAGTAGGGAAATCAAATGGCCAGCAAATGGGAAGAACCACTGACCAACTATATAAAGAAGATTTAACAAATTTTTAGGGTAAGACATGCAGAACTCTACCTAGTCTCCTCCCATTTTTTAGGCATCAAAGCCTCTTTCCTAGGATCACCCTCTGGACCAGTTTTCTTATCTGTCGTCTGCAAGTCCTAATTGAGTGAGAAACTACAGCAACATCATTTTTTAATGAAATGTGTTGTTGCTGATTATGATAAGACTGGGAGAGCACCCATACACTGCAACTCAGGAAGGCAGAATATCTGTATCCTGGAGTGTGTGTATGACCTATTTCTCTTCCACATATGCATACACTAAGGGCCTGTTTGATAACGTTTCTGTCGTTTTTGTTTCAAGAAACGGCAGAAACATAAATTTTCGTTTCTAGAAATAGAAACAAAATTGAAGGTGTTTGATAGTCATGTTTATGGAAGTTGATAGTAACCAACGAAAAGAATGGCCACGAGTCGTTTTCAGAAACGGCGAAACATAAATAGGTAGAAATCTCAATTTATGTTTTTGAAAACAAGTGAAACGAAACAGTTCTATCAAACGCTTTTTGTTCCGTTTCTGGACACAGAAGCGACAGAAATGCGTTTCTTGAAACGTTATCAAACGGGCCCTAAAAAGCAACACAGTAACACTAACAAAGATAATTTGGGCTGGAACACATCAAAACCTCTTCTTATAAGAGCTCAATGGAAATAGAACATGGTTTATTAATACTACTCTATTTATTAAAAAAGGAAAAAAAAATTCCTCTTTGAGGAAGCTAAACCTACAGTAATTATATAAGTTCTCAAATATTTGACAATTAATCATATATTTTTCTTCCGAGTAAGAAACTTGGCAGGCATTCATGGCTGACCCTTGAAGAGTGACAAAGATATGGCAGAAACAGCTTCCCCAACAGTCAGAAAGAGCCCATTTCTATATGACTCTAAAATAGTAGATCGGTGGAGTTTTTCCATTACTTCTCCAACAGGATTTGCCAACACAAGCTACAACAGAAGAGAAAAGGATAGAGAAATTCATATAAAGTCAGTAAATCTTCAACCAGAATTGGTAATGAAAATTTGAGTTTTTTTTTTGCTTTTTCTTTGACTTCTAACTATGGTTTAGATAAATAATCTTTACCTGAACTGATCTTTTCTCCAGCATCTTTTTTAATTCACTTATTGCTTCAATGCCACTTGTATCAATGGCTGTCACAGCTGAATAATGTAAAATGGTTTGACTTGGTCATGTAACTTAGTAAACAAGACAAGCACATATGCAGGGTGAAGAACTGGCTTATATGGTCTTTAAAGGATCGAGCTCTTCTGTAGTGTAGATCCAAGGGTTGGAAACCCTCAGACATGCAGCCCAAGGCACTCTCAACTCTTAGATCTACGCTACACGCAACAGAAGATCCTGCTATAGTATTTAAAAGTTTTGGTCACTTACCTGTCATGTCCAAGATTAAGTACTTGATAGAACAATCGTTGTTTACTTGGA
The DNA here is from genome assembly GCF_013358625.1 of Macadamia integrifolia. Classification (NCBI taxonomy): domain Eukaryota; kingdom Viridiplantae; phylum Streptophyta; class Magnoliopsida; order Proteales; family Proteaceae; genus Macadamia; species Macadamia integrifolia. The sequence goes on along the minus strand of NC_056560.1, from coordinate 30,567,186 downwards.
TTCTTTCTTCCTCTTCTCGGACCCACCTTAGTACCCTGCTCAACAACAAATAAGCTCGTTCAGGTCATGGAAAGACCACCAATGACCATGGTTTTAGATTCTGGATCGGCCGATCTGTATATGATTCTGGCGGATCCGGCTCATCTGATCCTTGACAAAAATCTAGGGTGGGCAATTTGGGACAGATTTTGATCCTGATCCGGATCCGGATCCCGATTTTGGGTTTTTAAGCCCTGCCCATGACCCATCTCTTTTAGATATCTCATTTGCCAATTGCTTACAGGATCACTAAGGCTACGTTTCGTAGCCAAGAGAACAAAATAAAAGAAAGAAAAGAAATGAAATGAAATGAAATTGTGAGAAAATAAAAAGAGTATATATGTTTGGTAACCAAGAGAAGAAAAGAAAAGAAAAGAAAAAAATTCAAAAAATTTTGAATTTTAGGGGAGAGAGACAGATAGGAAATCATTGTGTAATTATTCATTTTTTGTCTAATTATGTTTTCATATTTTTTCATGTTTTCTTGTGTTTTTTGCAATATTTTTTTGGAGGAGCAAAAGAAAATTTCACGATTCTCAAGAGGAATTTTGAATCTTAAAAGGTGAATCTTCTTTAGGTGAAGATATACCAAGTGCAAAGAGAAATTCTTAACCAAAGTGTACTTTTTTCTTTTCTTCTCTTGGCCACCAAACACAGCTTAAAAGAAAATGTTTTGAGACCCAACCTGAATCACTGAGTCAACCCAGTCACCCACTCAGCAAATAGATGGATCAACCAGACCCAGCTAAGGTTTGCACTTTGGTCCTAATCAAATGAAACTAAAAAGACAGAAACAGAGAGAAACAAACCTTTCTTGGAGATAAGTTGAATTTGCAAAGTAAATGGGAGATTCGATTCCAAGGATGAGGAAGTAAGGAACCCTTCTAGCTTCTCCATAACGGCTTAGATTTTGGTATATTTGGGTGCCCGGAATGTTCCCCATAAGAACAGTGTTTGGCCTTGTCACATGCAATAAAATCTTGAAGATTGAGATTCCGATCTGAAAAATTTTCCGGCTAGTTTTGTCAGATTCTGGTTAAGCTCATCAATAATCATTCATTTTTGTAACTTTTGTACTATTTCTCTAATGCTCTACACGGTTGATCACCCAAAAGCCTTCTCTAGACTGGATCAATTCCCACCATCTCCTTAGGGTTGGCCCGGTTTGACTTTGGCCTTGAATGGCCAATATACAACTGGGTACGATTAAAAATAACTGTGTTTTAAGTGAAGAAAGAATCTTTTCACCATAGACATTTAAACCCTCCAATGAACCTAAGAGGGGTATTTGTGAGTATGAACAATAGGGGTGTGTGAGTTAATGATGAACCCGAAGTCCAACTCATAGGGTCATATCACCAGTGGATGGGTGAAGGAAAACTTAAATCCTATGTAAAAATATTGAAGTATTTGATAAGAAGTCGAAATTGTATTCATAAGTGTGATCCCTAGCCAGGCTACACAGCCCAAAAGATATGATCTATCTGGTAAGAAATGCTAAAGAGGTGTTCTTCATACACCTCGTGCAGGTCAAGCAGGGATGATGACAGTTTTTTTTTTCTGTTTTCACCAAACATAGAACACATATTGTATGATATGGAAGAGAAAGCTTACAGCAATGGCAAGACCAATCTGCACAGAGATGAAGAGAACACCAAAGAAGGCACACAAACAAGCCAAGAAATCAAGCCTATCAACCTTCCACAAACTAAACGCCTTTTGGTAGTCGATCAACCCAATCACCGCTGTTATAATTATCGCCGCTAAGATTAAATTTGGAGTATACTTAAACAGCGGCATGAGGAACAGCAGTGTTACTAGAACCGATGCCGCCATTACTATGTTTGAAACCACTGATTGAGCTCCAGCGTTATAGTTTACGGCGGAACGAGAGAAGGATCCTGAAGATTTAGCAAATAACAGTATTAAATCATTATCGCAACCATTAACATATCACAGTTTTTATCATTGTAAGAAGTAAGGGACCTAGAGGATTATCTCACCAGTAGTAACAAAGCATGAGGAGCAAGAACCAGCCATGTTCATCATGCCAATTGCCATCATTTCTTTGTTCCCATCAACTTGGTAATTTTTTAGGGAAGCAAATGTTCTTCCCACTGCAATTCCCTCCTATGAAAAATAACCAAATATAGATTAAAAAAAAAAACTAGTTAGGTAAGTAAGGAGAAATCAATCATATAAGTTCAAAAAGGCAAAGATGGCTAGTTTTATAGAACTCACAGTGAGAGATAAGATTCCAGTTATAATCCCAGTTTTAATAGCGAGAGAAAGATAAGGTCCATGAAAGTACAGCATGTTTGCTGAAGGTGGGTTTAGACCTTGTTGTAAGTGTCCAATCTGTACAATAACAGGAGCAGAAAAGATAGATCATCAATCATATAATTCTCTAAGAAAAGCTTTCTCTTGTAAGTAAAGTGAATAGAGTTTTTCTTACTGTGGAGATGTGATTAGCAACTTGATCTCTGAGGAAGAAAACCAGAACAGTAGATAAAATGACAGATGTTAGCGGAGCGGCCGCGGAGACCCAGAAAAGCTTTGGTTTCCTCATGCTCTGATATTTAACCAAAGGGAAAGGAAACAGAAGTGATTAATTCACAGAATTGGAACTTAAACAAAGGAAAGATAACAAAGAAACCTCCTTAGATAGTAACAACTCACAATATGCCTTGTTGCCAATAGAAAGATCAGGAAACACATGCCCATCACTATTGTTTGCCAGGACCACTGCAAATCAAAATAGCAGATTCACTGAATTGGAAAAATTCTTTTGTCTGAACTTTTGTTTGTGAAGTTTGGGTTTTTGGGTTCTATTAGTTACCTCTTGTCTGTGATGGAAAACAGATGACATTACAGGAATGATTTGCATCTTGCTTGTGAAGTGAACAATCCCAAACAACCCTTTTAGTTGTTGAAGGGATACTATCACTGCTGCCCCAGCCATGAATCCAACCAGGGTAGCCTTGGAGAGAAAATCAACAATAAATCCTAACCTGTAATAAATCAAAACCAATTAAGATTAAGAGAAGATAACTGCTTTCAATTTCAATTACTTTTTTAGGGTCAAAGTTCAAAAGATTCGATTTTTATTTTTGCCTCTTCATTTGTAAATGATACTGAAATAGAGTAGTTTCTGGTAATAGAAATTTCAGGCCATACAGACACCAACACATCATGAATTTTAAAATTGGAAATGAAAAATAGAAAAGAGTGTGGAGAGTTCAAACCTAAGCAGCCCAAGAGAACCCTGAAATATACCAGCAAAGAAGGTGGCAGTGAAGGCCAACTGAAGATAAAGAACAGGATCTTGAGCATGAGGGACTGTCTCTTCAAGCATTGAGCCCATGACAAGAGATGCTATTGAAACTGGTCCTACAGCAAGATGTCTGGAACTACCAAGGATAGCATAGATCAATGGTGGAACAAAGCTGGAGTCTGAAAAAATCCCCATTAAGAGAAGATTAGAAAAGGAAAAAGAGTTTATAGACTAGCTTCTTACCCATAATTGAATCAAAACAGAGAACTCACAAAGCCCAATTATAGGAGGCAAATTTGCAAGCTTTGCATAACTAATTCCCTACATAAAAATAAAATAAATTAGATCACCTGAGAAATTTAAGAAGAACAGACCCATAAGAGTAAAAAAAAATAAAACTTGATTTCTTTTGTTTCAAATTCTAGTTCCAGAAAAACAAACTCTGTTACTGAAACCAAAGAACGTGAGAAAAAACAGAGTAAAATGCTTTAACTTTCATTGGGTTTATCATACCTGTGGGATTGCCAAACTGGCAATGGTGAATCCAGAGATAACATCAGACTTAAGAAGGCTGAGATTGTAAGTTGGCGCCCACTGAAATATGGGGAAGAAATATTGAAGAGAGAGAATGAATTTCCTCAAAAGTGTCTGGTTTTTAAGCATATGAAGGGGGTCATCTGGGAAGAAAATCTCAGAAAGCCTATGTTTAAGCCTTTGAAAAGAGGTTTTGTTGGGTGGTAAACATACTCTATGTATCTCTAATGGTGGTAATGAATCAGTCTGGATTTTCAAGGTGGTTTCCTGGCCTGCAACTCTATTGGAGTTGACACCCATTGCCCTTTTTGCAGAACCACTAAAAAACTTGAAGATACAACTCAAAATGGTTTAAAGTTTATAGAATGGTTTGGAGTTTGGAGGAGGAAAGTCGAAGATGGAATACAAAGTGGGTTCAAATTTATAGACGAACTAGAGAGAGAGAGAGAGAGAGAGAGAGAGAGAAACCACTTTTTTAAAACAGTTTGTTGAAGATATATCGCAGAATGAGAAATTGAATTTTCTATAAGAAGTCAAGAGTCTGAAGACCATAGATGTAATGAAGACATTTAAAGAGAAACGACAACATAAATTCCTATGGGCCCTACAAAACACTATAAGGATTCTCTGATTTATTATTTAATTCTATTAATTCTAACCATCTGATCAATATGATTGATTTGAGAATATACTGATTGAACGTTTCTTGATCATTCTAGTTGGAGTGTATGAGAAGAACAACTGGAAGGAGTTAACTGGGGGAATTAAGGCTGCACAGAATAAAATCTTGGTTTTAGGAAAAGGGTAGTTTTTCAAAGCAATCATCTCTTGATACTAGTTTGGCACGACCAATCAAGGCCATTCAATTTATACTTACATCTGTTCTATTGCATGTATTACATTAATCAAAAGATTCCTTCCATCCAATCAGAATTCTCTCTCTTATTTAATTTTTGAGTGAGGGACAGTAAAGTCTCATTGTTTTATGTGTGAAAGCCATAAGTAGGGGAGTGAATTTCAGCCAACCGGTTGGACCGTACAAATTGACCGGTTAAGTTTAATTTGGACCAAAGTGAATCAGATTCTTATTTGGCCAGCTTCGATTTGATTTTTTTTGTGAAACCAATAGAAACTAAAATTGATTGAATTGACTGAAATGGCCCGGTCGAAATTGATAATAACTGAACTATTAGAAAAAGAGTCCTTGAAGAGTCATTTGATATAAACTTAAGGAAAGGAAAATTTTAAGGTTTATTTGTCATAAGGATGACAGAGTAACAAAAACATAATTAAATTGATATACGTTGTGGAAATATAGACTCAACTTCTGTAAAAAGATTTGTAAGAGATTATTGTAGATGATAACAATATGATGAAGCTATTAAAATTTCAAAGATTTCAAAAGCAATCAGGGTGCTCACTTCAATTAGACAGATATACCATAATCCGATATTTTGAGTTTTCAAAAGTTCCCTTGTCTGACTTGAGATATTGATATATCTAAATAGAGATGATTAGTCATAAAATCCAACCTTAAGTGAGATGTTAGTTATCTAATGTCTATATTAGAATGCCTGTGGGCTTACCTTGACAATTGCTAAAATTTCCCCAAAAGAAAAGAGGAACAATATTACAAAACTACTCATTTTACAAATCAAAATATTTTTCCAAAAAGAGAAAATAGATAATATTTTTTTTATAAATTTTTCTTGTGAAATCATTTTGACAATAAATCTTTTCAAATTGGCAGTTGTAAGTACGTGTACATTTTTATTATTTATAGGTCACTGGCAATGGAACTTTAGTCTCTAAAATTAACACTCAACGTACACCATGTTTTTTTTATGAATGGACTCCACAGATCTTATGTGTATTGACCATCAAGAGACTAGTCTTCATGTCTCCCATATTCTGAGCAATTTTGACTTGCATCCTTCAAACCCATCATAGTTCAGCATTGCATATATAAGTACATAATGCATCATGATAGGTGTGGTCAAGTCAAGAAATATAATGTGACTCATCTAATTATCTAGAAACCAATCCACTAATCCAATAGACCAAACAACAATAGTACCATTTAATTAATTTCATAAGCCACATAATATACATGTCACATACCACAAAATGAAAATAGAAATGTCCATTAATAATATGCAAAAATAACACAAATAAATATGTGTCAGGCCACACAATTCTAACGCAAACTGAATCTAATAAAAAACTGAAAACCCCTGCCAAAAAAAAAAAAAAAAAGGTTGTGTATGAGTATTATGAGAGAAGATTCTCTAAACAATAGTTGCAGCATGCGAGCACTTTTACATCTCTTTCTACTTCTATGAAATGACTTTGCGCCTCCAATGTAAGATATCATTTAATTGTACCTCATTGTTGCGGTATCCTATGTTGTTTGCTCAGAGAACTTTCTCTCATTATATAAAATCGAAATCAAACCAAAATCAACCTGATATTGAACCGATAAGAGCCACTTCGCCGAACCCAATACCCTTGCCCATAACAAGTGGTTTATTAGTTTATATGAGAGCTACAAAAGATTAGAACAAAGATCATGGATTGAGGAATTGGGTCATATAGGCTGGTTCCATTCTAAGTTGACTCGTCGATCCCGTTTCAAAATCGGTTGTTAGTTTGTTACAATCCCTCGATATGCCTAAGATTCTTGATTGTGATGAGTTAATTAGGGATCATTTCAGTCTTCAAGTTTAGACCCTAAATCCTTGATAGGGGTACAATTTGGAGGTATGAAAGTAACACATGTGACTCTTAGTGTATTTTCAAGCCTCTAACCCATTGGGGAACGGGGGGAATCCACATCATCTGCAACCAATGGTGAGGTGCGATGAGCATCGGATGACTGAGACCATTTGGATATGTGCCCCAAAGGGCTTCCAGCTACCTGATGCTTACTGCACCAGTGCAGCAGCTGCAAACAATTTTCATACCTTGGGGAGGAGGGGGGAGGAAGAATTTTCTAACATCATGAAGCAGTGTCTCAAGCCAGTCACAAATCTATTTGAACATGTCACATGGGATCTTAATCGTTATAAACCTTATAAAATATAGGGATAAAAAATAATTTTCCACTAAGGATGTGATTAGATTGTTAGGCTCACGGTAGGCCTGAGTGAAATAAAAATAATCATCATAGTTCAAAAAAAAAACTAGATCAAAATTGTACGGATTGGTTGAAATAGTCATAAATAAATTTTCTCAAATCAAACCCACACAAAAGGAGATTAATAGAATCTTGAAAGTTTTAAGAAAATATACATTATTGGTTTTAAAGTGGATTAACTAACTCTATATAATTAGATTCTAACTTTTTTCCATAAAATATGAACAAATGACAAAAACCAAATGCAAAGATGTGTATACACCAAATTGTTGTTTTTAAAGAGTGGAATGATCATTGGTCTAGTTCATGGACCCAAATGTAAAGATGTGTATACACCAAATTGTCTCTTTTGGTTATAAGTTTAGAGGCCCTTGCAGTCATCCACCTTCCCCTCAAGTACCCCAACCTTCACTTACTCTCCAGATGAATAATGACTTCTTATAAAGGAAGGAAACAAGGTTCATATTGACTAGAGAGCAAAACAAAAACCTCAACCAAATTATCCCTACAATTTTTAAGTATCTTATTTGTAAAAGGTCTTGTGCATGGTCATGCATGGTGCGTAGTAGCGCAAAGACAATTAATATTCCATTGGAAATATCAAACTACCCCCTTATTTGATGATTCTCAGTGGGGTGCGGTGGGGTAGGGTGCCATTCATGAATTCCCTCTCCTAGATTTTTCTTTGTAAATTGGAGGAAGTTTTTTCTTTCACCTTGGTGAAGGAAACACCCCTAGATCTATTTGTTAGAGATCCGAAATGCACTCCAATGCTCTCTAACACTCATTCAAGGCCAAGAATGGCTATTGGTGAAGGAATTTCTCATTCATAGTGGCTTGAGGAAAATTGTTTCCTGATAAATTTGTACAGTTGAAACCAGTGAGTTTCATTATCTGTTTATTATTGATAAACTTAAAATTAAGTTTTCCTTCATCCATGGTAAATATATTCTAATGGTGATGCTATGATTGAAATCATTCAGCATTAACTCCCAACACTTACTGTTCGTAGTCGAAAATGTCTTTTCCAGTACAATCAGGTCAAATTCCACAGTTGAAGAGATTCTCTCGAGAAATTGGGTCCATAAACTTATTCAAAGGTTTGTGAATAAAACATGAAAGTAATTATGCATGCATGGTGGGCTTCTTTTATTGATGTCTTCTAATGCTATGTTTGGGTGGTTCGAGTTGAAAATTGAAACTCCCATGATTCCATCACAGGTGCTTAATAAATTAAAGGATAGAGATTCCCCGCACAATGCTATAGTGGGACCTTCGTCTCAAGAAGCGTGTGATTTTAAGTTTGATTCCTTTTACCTCCTTAGAGTCATTCACATATAGGTGTTTAGTGTTCTTTACTGTTTTCAGTGAAAGTTGAATGATTCTTATTCAAACCAGTGAGACTAATCAAGCCGAAGGCCTAGATACCCATCGATTGTCAAAAAAAAAGAAAAAATTGGGCGGGTGGGGTGGGGTGGGGTGGGGTGG